>NC_143018.1:119178997-119493997 GCF_055824585.1 Amblyomma mixtum
TGTGCGGATAGATGGGGGCGGAATCCCACCATGCTATGCGGGTAAAGATTGTTGTCCGCCATGTGACTTGTGAGTCTCGCTAACACAACATGCTCGAGGAGCTTCCCGAGGCATGAGGTTAGCGAAATAGGGCGAAGGTTCTGGATGGTAAGTGGCTTCTTGTGTTTGGGTATGAATATTACCTTCGCGTGGCGCCACGACTGCCGGAGGCTACCCTCCCTCCAGCACTGGTTGAAGTATTTTGTAATCTGGGTGATTGATCGGTCGTCCAGATTACGGAGCATGGAGTTTGTGATTTGGTCTGCACCAGGTGCGGAGTTGGCGCGGAGAATGCCTTTCATATTCCTTCATTTAACTCTCTGTTATGTGGTAGGCACATTTGCGAACACTAGAACAACTGATGGCGTAGATGCTGCTGGTATCTCTCAGTGATGTTCTCATAACTTATGCGCGCTAATCGGCATTCAGTGCCTTTGTATTTTTTTTTACTTTCAGACTGTCCTAGACAGTGAGCATATAAAGGTAGAGCCCCAGAGGAGACAAAGAAACCCTCATCTTTACTTTAAGGCCTCCAGACCACCAAAATGTCGCGTTTTAACTCACGCGTAATCCGCTGTTGAAGGAATTTTATCTTAGCAACCCGAGGACTGCAATACTATTTGAAAACGTTTTAACGTTGCGTAAGCTAAGATTAATAAATATTTGTAGTACCACAGCATTTCGGGAACTCTAGGACGGTAGAACTCGACAATTTATAAAAATTTGGCTTGCAAGGTTTTCTGCCTTTTGGACCGGACAAAACAGTCAACGTTAAGCTCATTTGTAGCGCACATGTAGCCGCTCGTACCAGCATATATGAATACAATAAAACGGCAAAAATATAAGTTCAAGGACACTAAGTAACAAACTGCGGTGTTTTTACACATGTCGTCATTTGGCTCACTCTCCGCTGCACCAAAGACAGAGTTCTCTGTCGCCGTCGTTCCTTCGCGCCCCTATGTTTATCCGGTGTAGGCTGCATTCAGAGCCAAATCTTAACTTGTTTTTTTCGATGGTGGAGAGACTGTCTACCGTGAGAACACCTGTACAAGCACAGAGTTGTGAAAAAAGGTAGTATGCTTAACCATCAAGCCTAAATCCCGCATCTCACTGCTTGTTTCATTCTTTGCCAGAAATGCATTGCGTATAACTACAGCACGGAGCACCGGCATTCGATCATGGGGTTAAACGGTTTATTTATTTATTTATTTATTTATTTTACCCTCAGGGTACAAATGTACATTATAGAGGGGAGGGGCAAATGCAGAGGCATACACATTTTACACAAAAAAGTTATTAGTAAACAATATACAAAATATCTGTAAAACCAGTACAAAAACGAAAGTAAGCATACAAAAAGAATGAAAAAGAACAAAGGTACAAAGAGTAAAATACGACATCGGTAACGGTGTTAATAAATACAGAAAAATATGGCAAGGAAAACAAATAATAAACAAGGAATGCAGTTCCTAATAAACAAACAGTCGTATTGGGAATATGAACACCATCTATGAACGCCATCTATGAACGCCATGATGATGACATGAGCACTAGCTATGAAAAGACACTGTGTAATGCTGATTTAAAGTTCTCAAATTCAGATATACTTGTTAGTGATGCTGGTAGGTTATTCCAGTCATTGCTTGTCCGAGGAATAAACGAGTATGAATATGCAAGCGTATTTGAGTGTGGAATGTGTACCGTTTTGCTGTGGTCACGGCGAGTTGAAATGTATGACGGTGGTTGAACCCAAAGATAGCGCAAGGTCGTGTTATGATGGTATATTTTATGAAAGAGAGACAGGCGAGATAGCTTTCTTCGTGTCGATGAAAGTGGTAGTTGTAAGTAGGTTTTGATATTAGTAACACTAGCGGTCCTTTGGTAGTTGTTTAAGATAAACCGGGCTGAGCGATTTTGTATTGCCTCAAAAGAATGTATGAGTGTTACGTGACCGGGATCCCAGAAAGATGACGCGTATTCAAGTTGTGGACGAATGTAAGTTGTGTACAATAGTAACTTTAATGATGATGGTGCAAGGCGGGAATTACGGCGTATATATCCAAGGGTGCTACTGGCTTTAGAAGTGATATAATTGACATGCGATTTCCAAGATAGATTATTGGTAATGAGAACTCCCAGATACCGGTATGATGTCACCGATTCTAATGAGACGTTATTAAGCATATAAGTGGGACTTATGTGGTTAGTGCGAGATACCCTCATTGATTTCCATTTGATAATCTTTAATTCCATGCACCATGTATTACACCATTCCACAATATTATTGAGGTCATTCTGAATTAATAATGCGTCTGAAGCATCAGTTAGTTTACGGTATAACGCACAGCCGTCTGCAAAAATACAAATTTTGGAAGAAACGTGAGAAGGTAAGTCATTTATATAAATCAGGAATAAGAAAGCACCTAGAACCGACCCTTGCGGAACGCCGGATTGAACTGGGGCCGAGGGTTCACTTCATTAGTGGTTACAAACTGAACGCGGGATGCGAGGAAAGCATTAATCCAGTCAATTATTGCAGGGTCTATGTTTAGGAAACTTAGTTTATGAAGAAGTAGTGTATGGTTAACTTTGTCAAAAGCTTTGGAGAAATCGAGGAATATGCAATCAATTGAAAAACCAGTCTAGATAGGCATGCAAATCATTAGTGAAAGAGTCTAGCTGAGTTTCACAGGAGAAATTTTTACGGAATCCATGCTGCACACTGGAAAAAAAGTTGTTATCTTCAAGAAAGTTCTAGATGCGTGTATATAATGTGTTCCATAATTTTACACGGTACGGATGTAAGGGAAATGGGCCTGTAGTTGAGCGGGTTATGTGTTGGACCTGACTTGTGGATGGGGATTACTTTTCCAGTTTTCCAATCATGAGGTATAGTGCCAGAGTTATACGATTGAGAAAAAATGCACTGTAGTATGAATGAACAGTATTCCACGGTATGTTGCAAAAATTTAACATTGATCTCGTCGACTCCACAAGATAATTTGGGTTTTAATTTGTTTATTATGTCTTTGATGCCAGTTGCTTCACGGTTGACAGTGAAGAGGAGGAGATGTGTAGTATTCGCCCAGTGCTACAAATTTTCTTCTTTTTCTGAGGAGGGGTCGCTTGTTTTATCTATGCACCTGATCTAACCTTCATTCAAGTTCTTTTTTCTCCGGAGGCCGGGAAATTTTTGTCTTTACTCTTCTTTGCTTTTAATTTTCTTTCAAAAGTTATTTATTTTGTGATTATTGCTTTTAAACTAATTGATTTTAAAGCTAACTTATTTTCATCCTCGATTTTCATTTCAATCTCCTCAAAGTAAATCAAAATTCGTTATTCGTTTTCCCAGATTACTGAATTTTTATTTATGAGCCTCTTGAAATAGGCCTGGATGCAATTTTCTCCCGTTTTGAATCTGCACCAAACACTGGCCAATCCTCCAATGTGGACATGTGCCATCGCTTCAGCGGCAAGAACAACAATATTGCGCGATACATCTGCGTGCTTAGGGTTGAAGATGTGCACACCGATTTTATTTATTTTTGAATCATATAGCTGTATTGTGTTGCCTCTGCATATATATCTTTATGTTCGTGATGGCTTTTGGCGTCATGTTTGCGAATCATTCCGTTGAAAACCTGTCACCTGTGTGCCTAAAATTATGCGGACCGCTAGGAGGTCTCGTGCTGTTCATCATGATCGGATGGCGATTGGCAGACCTATGTGCGGTCCCAGAGCGCGTGATGAGATGAAGAGGAAGCAGCTTGACAGCTGGACGTTCCAAAGCCGCAGTCTCATCTAATCGAGAAGATATCGCAACCCTCCAGCGACTGGCTGTGCACTCTGAAAGGAGTACTCCTGCACGATATTCTACGGGTCGCAGTCTCGCACAGTAAGTTTTTTGTGCAAATTCTGTGAAAATGTTGCGCATTACTGCAGCCGTCCGAGCGGTAGTATTGCCCATGGAGGCCTTGCTCCTTCTCTTGTGACACCACTGACAGGACACCTACTTAAATGTAGACACTCATGTGTTCGGCTTGTGTCCTTTACACAGAGCGATCTTCTTCTCTCCTTTCTTCTTCATCGAGAAGCACCATACCTAATAATCCTGATCGCCTAGTGTCGGACCATATTAGGTGCCAGGAACGCTTTTAGGTCTTCGAGAATCAGCCCGTAACACCAATATCTGATTTTCAGAAAGCCTTTTTGGAGACGTCACCGCTTTTCGCCCAATCACTGCGGTCCACTTAAAGCGATATGTCGGCCGCCGCAACTCCAAGGTCTCGGCAAGAACAAGACGACAGCGAGACTGGCAGCGACAGAAGTGGTGATGGAGGAACGCCTCGTCGGCGGGCTTCTCCGCGCAGCGGTGAGAAACCCCAAAATAAGCCAGGTACGCAAGCCAAGCTCATGCGCCGCAAATCCATGCCGGTTAGGCCGCACCTGGTGACCATTTCAAAGTCGTTCTTGTGGCGAAGCTGTCAGCGGAATGCGACATTCAGTGTGACCTCCAGTAAGCAAAGGCGCGATCAACAGCCTCAGTGCGCTTATATTAGTCCGCTTTTGGAAATAATGATGCAGTATAGAGGCAGGTATCACTGTATTCTAAGGCGACAATCCTTTTAGGCACTCAGGTCGGGGAAAGAAACGTCGCCGCCTCCTGCTCTCCCTTACCGCTCGAACAATGCTGGGCAACTTGCGCTGAGCCACTGGGTGCACGCGGGACAAAATTTCTGACAGCTTTCTGTCACTAAGAAAAATTTAGTTTAAAATGTTAGGTACAAAAGCACACCACCGCTGTTTTGCTAAAAGTTGACCAGTGCACTAACAGCCGGGCTGGAAGAGCAGTGATGCTGTGCGGCTTTTGTGACAGGTTGTAAGCCTTTCTAGACAAGAATTGTTGCCACCAGTTCACGCACCGCCGCCCCTTCCGCCATTTTTTTTACAGGAGCAAGATGTCTATTTGTTGACAACACCAACCGTTAATCCAGTGATTAGAGATCCTTTCATGGTTTTCAATTCACGTCGAAACTGAAGTTCTTACGTATTACATATTTGCTGAGCATTGCAGGCTCCGTTGCGGACTCAATTCTGTCTAAAATAAATGCAAAACTATTCCTCTGAAGACATTTAGGTGAGCGGCAAATGATGCAGTTAAGCCCAAATTGTTTTCGTTGTTTTTTATGCGGCGCCTTACGCAACACGCAATAGTGCAATATTAAGGAACCAAAATCTTTTCATATTTGTCTATATTACCCTGCTGGAATACGTATTTTTCTGGTAGGTCTCAGTATTTAATGCTGTTTTATGTCCGTAACCTCGAAGCAGACTTACCACCTAAGGGGAAAATTAGTGCACTGAGAACTGAACTTTCTATGAAAAACAGTGCGGACAAGATAATTTGATTAGGGGCGGTTACAGTCCAGGTGCTTTAGTCACGACAGCCATATGTTCGCTCTAGAGAGCGTGGAAGAGTTATTCCAACTATTATATATTCTAAGTACGCAGACACAAAATGCTTCCAGCTTTTGACAGCTAAGAAAAGTGCTTCTCTCTGAAATTCCTTCCCTGAAGCATGAAGTAACGCTCCTCGTATGGCGACTTGTGCTGCATTGAGTGTAGCTGCCTCCGCAGTTGCCGAATCATCCGGCAACGCCGAGCTGCTGTCGTCGCTTCACTCGAGCAGATCCCAGTACCCCACTGCCACGTTGTCCCCGACGTTTCGCCAAAGGAGGCCGCACAGACCGGCGGCCGCCGATAAGCGACCCTGGATGCAGGGCGACTACAGGGCGCGCCGTCTGAGGCGAGGTGGCGCTCCTACCAGGGGCAGCCCTCCGGCCAGCCGTCCCTCTGCACGGGCTGCACGCAGTCCTGCGAGCGGAATGAACACCGATGAGGTAACCAAGTTTCTCTAACAAGCAAACAAGACACGTTAACCCCCTGTTAACAGCTTTTATCTTCTCATTTCATCGTTTCATCTTGTATTTTGCTATTCTCCGAGCTAACCCGAGCTTGGCGAGCGTAAGCTTGGGTAAGTTCGGAGTAGCGTCACGCAAAACTGCAGCAAATGGGAGGAAGCTCGAGGGAGTTCCTGCCCTGGAAGGTGGAAGTTAAATTGATCATATGTTGCTAGAGGTCACCTGGGAATTGCGACCTTGGTCACACAATCCGAACTGGTAGCTCCAATATAAACAGCCAGCAGCCAGTGCAGTTGTGAATCACTTAACGGCTGCGCCACTGTGGTGGTAGTGGTATGAGGAGCAGTAGCGATCTGTGAATGTTGACCAGAGAGTGAACAATTCTGCATGTGTGGGCATAGTTGTGTTCTGCTCTCCCTCTGTCTTAATACTTTTTAGAGGGAAGAAATGCTCATTATGGTAAATAATGCACAACGTTCTCCAGTTTCGCCTTCCTCGACCACGTTCATCGAAGTAAACTGAGGGAAACATGGAGGCTAACCAAAACAATGGAAATTGAGGATAGCTCAGCGTACTGTACCAGAGAACATAAAGGTCTTGCAGTTAAATACAAAAACGGAGCAGAATGTTCCAGTTAAGGAACGCGAGTTAGGGGTATTTTAGTTGAAATCAAAAAGAAGGAATAGGCATGGGCAGGCCATGTAACGCGAATGCAAGATGACTGACTGTCCCTTACGGTGAAGGAAACAATTTCAAGAGAGGGCAAGCGCAGCAGAGGGCTGGTGAGTAACCTGTTTGTTCTGTTCAGGAGGATCAGGTGGTTGCACCAGGAACGTGTCAGCGTTGGCTGGAGGGGTAAGGGGTAAGCCTTTGTCCCTCAGAAAACGGTAATTCGCCTGATGGGTGGATTATTTCAGTTCATGAAACCGGGGATTAGAGGGGAAAGCCAGAAGCTGCGGTACGAATATCCGCCACTTTCTTTTTTACTCCTTTCCCCGCAGACTGGCCGGACTGACGACCTTAACCATAGCTGGGAGACCTCGGACCACTTGCAAAGCGGCACTGTGACGACGCCGACTCTTCCCGGACGCCGTCGGAAGCCACGCTCCGCCAACGTACCGTCCAGGAGAGGGGGTCTAAGCAAGGGTGGCGATACCGCAGGGGTGGCTGGCATGGAAGGCAGCGGCAGCGCGTCGGTGAGGACGGTGCTACCTGAGTAGGAAAGCTGGCGGAAATTCAAACGCTTGACACGCGTGCTCATAAAAGTATTCTTTGCCGCCCTGCACATTTCTACCGCCCCATTATTAGGACGTGATGCTCATTCTGCGAACATAGCGAACAGTAGCGTGCACAATGCAAAGAAGAAAAGTTGAATTTAATTCGGCGCTTTTCCGAACACGGCTTGTGAATACCGCAACAATTACTCCGTGCTGTTTGACGTAACGTGTGATGAATACTCCCAAACTGATAAAGGCAGATCGCTTTCGTTGATCTTTATCTACGTGTATTTTTGTAACCTGGCGCATTCGCTCGAACACGGCCTGTAAATATCTCCATGATCTTCCGGTATGTCCTCCGTGAGGGGCGGCCATATCCGAGAAGCGCTTCACGCGGCGCTTCGGTGGGCTTCTGCTTGGACTGCCTCCTTCCGCAAGCTTTCCACAGGCGTGCGGCCTTGTGTAAACTACACAAACACAAACTCACAAAAAACAACAGTACAGGAACACGCGAGAGAATCTATTGGCGCGTTTCGGTGCGCAGAAGGAATTACGAAAAGTAAAAATGACGGTAGTTTTAAAACGCTTGAGGGACCGGACACTACTGGCACAGCCAGAGCAATAGATTTGAGCGATTCAAAGGACATGATCACAGCAATTGTAGAGAGAACAGAAAGGCGCTCTTTCTATCCTTCCTGTATTTCCTGTGATTGCGTCATTAGCGCCGCTCAAATAATATATAACAAGAACCAACTAGCCCGACAACAAGTACTACTGAGGCACTGGGGGAAATCCATCAAATTACCGTTCTGAGCAAACATTTATTCTCTGGCTTTTTTTTTTGATGAGTTGCGTTTCTCTGGCAGCAAAAAAAAAAGCACATATAGCGAAGCAATCTGAATTTTAAAAAATACAGCCGATTTAACGTAATTAGTCAAATGCAAAGTATGCGCGCTAGCATTCCTCGTTTCATTTCGCCTTCGGTTCGAAGCTAGGATTTCATGGTCAGGCTTAAGGCAAAGATAAGCGATCTCGGCGATTTCGGACCTTAATAGCAGCGCACGAGAAAACTTTGCACCGGTTAACTCCTCTTAAGGGGACAGTGCATTAGCGGTGTGATGCATCTGTTGCGCACGGATGGAAGTTGGTGACGACGGAGACGTGCAATGAACTGCGCGAGAACGTGAGAGTTGCTTTGGGACGTTAAACCCCAATAAACCAAACCAGAGCGGAAGCTAAACCCGAGGCGTGATCGGTTGCGGCGACAGCATAGTGCTCTCGTGCAGCGGCCAGCGAAGATGATCTCTTCACGCCGCCGAGGGGTCGACACCCAGGCGTGGTGCAGTCGCAGCAGTGTTTATTTTATTCTCAAGGTGTAGCTGGCTTCACAAAAACAAACAACGGGTTATTTCGTCATTGGGAGCCTTAGTGCTCGAGAACTACAAAATTTCCTGCCCCTGTATACAAACTGGCGCCGTCTACACCGAGGAGGACTGGTTACCGCCGTGTTCAAGTTAATCGTGGTGCATAGGGTAAACAGAAAGAAGTAAAGAAGAAATATGGACTCCTCTATCCCACTCCTTTTGATAAAAATTAATGCAGCTTCCTCTCTTTTTCACTCCCATGTAGGCTTATTCACATGTAGAGTGCAGTGCAGCCTCGTATTTGGGGTCAGCGCGAAAATTTGATGTCGACGCATTCATTTTATTTCCGAAATCGGGAGGTGATGGCGACCACTGTATAATGTATTTTGGTACTGTCAAAAGTTATAAAAGGTGTGTTTTCGAGGCGAGTAATCTTTGTGTGATTACAACGTGGGAATCTATCGATAGAAGCCAACATCGAATATCTGGTCAGTTCTGAATGTCGAAAACTAGCCATGCATGAGGAAAACAATAAATAATCATTTGGCCTTTGAGCAAAATGACCCCAGTGCGTCTGTTCATAACACAGAAGTCCGTATTCACGGTGCAAAAGGTAAATTGAGTCAAGCGCGGACTGATGAATCCGATATCGTGCCCTCAAATTGGGGTGGGCGTGTGCATGGTTTCAGTTAGCGGTGTTAGTGGGAGTAGATCTAACCGAACTTCGGTTTGTGTTAGGAAATTCGGTTGCAGCTAGTCCCACTAAAAGAGCTAACTGCAACCATGCACCCTCGCCCCCATTAACGGGGGGTTTCTTTCTCTAACTGGCCCCTTTGCAGCTGCATAATGGGTGTAACGCAAAGCTGTTTGACAGATTCGGTGGCATGAGTGATTTACTGTTGCACCCTTTTTCTACCTGCTTTCTCGCTTCGCATGTCTTGACTGAACAAGTACCTACTGCTTCAAAACACGTTGTTGTTTTCTGTGATGAGTGCACTCTCAGAGGGAATTTGCGCATTACATACAAACCGCTGCCGATGACCTGTCCCTATACGCACTGCAACAGACGCATCCACTACTATAATTATGGTGCCTAGAAGTGCTTCACACAGTGTCTGCACGTGTTTGCAGCGGAGTTGAAGTTATGAAGTCAGCATGATGCTCACGGCAAATTTTCGAATAAGTAGCCCCAATCAGCGCGCACAGCATGTGCCACACAATTGCTGACGAGAGAACACAACGAGATTAAAATGTGACTGGCGAGAGTGATACTAACATGTTGAGGCGACAAAGGTCAACACCGAAGAAACCGCGAGTGCATGCCATGCACTTGCCCATACCGGGCCTAGTTTCCAACTGAGTGTTATTCCTGTTATTATTATTATTATTATTATTAGTATCATTATTATTATTATTATTATTATTACCTATGTACACTTTCAGTGAGTACTGATATTGAATCAATGGCGCTTAGCAGTTCAGCTTAAATAAGTTATGTAAGCAACTAAATTACGACGCTCAAAAATGTCAGTCATAGGTGCACGTATTAATCCTGCTGATATCATTTCTTGAAAAACTAGACCAGCTCACATATTATTAAAAGCATGGTTTATAAACAATCGGAAAGCTGTTTAAAAAGTCTAAGACAGCCCATACGGCTTTGCACCCCATAAAGCTCCAACACCCTTCCTTACGAGCAACCTTCATTCTGCATAGATGCACTAGCGTTGTCGGTGTGCTCAGTGCATCCTTTTCCTAAGAACAAGAAAAATTAAAGATGTAGAAAGGGTTCCTTTATTGATAAGTGTCTGCCCTTGAAGGTGCAATTTTTGTATTTAGTAGGACCCCTAAATTTTGTAATTGAAGGGCTGCCTAATCATCGGTTCAAAAAGTAAAGTCCCATTTTGTGTTTACAGCTTGCTCCCTTGCATCCACCAAAATGCTGTAATGTATCGCTGTTACACCAAACGGAAGTGTATGAAAGTTTGATTTTCATTATTTTGCCGATGAAGTAATTGGTGCAATTTCGTGCTCTATTGAGAAACTTCCATCAGTCCCAAGTTCGCAGCTAAGGCGGTTTCCCTGCCTCATGGTGAAAATCGAAATTTCTGTTTGTGCTCCTCTCGAACACACGCTTGCTATCACATGTTTCAGGCCATAAATGGGAATTCGTCCCCGGGACTATGATAGGTTACGGACTGAGAGATCGACCTTTAATTTATGGCAGGGAAGATGGTGAAGCTGGTGGTAGGAAACGCGACCCTAGCCTGCTACTCCTCACCAAGAGAAAAGTACAGGAAGGAATTTAATGGGTGCAGAGCGTTTCGGAGCTGGACGTCCCGATTGCAGTGCAGCCCTGCACGTTTTCCCCTGCAGCCCGAAGGAAGTCCAGGGAGCTCGGAGGTTTCACCCAGCGAGGCAGCGAGCCCTGCTGCGGTCAACAGGACCGAGCCAATGGCGGGCGTTGCCGCTGCAGTGCTTTCCGTACCAGGCGCCCAAAACATCTTGGCTGGCATCAAATCGGTGGGTGCGACACCAAAAATAGGTGGCAGACATTGCGTCGAACCGGCGCACTAAAGCGGGAACACGCACCAGAAAGCCTGCTCTCAGGGCGCACAAATTTCGGCCTCCGCGGCTACGAAATAAAAGGTGCTAAAAATACCGTTAAAAATAAAAGAGAGTTTCGCGCACCGCTGGCGGCTATCAAACTCATTTACGAAAATAACAGGCGGCCGATGCCCGTAAATGTGCACAGTCGCTTTGGGACGTTAAACCCCATAAAACCAAACCAAACCAAATTTCAAACTTTCAACTTTTTTTTTTTCAGGTTGTGAATTTTCCATTTTTTTTTACGTACGTGCATTGCTGTAGGTACTTGTTTTTCTGAATATACCCTGTTAAGGAAATAAAACGACCGTATGTTTTATTTAGGCTGCGACTTCGGGTATATCCATCGACGCTTAAGTAAAAGCAGCATTCAGGTTCCCCACCTCTCATGCCTGCCAGTTAGGCAACTTGTACCATCCTCAAAACGAGGCTGCCATTGAACAGCTCTAGACGCGTCTGGCATAGTTTGGTAGGACCCAAGTGACGGAAGGTCGCGTGACACGTGCACCATCTCGCAACGCGTGGATTGGTTGTGGCTTAGTGGACGCTTCGGCTGACCGGTTTTGATGTTCAGCTGAAGGCGAGTCAAAACTACTTGCGCTTCGGTGGAAACACACGTATTTTAGAAATTTTTAAATTCAAATGACTGGTACTGCTAGCAGGTTGTAATCTCTATCTGAAACTGTGCGCAAAACTGGAGTAGGCTAAAGTTAAGTGTTCAGTTTTACCGAATAAATTTGCTAGTTTACTCATAATGACTATTTTTAACGTCTGCCTACGGTGAAAACATCTTTTTGAGGGAAACGTTTGTGTGACAGAAAATCTATTTTGTTATTATGGCTGCATTCAGGGAAAGAACCTGGGCATGGATACACACATGACGCGCTTGATTAAAGTGGCACTAAAATTTCAAAAAGCGGGTCTTTTCTGCGAAGATAAAACTAAAGGAGGGTCACACGCAATTACTCTAAAAGACTGACAATAAATTGAAAATTTGAGAAAATCTTTACTAAAGAGTGAAATTTGCAATATTTTCTTGGAGCAGAAATCATCCACTAGAAATTTGTAAAGGTTGTTCAAAAAGCGCAAATTTCTGTTACTTTTGTCGAATCAGCTTTGGTTTTCACCCTATTTGCTAGATTTGGCTCAAGGTCGTGAGAAACAAAGCTTATTACGATATTACACCCGCGCGACGGCATGTTAGCGTCCCTAGGTCCTATTGGACTAACTGCAGGCTGCTTGAGGGAGAACATTTTATTCATTAGGGCACATCCGTGGTCATTCATTTTTACTTGAATAAGTGCCCTATTCTCTTCTCCTCGTCTGAACTATCTCATGCATTTCTGCGCATTCCTTCAGTTTTTAAACCCACATACCAATTAGCCTCAGCTGCCCTTCTCGTGTGTCGAGCTTTGCACGTGCATGTGCTAATGGTTCCTGTCGCTCTCTTGTTCTTTGACAGGAAAACTATTTGTTTTACCTGCTCGCATTAGCAAAACGTCCGTGTGTGCGCAACAGTTCTCGTTTTCTATCGTGGCCAGATATTTGCCGCAGCGGCTACATCACCGAAGGAAGATGATGGCACCGGGGCTCGCCCGCACGGGTCTGCGATGAGTGCTGAAGCAGGAGGTGCCGGAGACGCTAACCTGGGACCGTTCCCCGGCGATGAGGTGGGAATCAACCTCGTGCGATGGCTTTGTGAAACACATAGCGATTTTCACGCAGTGCTACGAGGGTTACAGGTGTGGAAATAGTTAAATGGCCACCTACTGAACTGGAACCTTTTTCACTTAGGCTCTGATTTTGATAACTGCTACACTGCTCAGTAAACAGGGAAAACAAGAGCACTGAAGCATCGCGTGGGGTATTACTAAGCGTTCGTCGACCACGTATGTCGTGCGCATTCTTCGAGTCTTGCTTGGGTGAGAGTCAATTCGGACAGAAATCTATTGATGCCACCTTCCCTATACTCTAAAGTGAAAGGACTAAAAATGGAGTAAGGTATCCTCTAGCGCATACCCTTTTATAAAAGGCGCGAAGACGGGAGAAATGGAGTCTTCAAATACGACTTTTACACTGACTGGGAAGCAGTGTCTCTACAGCCATCCACGTTTTGGAAGCACCCCCCCCCCCCCCTCCAGGGGCCCTGATCATTCCTATCCTCTATCGCTCAAGAGTCATAAATTGACCCTACAGCCCAGCCGTCGGCGTCATGAGTGCATCGACCCCCAGGAAAGGCAGGATCAGATATGAGTGCCCGAGAGCTTCTGGAAAACAGCTCAATCCCGCCTGCATACCATTCACGGCTATTAAGGCGAAAGCCTTTAATGCCTCATGCTGTCGTAAGCAATCCGTGTCGGCAGCCGTGTCGACAGCCGTGTTGGCAGCGTGTCGATTGATGTCTCCGCGTTTTGACGGGTGTCCACCTAGATATGTGAGACAGTTACTGCGTAATTTCCTTTCCTCATGTACAATTTTCAGTTTCTTCATTACGGCGCCTCTTTCTTCTTTCACTGCCACTTCCTCCCTTCTTGTACGGTGCGGTTAAGGTGTCCACCGAGATGACTGAGAATTTCAGCGCGATTTCCTTTCCTCAAAAACTGTTGCGTTCAAAGGGCAAGGCATCGCGCCGAACTGACGGTGGCGTTCCGTGGACTCCCTGGCAGCGCTACAACACGCTGTCGCGTCCCACTCCTAAAGGCGAAGCTTAAGAGGGTTCACCAGTGGCAGTGTCCATAGGAAATACATGGGAACTTTCAGAAGCTATACCGTGTCTAAATATGGCTCGATTTTCATGAGGTTTGTGGCAGCGTTTTCTTCTTGAATGAATAAAGGAAATGTTGCGGGCAGATTTTATTGTTTAAGTTTCACTTTTTTACCAATTAGACGCAAAGTTCCAGAAAAATGGTGCTTTTAGATATGTAGGTCTTTCATGTCATCTCGTGAAAAAACCAAGCCAAAAATCAAAATTTCGTCCGCAACATTTCCTCCCTTTTTCTTTCTTGATTGTTAAGACACGATTTTTATCCATATCGAAGTTAGTGTTAGCCTTTTACAGGCTCTGAAAGTTGTGTATGTATTTTCTGAGGGGATTTGAATTTCGCGCCAAAATTTACTAGCGCGGCGTGGCTCCATCTGGCGACAGAATATTTTGTCGCTACTGCACTCTACCACCAACTTCTTGCTTGTCTGTGTTCGTGCGCATGCGTTTTTCTTAGAACCCGGACGAACTTCATTTCTTTCTTTCCTTTTTTCTTGCTTGGGCTGTATTTCTAAAAGATTCCTGCTTTTCTTTTTTTCTCGAGCTGGTGGTGCTAAAAAGAAGTGAGATGCAAGGTCACACCTACAAGCAACCCCCCCCCCCCCCCACACACACACACAGTAAGGCACTGTTTGCACCAAAACGCAGGTGTGTCGAGTTATCCGGCCAAAAACCGGTTACTGGGTTCATGTAAACGCGCCGTGTCGGGTCAGGAGTCGGGACCAGTCAACTCCGCGCAAAGGGGTAGGTTGACTCAACTCCTCCCTGCCCCGATGTGCTTGTAAACGCTGTCGAGCCGAAAAAACGGAGGGGAAAGGATAAGCGCGAAATTGTTTTTGCTTGCGCCGTCGCATCTCCGAAGCAGCGGTGGCGTGCCTCAATCTTGGATATGTTACCACTGCTCGCTTGCAATGCGAGGCTCGAAGCTTGGTGTCGCTGCAGTTGAACCGGTCTTCACTCGCTGAAATCGAGTTTATGCAAACACGCGACGTCTGGTCCTTCTTTTTACTTTCTTATTACCAAAAATTTCAGGGGGCACTTTGACTGTCTAAAGTGGGTAGAGGCGGAAGCGTTTTCCGCACCACCTTCGCTGTTTCTGTGGCACCGGTGGCGTCACATATAATTGAGTACTAATTACTAAGTGATGACAAATCACTTATTAATGGTTAATTACTGATTAATGCCTGAATACTAATTAACTTCGCCTTTAGGAGTTGAACGCGACAGCGCGTTGTAGCGCTGCCAGGGAGTCCACGGAACACCACCCGTTCAGCGCGATGCCTTGCCCTTTGAACGCAACGCTTTTTGAGGAAAGGAAATGGCGCAGTAATTCTCTGTCATCTCGGTGGACACCTGAACCGCACCGTAGAGGAAGGGAGGAAGTGGGAGTGAAAGAAGATAAAGAGGAGCCGTAATGAAGAAAATGAAAATTGTATTTGAGGAAAGGAAATTACGCAGTAACTGTCTCACAAAATTCAGGGGGGCACTTTTTTGACCTAGTGTGTGGTCACTGATGCCCCTAAGAGTGGAACGCGACAGCGTCTTGCAACGCTGCCAAGGAGTCCATAGAACGCCATCGCCCATTTGGTTCTACGCATCGCTCGTCAGTAAATTGGTTTTTGAGGAAAGGAGATGTATCTGTCTCGCATTTGTCGGTGGACACCTAAACCTCGCGGGAAGGGAATGCAGGAGGATGAGAGTGAGTGAAGACACCGTATTCACTAGACGCGCCTTTGTTCATTCCAAACCATCGAGCAGGCATGGCGGAGTGCAACCTCGATGATGTGGCCGAATGTTTAGAAGGCGAGCGTTGTGTGAGACTCACTCATTTTCAACGGTCAAGCCATGCACGGCTAGATCGCATTTATGTGTCACCGAACGTTATTTCAAAATGCAATAGCTATAATGTAGTACCGGTATCATTTTCGGATCATTGTTTAGTGAAGTGTGGGATAGGGACAAAGAAACGAGGAAATCAGTTTTCTTGGGAAATGTGGAAATTAAATAATAAGCTCATTACAGACGACATCTTTAGCAGGAAAGTAAACGAAGAAATCAGTAAATTAAAGCCGAGCGGGGAACTGAAAGTATGGCAGCAGTGGGAACTTTGCAAACAACAAATAAAAATAGCAGCAATCGAAAGGTCAAGTTGCATACGACAAGAGGAGAAGCGTGAGGAGGACAATTTAAGATCTTTACTAGCTAGACTTCTCGAAAGAGAAAGCGAAGAGCCTGGCAAATGGATGGATGACATTAGGAAAATAAAAAATAAGATTGAACTCTTTGAAGAAGAACGCTATCGTGGCGCACTGGTGCGGGCTAGGGCGCAAGATATAGCTGATGGGGAGACACCTTCAAAACGAGCGCTAGGAATGGAAAAAACGCATGCTCAACGAAACCACATTGAACAGATTGAATGGGGCGGGGCGTTATCTGGAGAATGCAGGCATATCCAGCAGGCATTTCTTGAATATTATCAGGCGCTGTTTGCAAAGCAAGAAGTGGATGTGAGCGCATTCAAGGAAAAGTTTCTTGGCGCTTTGCCGCGATTAGATGACGAACAGAAAGAAAGGCTGCAGCTGTCGATAACTGCGTCGGAGGTCGAGCAAGCGATAGAAAATTTGAACCTGGGAAAATCTCCTGGACCTGATGGGTTAAGCGCCGCTTTTTACAAAGCACATAAACGCGAAATAGTGCCAGTACTGACAGCAGTTTTTAACGAAGCCTATAAAGAAAATGAATTGCCCCCGTCTTATGGTAAATCCCATACAGTGCTAATCCCTAAATCCGATGACGCAGAAAAGTTAAAGCAGGTCACAGCATATCGTCCTATCGCCCTCACAAACGTGGATTATAAAGTTTTCATGAAGATTTTAGCCTGTAGACTACAGTCAGTAATTCAGGATATAGTCGGTCCCCACCAGACGTGTGGGATCAAGGGACGCTCTATTGTTTCCAATATTCATAAAGCGAGGTGTGTGCTGGAATGTTGTGATTACACAAATAGCTGTGTAGCCATCCTTCAGCTAGATCTTGAGAAGGCATTCGATTGTGTTTCGCACGATATCCTGTTCTGCATACTCGACCATGTGAATTTAGGGTCCATTATTTGTGAGGGAGTGGCCTTGGCGTACCGGAGCTGCACGACAAGATTAATTGTAAATAAGAGTTTGGGGGCCCCCATTAGCCTGCAGCGTTCGGTGCGCCAGGGTTGTCCCCTCAGCCCTCTTCTATTCTGCATTTACATTGAAGCGTTGTGTTTGAATATCATGGAAAGTGAAAAAATTCGAGGATTCCAGCTACAGGCAGCAGAAGTTAAGCTGCTGGCTTATGCGGATGATGTCGCGGTGTTCACAGTGAACCGGGAAGGTATAACCGAGGCCGTGGCATGCGTAAAAGAATTCACCAAGATCACCGGTAGTAAAGTGAATTGGTCAAAGTCCCTGGGGCTTTGGCACGGAGAATGGCCAACGAAGCCCGGCAATTTTGCAAACGTGTCCTGGGTGACGACCCCAGTAAAGTACTTAGGCGTTCCACTGGATGGTTATCGCGATAGCGATTCATACTGGAAAGCACAGACGCAAGCCACGCGTGAAAAGGTGGAAAGGTGGAAAGGGCGACACCTTTCAATTTTCGCAAGGGCCACAGTGTGCAATCTGTTTTTTATGTCTAGGCTGTGGTACGTGATGCAAGTGTTGCATTGTGCAAGGATGCACGTACAGAGACTGCACCGGATCTTTGCCGTTTTTGTGTGGGCTGCGGACTGGGAACGCTGTAGCCGGACCAATTTGTTTAGGCGGGTGAAGGATGGCGGCCTGAGTCTGGGTCACTTATTTCTGCGGCAGATTGTAAGCAGATTTTGTTTTGTGCGCGATGTAAGCGATCCGTTTTTGCGCACTGTGTGCCAATTAAGGCTCGGAAATGCACTGCCGGACTTTGTTGTCACAACCGAAAGGTTCTCGGGACGTATTTTTGGTTACTTTAGAGAGGTTGTCGTGAGTGTTCGATTCCTGTCTGTTCGATTTTCGTATGAATATTTATCTTCTGTTAGCAGGAAGAAGTTGTATAAAGATTTGTGCGATGTAGTTCTTCCACAACCTATGTACAGGGCCTTATACAATGGAGGCCAGGGACGCGACGTACTTAAGCGTGTGAAGGCGATGCAGGTGCCGCCAAGTGCAAAAACTTTTTTCTTTAAATTACATACCGGAACACTACCAGTAAAGGAATTCTTGGAAAGGAAGCAGTTATTTCTACCTTGGGGATCACATTGTTTAATTTGTAAACAACCAGAAACAATAGACCACGTTTTTTTGCACTGTTGGGAGGGGGTATACTTTTGGGACATTTTGCAACGGACTTTAAAAAAGGAATTTCCGCTCGACGCTCATGGTATTCGGTACTTGCCTGTGGAGAGTGAGGATGGGACACCATTCGACCTCATTATGCTAATGGGCCTCCATTGTATTTGGCGCTCCAGAATGGCAGGATATCATTGCGATCCTGATGCAAGGCCTGCACGGATCTATTTTCGGGAGTGCATGCATAAGTATATTGAAGTTCAGAAACTTGCTCCTGAAGCTCCCGAGTGGCTCGAAAGAGTCGAGCCTTTGGTGACGCTTAAGGAGTTTTAATATGATGTGTTGTTAATTATTGCTCATTGCGCTCTGTAAGTGTATTTGTGTACTGTGGTTCTTGCCGAAGTCAGGCAATAAATAAAAAAAAAAAAAGAAAGCAGGCATGGCGGAGTGGGTAGCATGCTCGTCTCTCACGCCGAAGACCGGGGTTCGATTCCTGAGCTCGACCAATTTCTTAATCGGTTTTATTTATTTATATGGCCTGACTAGTAAAGCTAATTAGGCTAATTGGGCAATTAAGCAATTAACTAAGCTCAGTCCCACTTACTTGGAGCATCACTATACGATGCCTTCAATTGGTTGCATGGTTACTAGCCAAAGTACAATTGGCCCGGTTTGAAGTTCGCGCACTGTGACGTCACGACCGTTGCCACCAATTGAAAAGCGTGACATTTTCTGTCGACAACTGCTGCTTACAACGATGAGACATTACAGTGTTGTAGGCGTTACCGAAAAAAAGTAACAAAATACGTTACTCGTTACACTAAAAAAAAGGAACGCGTTACCGTTACCGAAAAAAAGTATCGCACGTTACTTTGCCGTCACTCCATGGCCATAAATTTTAATCAGTGCGTCTTTGCTGTAAGAACTCAAGATAACAGTTTTATAAAGCTCATACCTCATATAATTCCAACTTCACAAAGAAAACAGCTGAACTGAGCAAATTTACAGTAATTCTGGTGTGCTTCTGCTTACGAAATTACGCGGAAATTGTGTAGCAACAAAGAAATGTAAATGTCATAGTTCCTGAAAAAATATATTTGCGCACATAAAAAATTTTTTTTTTTACTTGAACCTTCGTAATTATCGCAAAAATGCGAGTGTTTACGTCAAGGTGTTCAAGGTCAGCTTCGCTCGCTTAGGAGCTCAATAACGAGAAACGTAGCCGGAGTTGCAGATAGAAACAACTGGTTGACTGCGATCCCCTTTTGTGTGCTGTACCATTGTACTCTTTCCACGGCTCTCTTAGGGCCATCTTGAAGTAAACTGGCGACATTCCTGAGTTTTCTCAGAAGAGGGAACTTCTTCCACAAAGAATGCGAGAGTGTCACCTGGGAACGAGACACTGACTTACAGATTTCTGCAAATGGTTCATTGGTGGCTTGGCATGCGTCCACTCTTTAGAGAGATGTGTGTGTGAGTGGTTTGGGGGCGAAGACAAGTTTGTGACTGCGTGTTCGTGCTTTTTTTTAGTTGAGTGCGTCGTCAAGGGCAGGTTTTTTTTTTGGCATGCATGCGAGCCGCAACAAGGGTCGTCAAGAACACCGGTAGATTTTGTTTATTTGCAATACTATTTTTTGGCGTTTTTTTTTTCTGAAAGAGAGGCGGAGAGGGACAATTGAATTAAGAAGTAACCAGTAACATGACACCTCTAATTACCGAAAAATGTTAACGTAAGTACGTTACCCGTAACAATTTCGAAATGGTAACGAGTACGTTACTATGTTACCGAAAAAAGTAACGCGTTGCCGGTAACGCCGTTACTTGTAACGCGTTACTGACAACACTGCCAATAAATAGCCACTAACAACACGCGTTGGTCGAGTTGGGTTGACCTTGCGCAGCCCGACTCAACCTGACGTTATTGGTTCATGTAAACAGGGCTGAGCAAGAACTCGCTTATGCAATGACAAAGTTTGCGTCCGGCCACCATGCATAGCTGCAGGACGCTCTCGGTGCTTTTGCGAGCCACACTTCCCGTCCTCTTCAGTTTTCTCTAACTCTGATTTATTTGTTTGTGGAATTATAAGCAGGGAAGGAGGTATCAAAGCAAGTAAATCTGTTATAATTTAAATATTTTCACGAGGTGGTGAAAATGCCGTGAAAACACAGACGAGCAGATTAACGCGGTACTGAAACAAGCTCTTTATTGGGCTGCCGTAGAATAGGCGTCTCCACCCACACACGGTCACCTGGCTTGTATTGTGCGTGGAGACGGCGGAGATTGCAGCGTTGGGCGTACGTTCGCTCTTGGTCTGTAATGCGTAGCCGGGCAACTCGTAGAGCTTCTGCACGCTGCAAGCAGGCGGTGACGCGTCAAGTATGTCCTCATTGGTGACGTTTGGCAGCATGGCGTCCAGCGTTGTGGTTACTTTTTGCCGTAAATGAGCCTAAAATGTGTCACATAGTACTGGTCTCAATAAGTGCGCTGTAGTAGACGAACATGACGTACAGAAGGAAGACATCCCAGGCCTTGTGTTCTGCGTCGGCATGCATGCCGAGCTCGTCTGCAATGGTTTTGTTCAAGCGCTGCATGTGGCCGTTCATCTGTGGATGAAACGCGTCATCGTCCGACGGCACCTATACTGTAGCGCAGGATGGCTTGCGTCAGCTGCACAGTGAACGCAGTTCGTGTGTGTCGCGCGGGACACAGTGAAAGAAGGAAAAGCGAAACACACGCTGTAGCCAGAATGGGTGTTCTAGGCGGTTTCTTGGCTATCGTCATTTTCCGACGTTTCCTTCAAAGGTCGCTTGAGCGAGCGAGCCTTTTGTGCTTCGAGAATGTAATCAGGCTCACGAATTGGAAGGCCACGGCTCCTCCTTGGGTCCACGAGCTCAGGCAGCAAGCAGTACATATAAAATTTTTTGAGCCGCGGCAACATCTCGTCCTCCCAAAACGATTGATTCCTGGAAATCGCTTCAGTGCTGATGCCTTTTTTGGTCCACAGCACAAACAAGCACTTTTTACGGCGAGCAATATTCAGCTGTCCTTGCACTTGGTACCAGTAATTACTTTTTGTCTTCAGCTGCAATCTCCCGCTCTTGTTTTCCTCACAGCAGACTATTTTTTTGGCGCGAACTCCTTCTAGTGGAGTAAGGTCCCTCGCTGAGTAAGGACACTTGACTTCAACAAGAACGTCCTCCCCAATGAGTCCGTCCGGGGAAGCGCCAAGAAAGGGGTTCTCCTGGTCAACAAACAGGCCGCACTCCTTCACCACGACGTTGCACTCATTTTCGATTTGCTTGAGTGCTAAGCACTCGTGGTCTTTTCCATACCGAATCGCTTCGGAAGTTATTTCCTTGTACAGGATGTCGCCAACTGTCCGCCCACATCCCGTCGTTGGTTTCATTTTACAAATAGCACCAAACAATGATGCTGTCAATCTCTTTCGCCTTTCTTGTTTCCACAGAGTGCATCCACTCTGCTTCGACGTTGCTCGCTGCAGGTCTTCGATGTTGGTTGCTGATAGCGAAAGCGATTTCAGGAAGGTGTCGGAAGTAGATTGAAAAGCACCGGGCTCCATGTCTGGTAAGCCGTAATCAGCATCGGCACCAGTATGTCGCTCCTTTTCTCTGCGCTTGCAGCGTGAAGTGGTTGGTATCTTCTTTTTCGGTAGCTTTCGCTTTGAATTCCTCCTAGAAACTATCGCCTTCACAAATGATTCTGTGCATCCTCCAAGCTGCCCTCCCGAAATCCTGCGCGCGATTTTTTCGTGGTATGTTCCTCGGCAGTTGAGCGATAAGGAGGCTGCAAAACACCTTGTCTCGTAGGATCTTTTCAAACAATAGTTTATCCTCTTTCCTCCTACAAATTTCGCCACAATGGAGTTGTAATGTTCGGCAGCATTGTTATCGACGTCCATTATTAGGCTCGCCGTGTTTGCAACCACTCTGCTCATGGCAACACAAATTTCTTCAAAGATGCCTTTTTGAACTATTTCAGGAAATATATTTTCTTCTCCCGCTTTGCTTCCGGAACAGAAGTAATCAGCGCAGTTAGCGTGGTCTCCGAACACATGATTTGGGCCGTTCTTTATGTCATGAGCAAGACGGTCTATTTTTTCAGAAAACGATGCCTCTTCAGAGCTTCTAACTTTTATTGCTGTTGCAACTCCATGCCGTAGGCGAACAGCTGCTTGGAGAATAGAGTTCTTTAATTTAGGAGGAATTTTTTCTAGCCGCTTCTTCTGAGCGATCTCTCTTATTTTTGCTGCATAGTTTCGAAGTAGGTGGTTCCTGCACTCAATTTTTTCAACCCGCTGGTTGCCATACGGTGCTGCTGCTACGATAGATCTGTAAGTGCTGGAATCGCCATCAGCAATAAGTTTTGTATATTTGATGCCATGTAGCTCAACGCTTTTCTTGAAGCCTTCCACCACAATAGCTTGCTCCATGCTTGTTGAGCTTCCCTGCCAGTTCTTGTGGCACTGATGCTGTTTCGGGGTGGCACCTTGTGGAGTCCGGCCACACATTGCGCATATCTTGTTTTTCACGCCAAGGTACAGGACCTTTCCAGTTCTGTGACCAACGATAGCAGCCTGAAAGAGTAAGACCAATATTAGTCAAGAAGCTGCCCTACTGGCTGCACTGCTAATCGCTCGAACATATAGGTATTTCAGCTTATCATGCCTGCTATTCAAGTGCTACTTTAAAACTACCTCTAGGCAGTTTGATGCCTTTCGATCACAACGGTACATAGCCCCGTGTACATGCAGCTAGGTTATGAAAGCGCGGATCTTTTCCATACCTCCCCAATTAGCCGAAAGAACAAGTGTGAAATATTTCAAGTACAAAATGCAGCGCTTTTTACCGCTATGGCAACTAAATAAATTCGTGCACTCACCACGCCTGACGGAGCGTCATATTTGTTCCTGTAGGATCTCTTTGACCACGCACCATCTGCGATGACTGCTATCGTGGGTGTACCGTCACTGTCAATGTCGCCGCATTCTCTTGCCAGCCTTGCCTCCTCTGCGCCCGCTGTTTTCATTTCCTCCCAGGCGGCTTGATTGATAATGTTGCCAACGTCGTCCTCTATTTTCGTGTAAGTGTCCGATGACATTCTTGGGATGTTCATAGACGCAAGCAGTTAGTTAAGGTTTGAGAAGCCACAGCCAATTGACATTATTCCACACACCGCTGATGTGTTTATATCGCCGCAGCCGCTGGAAGCTTGCGCATCAGATGGCGGGTCTGTGTGGATGACATCCTTCCTTCGGCACATCCTGCATACAAGAGTCAACGTGCTTCGTAGACCTTGCTTTCTTTCAGACACACAGTCCATATCCGCCAAAGTGCAGTTGAAGGGAACATGGAGGGCGGTCTTTTGCAAGCTGGTCAACAGGTACTGAAGGCTAACAATTCGCCGCCCTTGAATTCCAGCATTTGCACTGCCGCTCTTTACGGTGGTGATCGCGGGACCTCCATTAGCAATATCTTCGTCGCACGACTCTCTTGTGCTCATCACTGAAGATGACAGGGCACTTCCTGACACCTCGGATTCTTTGATGGGGGCTTCAACGTCTGCCGGCCTTGGGTTGTGCTCGTTGACTTCTGGGGACGCAGAATCTTCAGCAGGGTGGGCAAGGTCGCCACCATAGAGGGGATAGTGTGTTTTGCACGTAGGAGGTTCGTTATCACGAGCTTGCCTCTTTCTGGTGTTCGCAATCAGTGCACCTGCACGTTTACGCTTCCCGTACCTGAAATTCTTTGCTGGCATTTTCTGCTGACTTGTTGCCTGCTGGTATTCAAGCACCTTGAGACAAATCAGGGAACAAAGTACGGCGCACAAAAGTGCCACAAGATGATGGCTACCGTCAGAACAAGCCAAACTCAAGCCTTGTTGGTGCTGAGAAGCGGAAGATGGGTGTCCGGCCCTGGGAACGCTCGTACGAGACTAGGCAAAGTAAGCTGCACGCTGTCACTACAATCGAGGACATCCTTCTGCAGCTAGAAGGCTACGCGGGAAAGGGAAGAAGACCAGCCATGAGCCTTGTGCTTGTAACCAGCCGGAGGGACGACGCTTACAGCAGCATGGTCAGTGCAAGAATGAACCACTGTTTATTGAAGGCACAGCTTTTATAGGCACGAGCAAGAGCGCTGTACCGGAGGGACGACGCTTGCCGGCGTTCTGGGCCAGCCGAGTGGGACGCGCGCCGGCGTTCTGGGCGAGCCGAGCGGGACGCGTGCCGGCGTTCTGGGCAAGCCGAGCGGGACGCGCGCCGGCGTTCTGGGCAAGCCGAGCGGGACGCGCGCCGGCGTTCTGGGCGAGCCGAGCGGGACGCTGTAACCTACTGCGCATTACTGTTGCGCATCGGCGCGATGCAATCACTGATGCGCGGCACTGATACGAACACGACACGTGTCCGTTACAGTGCTAGGAGCTCCTTTCTTTCCTTTTATTTAGAGACTGACTACATAGGTGTTCAACACAATGGAACCTTTTCCGGGTAATGTCCTGCGGATGCACCAAGCCATTTTAACCGACCACACCTGTCTGCTCAGGCGAAACCAGTCACCCCACCTTACCATTGTAAAAGAATTTTCGCAGAAAAGACTGAAGGAAGCTTAGGCGACCCAAACCAGAAACGCTAAATTGGTGGGTTACTGGGAAATGGTCCATTGTATGACCCCCACATCCTTCTGTGCTCAATGGCTTGAGAGGGGGGTCAACTTTTTTGTGCTTCGGTCTCTGGAACCTTGGCCGCATACCTACAGATAGTTCTGGGCTCTACTTTGTGTACGCGGAAGAACGAATACTTTTTTTCGTGTCGCGGTGTAGTTTACACACCTGGAGGGGGAATAGAACTTCCCTCCTTTTTGGGGTACTCAGGTGCTGCCATCTATCGACAGAAAAAGTTCAAATCTGAGTTGCCTTGTAGCTGGTGAGCCCTCTTAAGCGCCATTAATTAGCAGTCAATTAGTACTGAGTGATTAATCAGTAATTAGTCAATGATTAGCAATTTGTCATTACTTCGTCATCAATTATGTGTGATGTCATTCAGTGGAGACGTACCAGTGTCACATAGGCAAAGTGGTGCGGAAAACGCTTTCACCTCTATGCACTTTAGACAGTCAAAAGTGCCCCCTGAATTTTTGTTCTCCTCACGCGTACTCTCAGTGCCCAATAGCACAGTTGAAGGGGAGGGAAAACTTTATTTACACTAATGGTTTTTCCTGCGGTTTGGGGGCATCTTCAGAGACGTCTTGGTTCTACCCCCAGGAGCCTTCTCTGTCGAAGTCGTCCGCCTCTAATCAGTGGTCGGTTGCCCTCAGTCCAGGGCTCCGCTGGCCACTGCCGCCCGTTGAGCTCGCTGTACCAGACCTTGTTGGTCTTCGCAGCGGTCGCTGGACAGCAGAGTCTCCCACTGCTCCGCACTCGGGTTTTGTATTTTGGGGACCACGTCTATGTTTTGGCAGGCCCATGTGATGTGGTATAGTGTAGGTTTTTCGTCGCACCAGGGACATTTGTTCGTGTATATCGTAGGGTGCATTTTGTTTAGTATATGTAGGTTTGGGAAAGAGCCTGTTTGTAATTGTCTCCAAGTGACAGCTTCCTCTCTGCTGGGAGATTTGTGCGGTGGGGGATATCGCATTCTTCTGCCTCTATAGTTTTGTAGTATGGCCGAGTATTCCCTGGGTGCTGGCGCGAGTTCCGCGGTCTCGTCGGAAGCTCGGAAAGTTATGTATCCTCGAGCTATCCTGTCGGCCTGTCGGTTCCCTTTCACCCCCGTGTGCCCCGGTACCCACACAATTTTGTGTCGGATGTTGTCGTTTTGTTCTTCCCGGTTTTTAATTCTGTCACTCGCTGCGAGGAGTATACGGAGCGCGTGACGACCTATCCTGCCATTCATGTAATTTCGGCAGGCTGTTTGAGAGTCCGTAAGTATTGTTAGTGACCGCCCGGTTCTATAGCCCTCCGCCACCGCTAGAGCAATGGCTACTTCCTCGTACTCAGCAGCTGTGCAGCCTCGGAGAGACGCGCTGGTCATTTCGCGTAAAGACGAATCGACCACCGCCACTACAGCGATTTTGGTATCTCCTCCTCTCCAAGACGCGTCTGTATACACGGTCGTGGCTTGAGGAGCGTATGTTTTCTCGATGAATTCGGCCCTCGCTTCTCTTCTGCCTCGATGGAGGTTGGGATCCATGTTTTTTGGAATTGGCGCTACCTTGAGGGTCTTGCGAAGCTCGTCGGGGATCGTTGCCGTCCTCGACATTTCTCGCATCTGCTCGCGGTATCCGAGCCTCTGCAGGAGTGATCTTCCTGTCGTTGTTTGCAACAGCCTGAGTTTTTGCGACTCAAGCTGCACCTCTCGTAGCTCCTCAAAGGTGTTGTGTAATCCCAGGGCCATGAGTTTTTCTGTAGACGTGTTGCGTGGTAGTCGGAGCGCTGTCTTATACGCTTTGCGTAGCAGGGCATCCGCTTGTTGTATTTCATTTTTGTTGAGGCACTGGTAGGGTAGGCTGTACGTGATTCGACTAACTACTAGGCTTCTGACTAGTTTTAGTGTGTCTTCTTCACGCATGCCATGTCGCCTGTTGGTGATGCGGGTGATCATGCGTGCGACTTGTTGCGTTGTTGCTTTCAGTAGGGTAAAAGTGTGTGTACAGCGCTGGTTGGATGGAACCCACATGCCCAAAATTGTTATTGTTGTCTTTTCGGGTATGGGCGTCCCTTTAGGTAGACGTTGAGTTTTAGGTCCTCGTTGGTTGGGACGGTCCGGTTTTGCTTGCCTCTCCAGACTCTCAGCAGTTCCGGTTTCTCGGTCGAGCATGCGAGTCCTCTTTCTGCGAGGTATTGCTCTACACAAGAGGCCGCTTGCTGTAGCCTTTCTTCCTTCTCTCCGAGACATCCCGTGTTTGTCCAGACTGTTATATCGTCAGCATACATTGCATGCCTGATGCCTTCGATGTTCTCTAGTTTTCGAGCTAGGCCAATCATAGCTCAGCGACTCACTTAGGGGAACTCTAGGCACGGCCAGAACCTGGAATCTCTTAAGTGCACTAATCGATCCGACCAAAATAAAATCAGAAAACAATAAAGCCATCCACCGGTTCATCCACTCCTTCAAGGGATCAGACATCGCCCTACTGGAGAAGGCACGAGAAAAATGTTTCGGCGATCACAACCCCCCGCGATACCAAGGAACGTATCGAGGAGCCGAAAACGAGAAACTCGACCGCCCCATAACTGTGGAAGAGGTTTACGCGGCCATAAGAAACACCACCAAAACACGGCAGCCGGAGCGGACAGAATCGACAACGCCCTAATCCGCAACCTGAGCGACGACCTCATACAAGAGCTCGTCACCTTTCTTAACAAAAATTGGGAGGCGGAGACGGTTCCCGAAGATTGGAAACACGCCGAAGTAATAATGATACCTAAACCTGGTAAAAAGCTACAAATTGAAAACCTCAGGCCTATATCACTCACGTCGTGCCTTGGCAAGCTTTACGAACGGGTTGTAACTTTCAGACTGCAAAATTACATGGAAGACAACGACTGTGTACCACATACCATGTTCGGCTTCAAAGCGAAGCTCTCGACGCAGGACGTTCTCCTCCAAATACAAGAAGATGTCCTGCGAAACGTACCTCGGACGGGAGAAAATGTCATAATGGCCCTGGACATCAAGGGGGCATTCGATAACGTTAGCCACGAAGCGATCCTTACGGGCCTAGACAACCTGGATTGCGGACGCAGAATCCACGGCTTCGTCAAAGCCTTCCTGTCCGATAGAACTGCCACCATCGGCATAGGAGACCTTCGATCGGAAAAAATTCGCACTCCAAAACAAAGGAACACCCCAAGGGTCAGTTATCTCACCCCTACTCTTCAACATAGCACAGTTGAAAGCCATTTATTTGT
The DNA here is from genome assembly GCF_055824585.1 of Amblyomma mixtum. Lineage (NCBI taxonomy): Eukaryota > Metazoa > Arthropoda > Arachnida > Ixodida > Ixodidae > Amblyomma > Amblyomma mixtum. The sequence goes on from NC_143018.1 coordinate 119,207,136, forward strand.
AAGCAAGGCGCATGGTGATGGGAGGGGGCAACGAGGAGCAGACAGAGCCTGCAGTTTTAACGGTCATCAGTCACTTCACGCTACTCTTATCGAGCCACTAAGGGACCATATTTTGAAAAACGCCATTCAGACCTAACAGCCTGCTGATAGAAGGGCGCGGTAGCTAAGACGGTAGAGTCTTATCTCGGAACACCCGATGGCGAAGTCAGGGCAGTTCCACAGAAAGTTGGATACACCGCCGCGCGTTAGCGTCGCGCATTGAAGTCACGCAATCATTACATCTGTGTAGCGACGCCAGCGAGCTAGAATACGGGGGGTATAAGCTGCGTGGGCAGGATTTTATTCAAAAAGACTACCTGAAGTCGGCTGAAAAGGGCATTGAACGTAAAAAGTGACACGGGCGCGGCCGCCTGCATTCGATGCACTGACTGAATCAGTGAAGACAGATCCGTGTGTAGTAGCAGAACGGTGGAATTGTTGACCTAGACCTATCACGACACCTATACCGCTTAATCGAATAAATTTTCCTCACCATACTATACACATGGCGAGTTTCATACCCACTGAAGTCTGCAAACTGTAATACATAGATATAATAGGCCGCGGATGGAGAGGACGCTTTAAGAAATTCCGAATTTTTAAGGGCACACAAAAACATAAGAATTTGAGCCACAGAAGAAGGGCTTTGTAAAAAGACCCGAAACTCTCGCTTTCACACAAGGTGAGGAATTGATGGATAGAATGATCGCTCCTTCACCTACATTAGGTACAATGTCTGTAGTGGCAGCTGTACTAAGAAATTATTTGAAAAACTGTCACGCTTGTTTGTAAAGCTTACCAGAGGAGGTGGATAGGTGATGGCTTTGGTAATGTAGGTTTGTGAAGAGCGTTGGTACACCACCTCTATTCAAGGCAGCGGTGTGGCGCCCTGAATTTCTTTAGTATATGACACCTCAAATTTGCCCAAGAAGACCGCTTGGGTCGCGATAAAAACTGGTGTTTATTGCAAAGACGACGACCACTGAGCGTTCAGTTAGTGGCGTTGCTGCTCCTCCTGCCTACCTCGCGGCGCACTGGCGCATTTTTGCCTTCTCGGCCACCACATCATCCAACATAGCTTTCCGGCATAGAAGCCCTATTCCACGAAAAAAATATTTAAGTAGTCTCGAAGACTACACTAACTCTAGTTGATTTCAATCCTGCCTTTACGTAATGGTGTCTTTCGACCTAACGGAGGACGCAACCACTGGTAGAGACCTCTCTGTGCTGCAGTGCGCTGGCTCAACAGGTCAGGTTTTCCAAGCCATGGCGCAGCAGTCGCCATGAAAGCTGCCAGTGCATCATCCATGGTAGCATGTTACTTCTACAGACGTTGAATGCTACAGGGAAATCAGAAACTAAGGAGAACGGCAGAACAGTTTCTAGTTTGAGTATGTGACAATGTACGGCGCGTTACAACAAAAAAATACCGGGGTTTAAAAGGTTGTTAAACACCCTTTGATTTCCTGTGACCGCCAAAATTAGTCTGTACGAGCTCGAGATGGATTTTGGGGGTCAGAAGTTACGCGCTGCTCGCTACTACTGGCCGAGAGATGGCGTTAGTTCTTGGTAGTCAGAAAAGATGTCCATGAAAGCGGCCATGAATGTGGATACATGGCGGTTTTGCATAGAATACCGCCGCCTTAATTTGGCCACTAAAAATGATGCGTATCCTCTGCCGTGTATCGACGATGCTCCCGACTACAATTTGTATTTGACTACAATTTGTACCATTTGTAATGTGTACGACTACACATTGAACTTTTGTTGATTTACGTTCGAAATGCAAGGAAATTCCGATGGACCCGGCCCACAAGGAAAATCAGCATCTATTTTGCCGAAAGGTCCATTAGAATTTAACGTGATGGCCTTGGGTATCTTGAATGCAACGGCAACGTTCGAAAGATCTATGAATACCATACTTCGTAGCTTCAAGTAGGAAATCTGTATGTGCTACTTAGACGACGTTGTTCTTTTTAGCCGGTCCTTTACTGAACATAACCGATGGGTTACGGTTCTTTTAGACTGCCGGTACAAAGCTGAACTTCTCCTAAATTCCATGAAATGCCGCTTTGGATAAAGTCAAGCTCTGATACTCGGTCATCTCGTCGACCGTGAAGGCGTTCAGCCCGATCCAAAACAGACTACGGCAATTGCACTATTCCAACGACCCCCAACTCAAAAGGAACTGCGAAGTTTTTTCGGATTGTACTCATACTTGCACCGTGTCTTGCCAAGACCTCCTGCGCTCATCTTCTAACGTCCCTTCTCCAAAAAGACGTCCCGTTCCAATGGACTTCAGACTCTGACTCTCATTTGCATCAGGTCATGTTCCTGCTTACTTCATACCCCATTCTCTGGCACTTGAACCCGTCCGAGCCGACGGAAGTCCATAATGACGCGACTGGTATTGGCGTAGGTGCTGTGATTTTCTAACGTTCTGCACACGGAGAGCCTGTAATTAGTTACGGTGGCCGCTCGCTTAGTAAGCGTGAACGCAATTATACTGTTAAGTAGCAAGAATTTCCTGCAATGGTCTTCGCTGCGCAACGGCTTCGGTGTTATCTCCATGGACGCCATTTCACTTCACGTTTTTCACCGACCATCACTCCCTCTGCTGGCTCGTCAGCCTGCGTAGCCCCTATAGTCGTCTTTCAGGCTGAGCTCTTCGCCGACTGAGTCGTAAAGAATGGCCGCAAACACGCGGACGCAGACTGTTCTTCGCGCCTTCCGCTTGATACTACTGACCGCGACTATGAAAGCACTGATCAATGTATCTCCACATTAGTGCCAGAGTTTACGCATCTTTCAGCTATCCGCATGGCTCGATAGAGCCAAAAGCCTCAGGCAACCAATTTTTGCTCCAGCGCAAGATTCTCTTGCACCCACCCTTTTTTGTGGGCGGTGGTCTCTGGCCAACTCGAAGACCGGCACGTATTTCCTACTCGTAGTTCCCCATAGTCATTGTTCGTGCGTTCTGCGTTCTGCCATGTACGACGGCCCCACCTCTGGCCGTCCGGTCTCTGCCCGATAGCTCCGTTGCGCCCGTGACCGCTTTTAGTGACTGAAGATGCGTCACACGTTTGAAAGGTATGTCGCCAGCTGTGCGGTGTGTCAGCTACACAAACGCTCCACGTCCACGCCGCAGGGCCGGCTCTATCCAGAGAATATCATCGTTCCCCCCCTCCCCCGCAACATGCACCCAGAACATCACCGGGAAAGACGGGAGAAGAGGGCGGAGGCGCTGGTTAAAAGGGCCGGAAATTTCAGGGCAAATGAGGTTGCCTACGTGGACGCAGAGAGTGGCAGGTCGGGGGCGGCGGTCGTCTCAGTAGTCGACGGCCGAGGTGCACCAGTCACTGCCGCCTCCATTAGGAGTAGAAACATAGATACGGCCGAGGAGGTCGCAATAGCGCTTGCTTGCGCCGGAACCAAGGCTAGTTTGATTCTTAGTGATACCAAAACAGCAATCTGCAACATCGGAAAGGGCAGGGTCTCGCCAGAAACGGCTCGAATTCTGTCCGCAGCCAAAATTGATCGCAAGATCACCTTAATTTGGGTCCCAGCACACACATCCGTCCCCGGTAACGAGGAGGCCCACATGTTAGCCCGAGATCTCTACTTCCGGGTAACTGTAGAGCCGCCCGACCCCCAGGGGATGGACGAACGTTTGCAAACGTACGCGGAAATCGCTGTGCACTACAGGTTAGGCAGGCGTCTAATGCCACCACGAGATCCAAACTTAACCAATACAGAGGCCATCGCCTGGCGACGATTACAGGCCGGAAATTTCGTTAACCCTGTCTGGTTATTTCAAACCACATTAGACGATAAAAAAGGTGACAAATGTAAGACCTGCGGAGCGAGGGGGACCCTCGATCATATAATTTGGCAATGCCCTGGATCCCCGGGTGCTGAGGACAATATTAAGAGTAGAGAAACCTGGGAGGCCCTTCTGCGAAGCGAGGTCCCCGCCGACCAGAAACGAGCTGTCCGCCTGGCGGCTGAAGCCGCGAAGAGACAATGTATCTTCGCCAGTCTTTAGTCGCGGAGGTCCCGTCCCCCGTTCCCTAGGCCTGAGTGCCAGGGACGGGGAGTAGGGGGCCTCCTACATCGGTGGAAATAAAAGTTGTTATCAATCAATCAATCCATCCAGTAACTTTCACATGTGGCACTTTTTGTGGCGGAAAGAACACCTCTTGGCGTACCTCTTGAAAACACGGACATTCAGGCCTGCCACCGTGTTCGCACAGCCAATAATGACACTGCGCCGAACATTGTCATCCAGTTCACCCGCAGGGACAAGCGCGACTCGTTCCTCGAGAAGGCAAGAAAGCAGAGACTAACAACAGAGGACGTGCAGATGGAACCTGTGGTTCCAATCTTTGTGAACGAACACCTTTGCCCGTCAATGAAACGGTTGTTCGGTGCGACCAAATCTAAGACAAAAGAACTCAAATATAAGTATACATGGATTAAGAACGGGAAAATCTTCGTCCGGAAGTTAGATGGTGCACCAGTAATCCCTATCAACCATGTTGATGACTTGTCCAAAATTGTCTGAGTACACATGCGCTTAAACTTGCTTGCTTTTTTTCCACACCATGGGACTTCATCCTTCTGAGATTAAATCCGTGGTAGAAAAGAAAACTTCTGCCATATCACTTTTTCATCAAAACGTCCGTTCAGCCGCAAATAAAGAAGACGAACTAGCACTTTTGGTGGAGAGCTTTGGTATATCGCTCACAGCAATCATGCTGACCGAAACCTGGTACACCGAAGAATCACGCGTGTTTAGCTTGCCTGGCTATCACTGCTTTTCGCGCTATCGTAAGAGCAAACGTGGCGGTGGCATCAGCCTTTTGATAAGAAATGATCTTGGTGTTGAAATTTTGGAAGATTTTTGCCAGATGAATTCTGATTATGAGGCGCTGACCCTGAGCAACCAAAAAAGCATTTTTGTGGTCATGTACCGACCACCTTCTGGTGATTTTACTAAGTTTCTGGCTTTCTTTAGCAGAATTCTAGAACACACTTTAGTTAACAGTCTGGACCTTTATCTGGGAGGAGACCTGAATGTTAACATGCTTACACCTACGCACTGCCAGAAAGAATTTCAGCTTTTAATACAGTCATATGGTTTCACAAATGTTATAACTGAACCCACGCGTGTCACTCAAGATAGCAGTTCTTTGCTGGATGTGTTCATCACAAACATTAATACTGAGACAATAACCGCGGATACAGTATACACTGGTATCAGCGACCATTCAGGAATATTTATGCTAGCTGACAAGGCTCGTCAAATAAAAAGAAAAAAATGTAAAGAAAACAATCTTGTTCAGATCATCACTCCCACCAATCTTGAATCTTTCCGTTTTGCGATTAGTCAAGAAAACTGGAACACCGTTTACAAAGCAACAAGTAGCGATGTTGCATACTCTAATTTCATAGCTGTGTTCAGATTCATATATGATGCCCACTTTCCTTTGTGTCGTGTAAAAACACCATCGAAAGCGCGCAAGCCGTGGCTAACGCATGAATTGTTGAGCATGATTAAACGCAAGAATGCATTATATGCTCGATTCATAAAGAACAAAAGTGGCGATGATTTTTCTGTTTTTAAGGCATATAGAAATAGCCTAAACTCAAAGTTAAAGGCAGCGAAGAATTTTTATTTTCTTAACATTTTCTGGAACGAGACTACTCTGCGGTCAGATGTAGTCTGGCGAAAACTGAAACCCCTGCTCTCAGGTGATGGCTCAGAGGCTTTTCCTGATAATTTCCAGCACCATGGAGTGTGCATTTCTGGCAAGGAACTAGCCGACGCTTTCAATACTCTTTTCATTCAACAATCTAATCAGATTAAGGTTTGTAGTAATAATAGTATGGACAACTTTGACCGGTATCTGCCGGAAATGTACAGCAGTCAGTCACTATTTCTTGCACCCACAAACTGCTCAGAAGTTTATTCTTCCATGAATGCTATAAAAAACAGTAAAGCTCAAGACTCAAATGGCATGCAGGTGATCCCGGTAAAGTACGTCCTTGACCTAATCTGTCCAGTTATCACTCATATTTATAACCTAATTTTATCTACAGGCATATTTCCTGAAGAAATGCAGGTCGCTCGTGTAATACCCATATTTAAATATGGGGATAAAGGTACACTAAGCAATTACCGTCCAATTTCCATATTACCTATTTTCTCAAAGGGAATCGAAAAAATATTACACATAAGAATTTCTTCATTTTTTTCGCAACACAGTTTGTATTCTGACTTTCAGCATGGTTTCAGACGGCACCGATCAACAGAGACGGCCCTTGTAGCACAAAAAGAGATCATTTTAGAAGCTTTTAGCAAAAGAGAGATTATAGCAGGCATTTATATCGACTTTACGAAAGCGTTTGATCTTGTAAATCATTTCTTCCTTCTTTCCAAGCTACATAGATACGGAGTCCGCGGCATTGCTCACACACTGCTTAAGTCGTACCTTGGAAATAGAACTCAGTACGTTGACATAAATGGCAGTAAATCTTCCGTGCTGGCTGTATCAACTGGAGTCCCGCAAGGAAGCATACTTGGGCCACTGTTATTCATTATCTATGTCAATGACATTGTTCGATGCACAGACAGCGCTCAGTTTGTCTCGTACGCAGATGATACGACGCTTTTTGTTAAGGGCAAAACAGAAGCAGACATTGAATTGCTGTCGAATAAAGCGCTTGGCGATTTACACCAATGGGTTAACGCAAACTGTTTAAGGATAAACCCGTCTAAAACACAAGCAATTTTATATTCACCAAAAGGAAAACATCAGCTGACTTCATTGAATCTACGTCTAGGTACAGATCGCATCCAAATAGTCGATACAGTGAAAATACTTGGTGTTCATTTCTCAAAGCATTTAACTTGGAACAAACACGTTGAGTACCTTCAATCGAAAATATCCAGTGCTGTTGGTGTTATTGCGAGACTGAGAGAAATTTTGCCTACCAAGGTTAAAATTATTCTCTATAATTCCCTAGTATTATCTCTTCTTCAGTACTGTATTATTGTCTGGGGCACGACTGGTATGACTGACTTAAAAAAAACTGCACTTACTTCAAAAAAAAGCAGTTCGGTATATCGCTAATGTGTCTTTTTTGCACCACTCGGCCCCCCTTTTTGAGAAATATAATGTTCTCCCAGTGTTTTGCCTATTTAACTATAGGTTAATGCTAATATATAAATCTTTTGTGAAAGAAAAAAGTAATTTTTTAATATCTTTAGCCCAACTACAAGAAAACGCCAGACCTCGCCTTACGAGGCACAAGGAAAAATGGCTTGTACCTACACCTCGCACCTCATACCATACGCAATCTTTGAAATATATTACTCCCACATTACTCAATAGTTTAGAGTCGTCGAATTTCGATCCAGCATACGAACCTAAACATACCATTAGTCTGTTCTGTCGGCAGAAATTATTATAGTTGTCTTAGATCTTGTAATGTGAGACGTTTTCTGCGCTGTAATTATTGTACCCATGTCCCTTCTAGAAATTTACTGTCGCTTCAATTCGTTACATACTGTGTCCAGAATGTCCAACACATTGTACTTCATCTATTTTTTTCTTTGTTTTCTTTTTTTTCTGTGTTTGAAGCGTTACAAACTGTTGTTTGCCTTGCTATGTTGAATTTGTATTTATTTGTTGCGCTTGAACTATATTGCCTCTGTAATATGTATCTGTATTTATTTTTCCTTTGTTATGGTGATGTTGTTTCCGACACGCTGCAGTGCCACCATGTAGGGGGCCGGGGCCCCTGTCAAGCTGTTTTTACAGCTTTTAGTCCCGGCTCCTACCTTTTCGAAAGGAAAGGAAATAAAGAGAGAAAGAGAGAAAAACGCTAGGTGTGAGCGCCTTCGTGGAGTCCTGGTGAGCCTCAACTGCGCATGCGCGAGGAGTGTGCGTGAGACAGTTACTGGGTAATTTCCTTTCCTCAAATACAACTTTCATTTTCTTCATTACGGCCCCTCTTCTCTTTCACTCCCACTTCCTCCCTTTTCTACAAATGGAAGACGGGTGTCCAACGAGATATGTGAGACAGTTACTGCGTAATTTTTCTTTCCTCAAACACATTTTTAAGTTTCTTCATTACGGCCCTTCTTTCTCTTTCTTCTTTCGCTCCGACTTGCTCCCTTCCTGTACGGTACGGTTCAGGTGTCCACTGAGATGACAGAGAATTACTGCGCCATTTCCTTCCCTCAAAAAGCGTTGCGTTCAAAGGGCAAGCCATCGCGCCGAACGGGTGGTGGCGTTCCGTAGACTCCCTGGCAGCGCTACAACAAGCTGTCGCGTTCCACTCCTAAAGGTGAAGATTAAGCGTCATAAATTACCAGTTAATTAGTATGCAGGCATTAATAAGTAATTAGTCACTAATTAGTGATTCGTAATTGCTTCGTGATTAATAATTATGTGTGACGTCATCCATTGGTGATGCCATCAGTGTCACAGAGGCAGTGAAACGCTTTCGCCTCCATGCTCTATAGACAGCCAAAGTGCCCCCTGAGACGCCGCCGCCGCTGCGATTGCCGCGCCGATGCTTCCGCAGTTCTACTCGGGATGGCCATTGGAAAAACAAACACCCAATATTTCTGGAGAGAGTCGACATTGATCTGATAGGTCCTCTTCTGAAGTCGCCCAAAGGCAATCAATAGATAATGGTTTGTGCTATCTCGCTCACTACTGCGAAATGGCCGCTCTTTTCTTCGGCTAACCGCGCACGTCATGTCGCTGTTCTTGCTCTCCTCTGTCGGACTTCGACATTACCTACCGCGAGTTATAATCAGCGACCGCGGTCGACATTTTACGGCAGACGTGGTAAAAGAACTGCTTCGTTGATGTGCGGCGCATTTTCGGCACTGCACGCCATATCACCTTCATAAAAACGGTCTGACGGAGCGCACGAACCACATACTTGCCAACATGCTCTCCATGTACACCGTATCTGACCACAAGAACTGAGACACCATTCTGCCATTTTTTACGTTCTCCCCCAACACTGAGACATAGGAGTCGACCGGCTATAGCCAAGTCTTTCTTCTAGGCGCCTACGTATTCTCTAGACACGATCTTTCCCTTTTCGTGGATGATGAACGGTGCATCGAACAAACCCTCTGTTTAGCCGAGTAGGCTCGCCACATCGTACGAATGCGGACTCTTGCGTCGCAAGAACGCTCATAAGGTGCTATTAGAGCCGCCATCGCCATAATATCTACGCTTCTTGTGACTTAGTGTGGATTTTGGGGCCAGTGCGGAAGGTGTTGGATCATTGCGCCGGGTCCTACGTTGTCATCGACCGCGTCAACGATCTGATCTACCGGATAGCACGCCTTATCGCCAGTGGTCTTCGGTCAACCACGACCAAAGTCACTTATGCGGCCCGTATAAAGCCATACCACGCCCGAGAGGACGACAGACTACCTCGCCTGGGCGGTCTTCGGCAGTTTGGCGGGAAATGTACCAGCCCTGAGGATGTAGCTAGGCTGGCAGCTGGAGAGAAGAAAAACGACGTGCGGGCCCTGCCGTCTCAGCATGAGTCGCGTTGTTCAGCCGAGCTCCGTTCAGCTCAGTCAATTCGTCAATCCACCAAGAAACTGCCGGGTTGCAACAATATACATGTCCATCAAAAGAGTGGAAATTTGGGCTGGTTGGTGCATGATCTGAGGCTAAAAAAAGCGCAAACGGGGACGAAGCAGAGAGAGGGACAGCGCCGGGTCCTTCTCTCTGCTTCGTCCCCGTTTGCGCTGTTTTTTAGCCTCAGTACATGTCCATGTTTAACTTAGGTATTGTAATATTTAGGAAAGTGTTCCCAAGAGGAAATCTTATCTTCATAAGAAAAAGTAACATCCACCCAACCAGGGAACCGCGTACACACCAACTCAGCCACGGCTGCCAACGCAACAACAGCAGCAGCCGTAACAGCGTGGCAGAGGAACTGTCGCGGCCTCGGAAGGAAGAAGGCAGTCATCCAACAGCACATCGCACATGCCGCGCGCAAACCAGACGTGATCCTATTACAAGAAACACTCACCGACGCACCGTCCCTGCCCGGCTACAGAGTGCACAAGGGCCAGCCCGACGGGAGAGGCCTGTGCACCCTGGTCAGGAAGGGACTCACGTTCGTTGAGCACGAGCTGCAAAGCAATATCAAGATCGAGCACACACTCACCGAAATCATCCCGGGCAAGAAGAGAAAAGGAAGCATTTTTCTGCTCAACATATACAGGAACCCATCGCAGAGAAAACAGAGATTCAAAACAATACTACACAGAGCCAGCACCGCGGCAGGCCGCAACACGCTAATCGTCTGCGGCGACTTCAACGCGATGAACCCAGCCTGGGGCTACAACAAGTACACAGCAAAGGGCTGCGACCTGTACCAAGACGCCATGGAAATCGACTTCACCCTCATCACGGACCCGGCGCATCCGACGAGAATCGGTAACTCTGTGTCCCGGGACACCACTCCGGACCTCACGTTCGTTAAGAACGACGTCCGGGGCGCGATCACCTGGCGAAACACGGGAACTGACCTCGGCAGCGACCACACCATCGTGGAAATCAGCATACCGGAACACAACGACACCAGCACCTAAACACACAGATGGGCAGACTGGGATGCCTTCCGAGACGCCAGAAGCCAGAAGACAGACGCTGACGGCGAGATCGAAGACATAGAGACGTGTACGGCCGAAATCACCAAGAACGTACACGACGCGACCAAAGAAATTGAAACGAACGCTGCGATTGATAAAGTAGACAGCCGGCTTGCGCATCTCATCGAAGCCAAGCAGTCAATACTCAGTCGCTGGGAGAACCAACGGCTCAACCGCAGACTCAGAAATAAGGTGGCGGAGGGCAACCGAGCGATCGAGGAGCACTGCCGCGCTCTATGCACGCAACAGTGAATCGAGATCTGCAACGCGGCAGACGGGCAGATGCATAGCGGGAAGACGTGGAGCCTGCTGCGGCACCTGCTCGACGAAACCAAGACCAAGTCGCACCAAAGGGACAGACTCGCCAAGCTCATACATCGGGTGGTCTCGGTACATGGCGCCGATGAAGTCATCAGGCGCATCAATGACAAATACCTGCCCACTACGCCCACCGAACAACACGTGCCGTACGGCTGCCTACCGAACGCGAAGCTCGATCGTGACATCGACGTCGAGGAGGTCCGCGCGGCCCTGCACGCCCTCAACAGCCGGTCGGCAGCTGGCCCGGACCTCGTCACGAACAAGGCGCTCAAGAAACTCGACGACGGCTCGATTGCGAACCTCGCAAAATACTTCAACAAGTGCTGGAGAGCGGCCGCGCTACCAAAGCAGTGGAAGACAGCCAAGACTATCCTTGGCAGCAGTGACGGCACCGTGAGCACATCGCCCTTTGCTTACGTCGCTCCCTGTCTATATACAGCACATCTGTATCTTCACCAAGGATCACTACCGACGTCCGTGCAGCTGACTCGAAGCCCAGTCGCTTCGAGCGGACAAAGCAGCCTGCGCCAGGTGCCGGCAACGCCTACAATCTGCGCCTGCGCCCTGGTCTCCTTCACCAGCGCCTCGACCGGCTTCTTGACCGTATATAAAGGCCCTCCGCGCTCGGCCCCTCTTCTTGGCAGCAGTGACGGCACCGTGAGCACATCGCCCTTTGCTTACGTCGCTCCCTGTCTACTTACAGGTTAGTTTTATCGTATTCTTGTTACACATTCTTGTTACGCTTTGTTGCCGTCAATGCTGCCACTTTGAAGCCGCACTGTTTTTTTTTTGTTTTTTTTTGTCGCTTGTGCCAGTTGCCTATAGTGCCTTTTGCTATGCCTTCTGAGATGGAAAAACTTCGAGAAGAGCTGAGAAAAGAGTTCAGAAAAGAGATTGCAGCTATGCGGAACTCGCTAGAACGCGACTTGCGCAACGACTCAAGAGAATTAACTAAAAGTGTTGAACACTGCAGCAATGGATTTGATGATATGCTCGCTACGGTTTCATCATTGCAAGAGGAAAACAAGGCATTGAAATCCGAAAAGGCTGCAATTTCATCCGAATGTGAGGAACTCAAGAAGCGATGTTCCGACCTTAAGCTACGACTAATAGGCCTGGAACAGTACTCCCGAAATAAAAACATTGAGATAAAGCGACTTCCATCCCAGGAAAATGAAAGCCTGCCAAACATGTTGCAAAAAATCGGCGAAATGATCGAAGAGCCAATACTGGAAAGCGATGTTGATGTTTGCCACCGTGTTCAAACGAAGAACAAGACTAGCTCGATTGTAGTTGTCCAGTTCAAAACACGAACCAAGCGTGACACTCTACTGGCAAAAGCGAAAAAGACAAAGCTTGCAGCTGAAGACCTCGGTTACGATAGTTCGGATACTGTCTATGTGAATGAGCACTTGTGTCCCCTGCTCAAGACATTGCTGGGCATGGCAGTAGCTCGAAAGAAGGAGCAGAAATGGAAATTTGTTTGGAAGAAAAATGGGCACATTCTTGCTAGGGAGACAGAGTCATCGACGATTGTGCGTATCGCCTGCGAGCGAGACCTGGATAAGATAGCATAGATTTGGCGTTTTTTCTAATACCAAACAGTGAAATGATGCCCCAAGATGTGCACAATAGTTTTGCCTTCTGACCTTTGTGCTATGTCTGCTCAGAAAAAGAATGTTGTATCCTTCTTTCATCTTAACGCGCAATCTTTGCGAAGCAAGGGTGACGAGTTAGAAGCATTTTTTTGTACACTAAACTTCTGTTTCAATGTAATAATGATTACAGAAACATGGTATGAAAGCAGTAACGAAACTTTGCGCTTGCCCGGTTACAACACGCATGTGCAGAACCGTACTGGTAAACGAGGCGGTGGTGTCCTGATAGCAACCGAACAAACTTACAAATGTAACATGCTTACAGACTTTTCTATAACCCATGAGGACTACGAAATACTGTCGTTGCAAAGCGGCAGTAGCGTCTTCTCCGTTATATACCGGCCTCCTAAAGGCAGCGTTTCTAATTTCATCTGCTTTCTTGATGAATATCTGCAATGGATTACAGAAAACAGGCTTAATCTAGTTTTAGGCGGTGATATTAACATAGACTTTCTATCCCAATCTGCAAATAAACGTGAGGTCGACTACGTATTGCACAGCAACGGATTTGTGAATGTTATAAATAAACCTACACGGCCGAAGGCAGCGACCGCCATTGACGTCTTCATTAGTAACTGTTCAGTTGACTGTCTTCATTCCGGAGTCATTAATGCCCAGATAAGTGACCATCTACCCATATTCATGTTTGTAGATTCCTTAACTCCACCAAAACAACGCAAGTTTCCTGTGGTACAATATCGGCGTATAAACCAGACCACATTAAATTCCTTTCGGGCAGCACTTGCAGGCGTGGACTGGCATCATGTGATCGGCAAAAATGATCCAGAGGACGCATATGGTGCCTTTATTACTACATTTAAGTGTATCTATGAGCAAAGTTTTCCACTTGAGACTTATAAAAAACTCCGCAAGCCCTGGATAACAAAAGAATGCCTTCAAATGATAAAACAAAAAACGAATCTTTACAACTGCTTTATCAAAAGCCGTTCCCTTGACGACCTAGCGCGCTTTAAGGTGTACCGAAACCAAGTCACTTCCTTTCTTCGCCAAGCAAAGCAAGAGTATATGGAAAAACTATTTAATCCAGACGTAATTAAAAGGAGTGACCTTGTATGGAAAACAATAAATGAAGTTTTGAACCGAGGTGGACATGCCAACGGCATACTCGAGGTCTTGGTAGATAACACACCAATGAGTGGGAAACTTTTGGCAGAAAAATTTAATAATTTCTTCGTGTCACTGGTAAATGGCAGCCACGGCCCCAATACTACGAAATGCCTTGACCCGCGGGTGTCTTCCACGGCATTCTTGATACCAACGGACGCAAATGAAATTAAAACCTGTCTCTTGACTCTCCGCAATAGTAGGTCACGAGACGTAGACGACCTTAAACTCCAACCAATAAAATATGTAGCCGATGTAATTAGCCCAGTTTTAGAGCACATTTTTAATTGTTGCCTCGAACATGCAGTGTTTCCCCGACAATTGCAGATTGCCAAAGTAACTGTTATTCATAAGGGTGGAGACAAAAACGATATGTCAAATTATCGCCCAATTTCTATCCTTCCCATTTTCTCGAAGTGTTTTGAAAAAATACTATACAAGCGAATGTCCAGTTTCTGCGAGAAATGTAAAATAATAACACCTAGCCAGCACGGCTTCAGAAAAAACTTTTCTACAGAAACTGCGCATCTAACCCAGAAAGAACTAATTATAGAGTCATTTGAACAAAAACTTCTCACTCTCGGCATTTTTATCGACTTTTCGAAAGCGTTTGATCGCATCAGTCACAACACAATGTTGGCGAAACTCGAGCATTATGGTTTTCGCGGAAAATTTCATCAAATAATCAGATCCTACCTTAGTTGCCGTGTCCAACAAGTAACGGTAAACAACGAGTCATCAAATTTTAAACATCTGTTTTCTGGCATGCCGCAAGGCAGTATTCTAGGGCCGCTGCTTTTCCCCCTTTATGTTAACGACATAGTCTGCATCAGTAAACTGCCAATTTTTGTGATCTACGCCGATGACACCACTCTATTCTGCCGAGCGGCACATGTGCGTGATCTTGAACATCAAGCTGCAGATTGTTTGCACCAGCTTCACGAATGGTCTGAGTCGAATTCGCTGGTCATAAACACCGAAAAGAGCAAAGCTGTACTTTTTTGACCTCGCAATAAGGATCCTGCTGTCTCACAAATTTATCTGAAAATGGGTTCATCATTCATTCAAATAGTTCCTACGGTCAAAAGTCTAGGAGTGCTTTTAATGAAAATTTATGTTGGGATGAACACGTTTCAAAGGTCAGGGACAAGTTGTCCAAGGTTGCTGGTATCGTGTCCCGACTGCGATACCTTTTACCAAAACATATTAAGCAGATACTGTACAATGCACTGTTTTCTTCTGTTGTTAATTATTGTATTTTAGTATGGGGCACAACATCATTTATTAATATTAAACGGGTACATATACTTCAGAAGAAAATTGTTCGGAATATTGTTAATGCTTCACGATTTGAACACACCGAACCGATTTTTGCATCTCTTAGCATTACCCCCCTCCCACAAGTTTTTGAAAGTATACTGTTAAGGCGGTATAAAACAAGTATTAGAAAAAACAATCCATTTATGATGAACCTGTCGAACTTAAAATGTAAAGAACAGAAGTACACCACCCGTACTGGTTTCACATGGTTCGTGCCGAAAACTCGAACGAATTACGGTCGCCAAATGCTTTGCTATACTCTTCCGTACTCATTAAATAAGGCATCTAAATTGCTGTAACCCTAGGTACCGTCAGCACTTCGTGTCACGGAGATTTTTACTCATGATTTGTATTTTATTATTTTTTTTTCCTGTGTGCTCACTTGCCGTGGATTGTACAACATTCTGGTGCTGCTGTCAAGTTATTGTAGGGTGCGTCGACCTCTGTCAAGCCTTCTCTCTGGCTTTTTGTCGGCGCACCCAACATCCACAAGATGTTGAATAAAATTGAATTGAATTGAATTGATATCCAAGCCGGGGAAGCCACCGGACACGGACAACCTTCGGCCCATCTCGCTCACGTCCTGCGTGGGCAAGGTGCTGGAGCACGTCCTGCTCAACAGGTGGCAAGACTACCTGGAACGAGAAGGGCTCTATCCGGCCACGGTGATCGGCTTCAGACAGCACCTCAGCACGCAGGACGCGATGCTTCAGCTCAAATACCAAATCATAGATAATGGCGGCAGCGCCCGCGACAACAAGGCAATCCTGGGTTTCGACCTAAAGAGCGCCTTTGATAATGTGAAACTCTCGGCGATTCTGTCCCAAGTCTCTAAGCTCAACATGGGCGACAGATCCTACAACTACATCAAGGACTTCCTCACGGACAGGACCGCCGAGCTACGAGCAGGCGACCTACAAACGCAAGAGAAGAAGCTCGGGAGCACCGGCACACCGCAGGGATCGGTCATTTCGTCGATGCTATTCAACCTGGTAATGATTGGAGTGGCCGAGAAGCTCGCGGACATCGAAGACGTCAGGCACACCATCTACGCGGACGATATCACACTGTGGGTGACCGGCGGCAGCGACGCCCACATCGAGGGCGCTCTGCAAGCCGCCGTCGACGTGATAGAAGACCACCTGGAAGGCACCGGCTTGAGATGTTCGCCTAGCAAATCGGAGCTCCTCATACTCCCACCTACCAACAATGGCAGATGCAAGACCAGACAACGCGAATGCGAAAAAATCAGAATCGTAACCAAATCCGGCAACGTGATCCCCGAGGTCAGCAAAATCAGGACCCTAGGCATGGTCATCGAAAAGCATGGAAGAAATGGCGAAACCATCGCCCGTCTCACGGCAAAAGCGGCCAACGCTATGCGACTCATCAAAAGAGTCACTTCCCGGAAGGCTGGCATGAGAGAGGAGAGCCTAATCAGGCTCGTCCAATCCTTCATCATCAGCCACGTCGCGTACGTTGCAGCCTACCACAGATGGCTGCAACACGAACGCAACAAAATTAATGTAATCATCAGGAGAGCGTACAAGGCGGCGCCGGGCCTGTTCGAGTCCACGAGCACGACCCGCCTCTTACAACTCGGGATGCACAACACGCTCGAAGAAATAGTCGAAGCGCAACGGACCTCTCAACTGGAGCGGCTGTCCACGACCAAAGCCGGGAGGAAGATACTGGACGACCTGGGAATAGGACACTCGAACGAGGCGGAGACGAAGCTCCCCGTACCCGAAGAGGTCCGACGCCAGACCAGAATCGACCCCATACCCAAGAACATGAACCCCGAGTATAACAAGGGAAGAAGAGCGGCGAGGGCCAAGGCTCTCATCGGCTTGCACGCCAACGACGAGCACGCGCGGTACGTGGACGCGGCCGAATACCAACGGAACGCCTTCGCAGCTGTCGTCATAGAGGCGTCGACCGGCGCCACGAGGACGGAAGCGAGCGTGAGAGGCGCCGGAGCGGAACAAGCGGTAGAGGTGGGCATCGCCTTGGCCATCGCCGACGCAGACTGCTACACGGTGCTGAGTGACTCGAGACAGGCGGTGCAAAACTTCGCCAAAGGCCAAGTCTGCAGGCAGGCCGAGCGCGTACTACGAGCGACTAAACTGCAAGACAGAAGAGTAAGAATCAAGTGGTTTCCGGCGCACGCGGGCGACGCGTCGGAACGCAGTGTGAACCACAATGACACGGCGCACGCAGCGGCGCGAGCGCTAACCAACCGCGCCCCGGCAACACACCGTCCGACGTGGTTCGGAACCAAGGACCGCATGACCGACTACAGCGAAATCAACAAGGCCTACCGCCTGGCTCGCAGGACTCTCCCACCCCCGCACCAGAGGCTGAGTCGAGCGGAGGCGGTATTACTGAGACAGCTCCAGACCGGATCGCTACCGAGCCCGGGACTGATGCATCGCATGTACCCCGAGACCTACCCGACCGATACGTGTAGAGTCTGCCGGAGGGAGCCGGCAGATCACACGCACATCTTGTGGGACTGCATCAGAAATCCAAAAGAAGCAAGATCAGGAACAATCCCGCAGCGGCTGGAGGCAGCCGCGAAGAGCAACGACCACGACCAACAGCTATGGGCCGTCCAGCAGGTCCTCGGGGCGCTCGAAAGGCAGGGACCCAGCGAGCCGGCAACGGCGAGCGGAGACCCGCGCCGAGTAATGGCAGCCTCGTAGACGACGTAGGCCCTCGTCGGGGCGCGCGAGCGCCCAACTGCAGGCACAAATAAAGTTTGCTCCAATCCAATAATGGTATTGATGTAAAATGAACTAGCCGCGACTCAAAAATGCAGTTGGGAGTTTAAAGACGCAGTTTCGTAGAAAGGAAATACACAACAAGCTTGCAGATGGTGAACTGCGGCTTACCACTGTATTCACCGTCATGCGGGAATCACTTGATCTGTTTAAATTATATGCAGGTGTATTTCTTGCCGTCGACATGCTGTTCACTGAATCTGGAGAAAAGAACTATGGAAGCAGAAAACGCTTCAAAACAACCCTGGATTTCCACTGCTAAGAGGGAATATGCGACCGCAGAGCATTAAAGGCAACCAACCACATAAAGGTTGGAAAAATGTAGTTCCTGTATTCAGAGAAAGAACGTTGCTTATAACGCGGAGGAATGGAACTGCTTCAACACCACGTTAGCTAAACGGCCGCGGAAGACAGAAAATATGCCGCTTTATTCATGACGATCTTGCTTGGGCTTGCGTAAACGCTGGTTTCTTAGAAAAATTGCCAGTGCTGTTATTTGTAGAGGGAAACTTTGTTAAACAAATAACGGTCCTAAGCGGGTGGCGAGAGTCAGTGAGTATCGGGTGCTTGACAACGAGGTAGGGCCTGCCGGTCTGTACTGGCGCGGTCAATACTTTGCAGAAGAATGTCTACAAACAAATTCTTACACTACTTATTCCAGCGGCCCAACTTTATTGCCGCAATGCTCTAATGAGCTTTGTTAATTCTCGCTAGTCATCGAATGACATTCGAACTAAGAGGCAGATATCAGTCGTTTACATATCAACGACCTTGACATTGTCCTTGAAGACCGAATAGTGAAAAGGGAATTTGTCCTACTATTTTCCATTTCTTTAGGTTTAAACCGAAATAAACAACCCCCGTTATGTAAGATAGGCGCGCACCAACACACCGACACTCACTAATGCGTTCACGCACGCGGTGTCTCTGCTGTTGAGGCCCTTTGCTTGAGGTTCGTTGCCTTTAGCCCTATCTTGGCTGCTCTTTCACTACAGAAAGTATTGAATGCCCATTCGCAACGTTTTCTCTCGAGGTGGTTGGACCACAAAATATTTGAAAACTCCTTCTATTTTGACCGTCAAGAATCTGTAAAATGGCTCCATGAAGAGACACAGGTAGTGCCACCACATGCAATGCTGAATATTACGCGTAATACTATTTGTGAGTCGATGCTTGTGAGGCAACTAATCAATGGGAGAATTATTACTTTACTGCAGTACAGAACTCATACTGCATACTTAATTTGGGAAATCCTCTCATGTGCTTCTTCTCCTTCGGTCCTCTCTTCATCTGCCCTCGCTGTGTGGCTACGCCGAGCTACTGCTCAAGAGGCACTTGAGTCCTGAGGCTGGCGCGGCTTTAACAGAAAAAGGGATGCAAATAAAGAGATTGTGCCAAAATGCATCTCGCAGCGGACAAACTGATTGGCCGCAAATATGAGGGGAAATCTTTTGCTCTCGAAGGGATAAGAACTGAGCTCCGCACTTTGGTCGCATTTGTGCTCGCTCACGCAGGAGTATTTCGGACAGTACATGGACCAGGGGGTCTCCTGCTGGCTGCGTGTGTGGGTGGTGTGCTCGGTGACCATCATCGTGCTGATGATCCCGCTCTCCTTCACGCTGCTCTCCTACCGAGCAGCCGGCAGGATGCGCAGGAATCCGACAAGACCCACGCGGGCGTCACCGCTGCCCACGCAGACAGAACCCGACATCGTAATCGACAACGAAAATCTGGTGAGTCAGCGTGGCCGTAGCTGGTCTCTGCAGGGGCACGAGCTCACAGCTAGCTCATTCCAGCAAACAGGATAAGAACGAGCAACGGCCTCCTGTATATCAGTGTGTACTCATCAATTAAATAACTAATGATTTCTAATTTCATTCCTCAACAACAGGAGACGAGAGGAATGATCTAAACCTGTTAACACCGCGCACGAACCAAACAGGGTGTCCGGATTAAATTTAGAACATAAGCGCTCAGTTCTTCAGTTTCCTCTTAGTGAAAAATTTTTAGCGAGGCTCTAGGGGAGAAAGTCCCCGAATAGCTTTTATTACGTCTTTCGGTCTCCTACAGCAGTCGCAAGCCTAAAACACCGCCTCGTTTGCTGTCGTGCGGCAGACACTGTGCAGGCATGACGCTGAGAGCTTCGGTGGCAGTAACGGCAGTGTTTACGCCACTCCCTCCCGCTGCAGGTTCGACGGCATCCACTAAGGAGTCTTGAAACCAGTTTTCTTCGCATTGTTTTGCAGAACGTACAGAGTCTTGAAGTGTTTCGTTCTTTCTTTCACGCTCTTGAGTTCGCCGTGTATATTTTGCCTTAGCAGGGTCAATGTAAAATTGGCTTGCCAGAGAAGGCAAGTGCTGTCTTTAAGCGGCCGCGGTGGCACAGTGGTTATGGCGCTTGAATTCTGACCCGAAAGATGCGGATTGGATCCCGGCCGACCCGGTCGCCTTTCGATGGAGGCGAAATGCTAGATGCCCGTGTACTGTGTGCGGTAAGTGCACGTTAAAGAACCGCAGGTGGTCGAAATTTCCGGAGTGTTCACTACGGCATCCCGCATAACCTGAGTCGTTTTGTGACGCTAAACACCCATAAACTACAATGATAGTGTTGTACCTGTCTCGCTTACCTTTGGACACTTTGACGATGCCTTGGTGGAAGCAACTGAGAGAGAAAGAAGTGATAAGGCACCATCAAGGAGGACTGAGGAATAATTATAGCCTGCTTTCTCTTCGTATGGGCGAAAGAGAACCTTTGTGAAGCGGCTAGTCGGCAGTGTGACTGCCCATGAAAGTGGTAGCCTGCATGTATTCTGCCGTGAAAAGCGGCTATGCGCCGGGCGTCTCATGAGCGGGCCTTGTCATGCTGATGTAGGCATACAAATATTAACCTGATGATTTAAACTGTGAGTAGCTTGCGCAACTACACGAATATATGTATATAGGCCTACCTTAGCTTTTTTGGGGCCTTCCTCGAGAAATAACGAAAGGCGCGGTGGCTGTTCTTGTCTTGTAGCACTGAACCGAAAAGCGGTTTGATACCCGAAACCCTAAAGCTCCGATTGGTCGTCCTAAAGCATCACACGGCTATTCTGAGCTTTTGAACCCAAGGAAACAAAGCAATATTTCAGGTTTTCGTATATGTGAGGGCAATGACCGTTTTAACGACTTAAACCGCCATTCATGAGGGATGTAATTATTTTTGAGGGCGCAACAACTCTGTACAGGGGATATGAGCAGTTAAAGACTCGTGACGTAGCAGCACATCTGATATACCATGACTCCATGACACCTGTCGTCAAACTATTTATTTTAATGTGCCTGCTCTGAATATAGTGACAATCTTGTTTCTATATTTAAGGAACTCAGTAACATTTTCACACGCTAATTCCTTTATTATCTACCAGGCGGCAGTTTCTGCTAACAGGCTATCCTCTGGCTGTGTTTCTAGTGCACCCAGCATATTGGATCTATAGAATAGCCACCCATGCTAAACGCTGGAAACCCTTGAATTGGATAACATGCTCTCAGTTTCGTTCTATTGCGTGCAACAGCAGCAGGTACTGAGTGCGAAGCAAATAAGCTTTTTACGGCAGAAGGAAAGTTGTCTTCGGGTATTATTTAGAATTAAATTTGATACTTATCTCTACCGTATGAAAGCTGTGTTTTAAGCTGCTTTAATTTAGAAATATTTATAGAATGTCGTACCTTCTACTTCAAGAAATGCAGAATAAAGCGGGAACGGGAAGGATGTCTTGAATGAACTAATTACATAATTAATTTTTTAATTCAAACTTGACAAAGCATGACAGAAAAGAGACAGAACAGAGACGGACAACATGACAGAAATTTTCTGTTGTATTCCTGTTGCGCTTTTTGACTGGGTACTTTTCACATTCTGTACGACGTGGCGTGTACGTATGGAATTACGGCTACCTTTCAAGGGAATTGTTCATCATTCTACCTTGGGACGTGACTATGATCTGACAGTGTATTAGAAATCATCCTTTCGCACAATCTTGCACTCACCGTGTGGGCATACCCTCCTTTCCTGACCCTGTCAATCTAATCATCCTTTATGTAGACAAGATTGTCTAAAGCTTTGCGAATATAAGACATGGCGATGCCATATTTAACCGACTTCGAATGGCCAGATTGATAACTAGAGACCGGATTTTAGGCAAATGCCTATTTTTTTCAACGCTTCGTAGGCGCACCATTTTTACATATGAGCATGAATTAGGTGTTGAGGGCTGGCTTCAAAGGTGTCTTCAGAGTCAGTGTACATGGGACGTTACCCAGCCGGCTCCACCAAATATGTCACGGCTATACAGTCGGGACAGCCAGGTCACGTTTTACTGAACAGCGCCAGGTAGCAGCGAACTCCCGAGCGGAACCCGAAGAAGAGACGACGAAGAAGCCCCGCCCGCCTCCATGGCTAAGGCTAGCCAGGATGGCGGTTTAGACAGTTCGGCCAGGAGACGGCGCCACGAGAATGTCCAGGAATGTGGCAATATGTTTAACACTCTTTTTATAGTGCCTATAAATGCCTATTTTGGGTGTCAGTGCCTATAAATGCCTATTTCCGACGTCGGTGCCTAAAAAGGCCCTATTTTACAGAAAAGGGCCCTGGAATACGCTGTGGTTTTGCTTTCAGATTCTGTTTGCTTTCGAATCCATTTCGGTTTTGAGTAGAACACACACGTGGCAACATCAGATGACCTCGTTAGTTGGCTGTGGTGAACACTGCACCTACGTCGGCTGCGTACACAATACCAACCACGTCAGCCGAAAATATCGAAGCAACCTTTTACCTAATTTCTGCCAATTTATCGTGGCAGCTTGTTGGTGACTTTGGCTGTTAAAGTGGTAGTTGGCCAGATGGCACCACATTTCGGAAAGTATACGGAGTAAGTTATAGGTTAGTCCAAATAATTCCCAGTTGGTTCAAATTGAAACCATCTGTAAAATGTTCGATAAACCTGCTGGAAACAGTTAATTGATTAAAATTTCCACCTGGGTAACCTGCCTTATTTTTTGCAGTCAGTCTTGGACAAAAACGGGGGATTCTCAGCCCTCAAGCAAATTTCAGGAGTACTTACCGGTGAACATTCTATGATACCGAACAGTGTAAAGCCATCAAATGTTCCTAAGTACAAGCACGCTCCTGTATGTAACATCCGTTGATGATGAGCGTTCCTTTTCAGCATACAAGCTTGTTCTTACTGATAAGAGGCATAAATTTGAGTCCATCAACCTGGAGATGGTGCTTGTCTGCTACTGCTTCTATAGCTTTAACTGTGATTTCTAGATGGATGATGTTTATTTTACCATGAATCCTCGTGGATGTACATAGGCCCGTGCAGAACTATGATTCTTTTTGGCATATTCCGCATCAAGCAGCACTGTGTGTTTCATTTTCTAGCATCTCGTAATTATGGTTTCCAGACCCTTCTAATGGCAAGCACCATTTGATAGTCGCGTGGCTCCAGACACGTGAAGCCACAAACTATAAAACACTGTTTACACAAATGACAACATATTTATTAATGTTGAAGCATTGTGTATTCCTGCAGTAAATAAGTTCAATTCCTGTGTGAGCGAAGACTGAACTCATTTGTCAGATGCTTTGAATTGACGATGTTTCTATCAATTTCTAAATACATGGCCTCCTGTTAAGCTATTCTTTGTTTCTACTTTTGTACACGACAAGCGAATTGTTTGTTTCGAGGTATACCAAAGTGTTTTAAAAGGGCTGGTAACCGTCCCTTTTGCTCTGCTGAGGCATGTGTATTGTGCGAAAAGTTGCGCGACAGCCTTAAAAAAAAACGACTTCTAATGTTCGCACCATGCTTAAGGTCCCAAATCATTCCTGCTGTGTTTTTGTTTTATTTTACGGCAGATATAGCGCGCTGAAGTTCGGAACTGTGTGCAATTTTGATAAAGTTTATAGTGCCTATATTTCTCCGTTAGGTGCCTAAAATGCAATTTTAGCCGCCTATTTATGGCGCCTAAAACGTGCTTTTTAGTGCCTAAAAATCCAGCCTCTATTGATAACTAAGCAATGGCTTGACCGAACGGGGGCAGTACTCCAGGCCAATATGAAGTGGCCGGAGAGATGATTCCAAAGCTAGGAGCGGCACCTTGCCTTTGTTAGTGGACTCCATGGTAAAAGCGAGGCCTTGACCATGCCTCTCCAACGTGCCCAAAAGACACTGTGAGCAACTTTCTTTTCTTGAAAAAGAAACCTAATCAACAACGTACCTATGTAGTACCTTTGGTGCACCATCCAGTTACTCCACCGCTATCGCGCGGTCAGCGCAGATAAGAAACAGGTCGCTAAGCAACGGTGCTACGCGGGACCCAATGCATATTCCGGGGCTTTGTACATATACACCATCCTTCCAGGCAAGAATGGTCGATCTCAGGTAGGTGCACAACACTTCTAGAGCGGCATCAACCGGAACACGAAATACATTGCTGAAACGAACCTCGCCATTCTCTTTAGTTATGCACTCTCTGCCGTAACGCAGCAAACAAACCTGATATTCGTCGACAAAAGGTAGAGCCGAACAACATATGAGTTTCGTACACGGAACGGGCCTTGAGTGCCTAAAGAATCAAGCGACATCTGCAGATACGTAGAAACAGAGAGCTGCCACGTCTCGCGCTCTGAAACTATCTAGCAAAACGGAAAACCCACCTTCTGCGACTTCACAGTAAAGAAGAATTATAGCGTGCACCGTTCCGCTTTTCGCAGAGACTCACACAGACAACCAAGACTCAGCTTACGCAAGATCGCGACAGGACGTCTTTTTACCAATGCTACATTTCCCTCCACCTGTCGGAAATTCTTGGAAATTGCAGACATCGCCTTTTCAGACAAAGTACTCTCAGTCATAACAACAAAACGCCTTCCTTGTCCGCTATCACCGATCTGATGTTTTTTTGACACAAGGTAGTTGACCAAAGAGCCATACCCTTTTAGTGTCCATGGCATTCCTAGAGAATTGAGAACGGCGGAGAAGCAATCCGAGATGCAGTGTTGACGTCGCCCCTCAGGATCCTGGAGTGAAATGATCCCCAATAAGTAGAATTCCGCACCAAGTTTCAACATCTTAAGATGAAGTGGATCCACAACTGCATCGTCCAGTATCAGTACCCTGTACACATGTGTCGCCCCCGTATCGCCTGTACACATGTGTCGCTTGCGTGTGAGCAAAGTGCGGCGAACACCGTTCTATAGGAAGCGCATTCGTCGCTTGCTTCCTTGGCCACTGAAGACCTGTTCCGGGCACGGAACTGAGATGTTCTTCGGGACTACCTTCTGTCAACGAATCATGGGCACTGCCATGTGTTTAGCGTCGAAGTTGTAGGCTTATATTACTCAGCTCCTCAGCAATTGTTTGTTGCCTTATGTCAGAAAGTGCATAAATGAAGAGGATTTGGAGGTGCGTTTCAGCAATGTATTTCGTATTTCGGTTGATGCCATTGTAGAAGCGCTGTGCACGTACCGGAGCCCTCCACTACGGCGTCTCTCATAGCCTTAGTCGCTTTGGGACGTTAAACCCCATAAACCAAACCAACCAACCGTACCTGAGATCGACCATTGTTGCCTGGAAGGATGGTGTATACGTACGAACTGAGCCCGTATAACACCATTGCTTAGCGACGTCTTTCTTAGCTGTTTTGATCGGGCAATAGCGGCGCAGTTAACTGGTGGTAAATTGAAGGTACATAGGTACGTTGATGATTACCTCACTTTTGCAAGGAAAGAACATTGCTCACAAGGCGTTTTGGGCATGTTCGATAGACATGGTCAAGGCCTCACTTTTACCATCGAATCCACAAACGAAGCCAAGATGCACTTCGTAGAGCTGGATTATCTCTCCAGCCACGTCACATTCGCTAGAAGTTCTCCCCCCTTTCGGTCAAGCCACTGCTTAGCTATCACCTTCGTCAATCGAAGTTGGTTAAAGATGGCCTCACATGTCTTGTATTCCAAAGCCTGAAACAATCATTGTCTACATCAAGTTGCGATGAGCGTGGATGATCAGATTGACAGGCTCAGGGAAGCAGGGTATCCCAACATGTTGATTGCAAGATTGTGGAAAACTGTGACTGCTAAGACCAAGCGGACCAGAGTCACGCCCCGAGGCAGAATGAGGAACAAGTCTGTAGAAAGCTAGCCGTCATCCCGTTATGTACTGGGCGTGTCGCACAGAATGCGAGAAGTACGAAGAAAATACAAAGTTGATGTTTGTTTTTCTTCACGCCGTAAAGCGGCCAATATTTTCTCGGCAGTAAAGTGGAGGCGGCAGCCTGACTGCAACAAGGAGAAAGAGAAAAGATAGGCTTGTAAAGCACGTTGTTAAAGTAGTACATTGTGTAAATGTGTTTGTTATCGGACACCTCTTCTTGCGGTGGCTTCTACGCTGAACAGACGGGAAGTTGTATGGAAATCCGCCAAATGGAACACAACTCAAATCTTTGGACAGCGGTATGGGATCTAATCTACCTGTTAATTGTTTCCAACGAGATTACCCATACAACCCTCTGTTTCATGGAGCACGAGACGTTTTCACAAACAGCCACAGACTAAGCGCGATAGGCGAGGCTTACCAAATATGTAAGGGTGGTTCTTTTTGTGTCAGCGAACCGTCATTTTCTCTTGACAACCACGAAATGAAATTTTTTGGACGGGGCCTCTGCGGAGTTGTAAGTCTGGATCAGGGTTGATAAGTTTGGTTTTTTAAACTCTGTCTTTGCAGGAAAGGATTAAATGTATTCAGGTGTGTAATGAAGTTTAGTTGAATGTCGGCACTCGTGTTGTCTGGCTTCGCATTTGTCCTGGACTCCTGTGCTGTTATACTATGAAACGACAATGAACCATATTGGTAAAATTTCCTTTCTGACATTGCTTTCTGCTTACTTTTTTTTTTACTCCTGTACAGTCCCGATTAAATGTTTATTTTCATAAAGATGCTCTGTTAGAAGCCACGCCATTTGTCGCGCAAAAATGAGATATTTTAAACGAGGCACGCGCTAATTTTGTTTACTCCTATCATATGCATAGGCATACTATTTATTGTTCCCTATCTCACATTGGAGCATTAGTGCATTAAGTATAAAGAAGTTCTCATATCAATGATTTCGTTTGAAAATATCCTGGAAATAGCATATCAAAGGGTCCTAAGCACAAGTATGCATGTGCCGTTGTGGCATTCATTGTTTGTCTCTTGAAAGCCAGCGTTACCCTCGAAGCCGTTAGCAGTTAATTGTTGATTACATGACCCCCAGAAGTGGCTTTATATTACACTATGAACACTTTTCTTCGCATGAAAAAATAACATGCTTTTAAGCTGCGTAACATACGTAGAATCTTCCAACGTGTGCAGCTGAGTCAAAAATACAAAAGCTCGAGGTTTTCTGATGGATTCGAAACCAAATCTAAGCCTACAAATTTTGGAATACTCCTTTAGTTAAATTTTTCTTCCCTCGTTCTTACGATTTATGACTGGTCAATTCCGACAGCCATTAAAGTTGGAATATACAACAGTCGCAAGTTATACTGTCCGCCACACTCCTTCAAAGCTTGGAGCTGAATTTGTTGAAAACCAAACAGTATTTCTCTAAACACCGGCGAATCAATATAATGACAACAGCCGCACTAAATATTTTCTCCTGTGATTCAAAATCTGTTGATCATGTGTGTGTGCTTGTGCCAGCAATATCGCCCACAAAGATGCGATTGTCTGACACTAATGCCACTTTATTGTCGTGCACGCGATTTATCGTTATAAATTCATTGTTCTTGCTGCAGCCAATTATACATCTCTCTGTGTCGCACGGCGTTGGCCCCTGGCATGTTTAAGCGCAATCATCTTCCACAAAGCAAAAACGATTCGTCATTGACAAGCTGAGCACTAATTTCTATCGATGCACTTTCTTCAGTGGTCAATAGATGTCAGCATAGTACTCCACGAATACGATTATAAAGAGCGAAACAATAAAAGATAACGAGGTTGGGTCGCATTCATTTATTTATTTGTGATGGCGTGGAAGCGCACGCCTCTACGCTCGTCCCTGTATATTCATCGAGCGACTATTGAAATCGCAGCGCATCAGCCTTTGCTCACGTCCAAGCAGGTTTCTGATACCAATAGACAACCTTTGCAGTCGAAACGCGATTGCTATGAGAATACGTCGAGTGTAAAAGGTATATAGGTGGAACGAGGGCATGGAGAGACACATGACGAAGAGGTAACCCGCATTTTCTTGCGCAGGTTCTCTACGACGACAAAGATGGTCGGCCGGACGACTGCAGTTTCTCGCCGGACTACAGTAACGTGTCAGCATTCGCTAGCTTCAACATTTCCCGCAGCAACGAGGCTGAAACGCTGAATCTCCGTCGAGTATTCTGCGTTTTGGACACACTGTACGTATCACAAGATGAAGGTTAATTATGTGCGCATATAAAATTATGTACTATATATGTAATTATGTAAAATTATGTAATTCTGTAGAATTATTATAGAGAAAATATTTATGCACGCAGACGACAATACGTTTTTTTCCGCGAGTGCTTCACTTATTAAAATTTAATATGATACTAATTATTGCTTGAAACGTCTTTCGGGCTGGCTTAACAAGAAAACTTGCTGCTGAATACCAGCAAGACAAGGTATATGATATTCGCACCCATAAATAAACCAATCACCTCTGATATGGAGCTTAATTTTCATGGTGTCGGTCTAGAGCGGGTTCAGATTTAAGAAGTTTTGGGTGTGTGGTTTCAGGGTGCGTTGTCAGGGAATGTTCCCGTGTCGAAACTGGCGGCCGAGTTAAGTAACGCAGTAGGCAGTATTTAGAAACTAATCCCATTGATACCACGATGGCTTAGAACCTCGCTATATTATACCCTCTTTAACTCCAGAACGGCTTATTGCTCGCTAATCTGGGGAACAACCATGCAGGCCAATTTTTATCAGCTGATTACTCTATAGAAGCTAGTATTGGGCATATTTGAAAACTATCGTGGCCATCCACAATATTTATCGACAGATCGATTGTTCAGAAATTATTCACTGATAAAGGCTAACCAATTATACTGTTATAAGCTCTTACAGCATGTCCAGAACATGAAACATTAGAGCGCATCAAACTTCGCTGCAGAATATTGCTTCCACACACATAGCAGAAAATTCCCTACAGTCAGGAGAAACTACGGTAGGCCACACGTACAGTTTCAAATATCTGTCTCTACCAAATCGCCCTTAAAAACTACTTGATTTCACACAAGCCAATACGAAAAAGTTCCTTAAGAAAGTAATAATTCAAGAAACTATTGAATCCATTTGGCTTATTTGACTTATTGCTTCCCTAAAAAGGGAAGCAATTCTTTGCAGTGGTGTTTTAAGTTTTTGACGCCTGTCTGCTGAACTACATATGGAGCAGAGGCCTTTGTTAGGCTTCTCACCTTTTGCCTTTTCTCCGGTTTCTGTAAATCAGAATCAAACAAATAAACTGAAATAAAAAATTGAAATGAAAGGTTGGACGAACAGTTGTGTCACATACTGTCGGGAATATACCTAGTGTTTCATGGACGCCGATCGCTAGTTTTTAAAAGCAGGGCCTTTGAGGTAAACAGAATATTTTTGCTGCATAGTACTGCCACTGTTGACATACCTCAATAAACATTGAATCATGCTATAAATCAAAGTATTAAACTGACTTATAAAACTTCAATTTTCATCTATTTCTGATAGGCGCCTGACTACAATTACTTATTAGTTGCCGGCCGTTAGTAATAACCATATCACTTTTTAGAATTTCGAAAACACGATTCCCATTGTCGCTGTGGCTACTCACATTTTGGCTACATCGTGAAGAAATACATACGTTTCGAAAAACATGCACTCAAAGCAACCCCTCTTGTGCACGTAACTAGTCGAAATAGCAAAATTTTGTCAAGCCACAGCGCCGACGGCAATGGCGTTTTCGAAATTCTAAAAACTGCTGTGTCTATTACTAACAACTGGCTAGAAACCTCGAATCTAGCCTGGTGCCTATCGGTAATATCTAAAAAGTTAAGTATTAAAATTTGGTTAATCATCTTTCTATTCACGTAATTCGCCTGTTTCTTGACATCCGCCAAAACTAGTATTACTGTGCCGCAAAAAGCCTCTCTTTACCTGAAAAACTCTATTTTCAAAAATTAGTGATCGGCATCCCTGTAACACCTGGGATATCCATTCAGGAAAGTTAGGGGTAGACGCCTAGTCAGAGGTAATATTATCGGCTAGTGGTGGCGGCAGACCGGCATGCGGGAAGACAGCGGAAAGGGCTTCCAAATCAAACTTTAGTATGCTCACTTGAGCCCACGAAACCGTGCTAGGCTGTTGTCGAAGAGAGTGCCTGCCGCTCTATGCTACACTCAATTTATTTATTTATTTGGGAATACTGCAGAGTCAGCTGACTCCAAGCAGGAGTGGACACAAAAAAAAACAATTACTAGAATCAAGAATACAAGAATACACGAATACAAGAAACAATATAAGAATACAAGTACAAGTACCACTTCACCCCAGCATTTTTAGGTTTTTAATGAACTCTTGCGCACTGGGACTGTCGACAATATTCTTAGGTAATTTATTCCAAGCGCGTATGGTTCTCGGAAAAAATGAATACTTAAAGGTATCGTTTAGGGGGCTATATTCACGAATCATTTTCCCGTTATCAAAACGCGAGCTTGTGCGTAGTGTGTGAGGGGTAATGAAATTATGATTGTTGATGTCTATTATATTGTTATATATTAAATATAAGTATTTTAATCTGCATTCGGAACGCCTCGCTCGTAGTGTCTCGAGACCAAGATAATCAATCATTTCTGTCACGCTGTCAGTGCGTATATATTTATTACAAATGAATCTGGCCGCGGTTCTTTGAACCCTTTCTAATTTGGAAATATTTTTCTTTTTATAAGGGTCCCATAGACACGAGGCATATTCCAGACATGGCCGAACCAACGCTTTATAGGCTGCTAGTTTCACGTGCATGGGGGCTTTTGAAAGCTTGCGTCTAATAAACCAGAGAGATTTAAAGGCTTTGGTGCAGACTGTATTAATATGAAAATCCCAACTCAGATTGTGTGTAATAGTAACTCCGAGGTATTTAACAGACGGCGATTCCTTAAGTGCAGTGCCATTTACAGAATAAGAATGTTGTAAATGGTTTTGTTCCTGGATATACGGAGGACTAAGCACTTATCAGCATTTAAAAAGATGTTCCAATTTGCGCACCAACCTGAAACGTCAGCAAGGGCTTTGTTAAGTTTAATTTGGTCAGTTGCGCATTTAACAGAGGTGTAAAGAACGCAGTCATCTGCGAAAAGCTTTATCTTAACATCACTGTGTATGAATTTTACGATATCATTAACATAAATAAGGAATAAAATCGGTCCCAGAACCGAGCCTTGTGGTACCCCTGATGTCACCTGCAGTGCCTCCGAGCAGTACTTGTCAACTTGGACGTACTGATACCTGTTTTCTAGGTAACCCCTAATGAACTCGATAAGTCTGCTATTTATTCCCATGTCGTAAAGTTTCTGTAATAATTTATTATGTGGCACTTTATCAAATGCTTTCGCATAGTCTAAAAATATAGCATCAATCTGTTCTTTGTTATTAATCGCGAGTGAAAAATCATGGCATGCACTAAGGAGCTGCGTTACAGTCGACACACCACGCCGAAACCCGTGCTGTGCGTCTGATAACAGTTTGTTTTCTTCGGGAAATACGGTCAAGTGTCGGCAGATTATATGTTCCAATATTTTGCAACTGGTTGAGGTCAAGGAAATTGGACGGTAATTGGATACACTCAGGCGATCAGTTGACTTGAATATGGGAATTTAAAGCTGATAGCAAGCTTTCGAGATATGCGTGCAAACTGGAAACATTCTAGAACAAAGTAGAATCTGCTCCACCTGGATGTTATCAATAGAGATAAATTTTGTCGCGTCTTCACACACAAAGCAATGAAGTGGCGTGACGGCGGCTTTGAAGAATGAACAAACACTACAAATATTCGCTGCAATACGGTGCTTTAAAACTGCAGAATGAGCTCAGCCATCACAGGCAGAAGGAATTCAAAAATGGTAGAGCTTATTACGTTTTGAGGATTTTAAGACGCGGGTTCGATCCCGGCCGCGGCGGTTGAATTTCTTTGGAGGAGAAATTCGAGTCCCGTGTACTGTGCGATGTCAGTGCACGTTAAATAATCCCAGGTGGTCGAAATTTCCGCAGCCCTCCACTACGGCGTCTCTCATAGCCTTAGTCGCTTTGGGATGTTAAACCTCATAGACCAAACCTAAAAATATGTCATAGGACCGGTTTGATCGAAATTCTGCACCACTCTCTGAACGCAGCACACATTATTACTGCAAAAGCACTCATTGGCCGCGCCCCTCTCCGCCTAAAAAAATACCTTGATTTGTGACAACTACCATGCATAACAGGATAGTCACACAAACCCGATATCTCACTTTAACCCACTCAGCAAAATGTTTCTACAGTGAAACGCTCTGTTGTCCTTCTCATTGTACTCTTCAAAGCAAAACGCTTCGTGTAAATATGTGCATAATGCGCATGCATACAAGTGCATATTTTTATTTTGCGGAATATTTTATTGATCCGCATTCTAGTGGAATTTTTTAGATTAAATGAGCTAGAGCAGCTGTCTGAGGTGTTTCATGCGACAGCTACGGATTGGAGAATTTTCTTAACGGGATTGACGAACGTCAACGAGCTTTACCCGAAAGTTCGTAACTGACTATACCGGAGTCATGCCCACGTATTGTCACGCTCGGAACATACCCTGATGCAGCATTGCGCAAAGGAAATCTGGCTGTGTGTTCAGCTGTTTGCTGTAGCTCGCGGCAGATTCCAGAGATTGCCATTCACAGCAATATATTCGTTCTGATGAAACTTAGGCGGCGCTTGCTTTCTAGTTTCTGTTTTTTTTTTGTACTGCAGCTTTATACAGTCTAGCCTCACACGTTCGCATCGCGTCCATACGAAAATTTCATTTCGTTATGAAAGCCCATCAACGTCAGGTTAGTTTTGTTCCGGCTGTTCAAAAATACTTGGAGTGCTTCAAAGCGTGTTTTATTTGTTTCAAACAATTCAGAACGCGCTCTTTTGATTGCTGCACAGAATTGAATTCGAGGATATCGGATTCGGTGTTAGGAAATCCTGAACCTTCTCGCCCCCGAGTAGAATGCGATTTATAAATATAAAAAAAGAATTTTGGGAGGATGCTTGTCAGAAAGTTAGTGAAGAGTTTTTTCTACTCTCTGGGCAAAAAAGCTTTGTAAAGTCTATCGCCCACTCTGTGGAGCAATGCGGAAAACAGTTGATAATTGAACATCCGGACGAAATTGAACCCAGTAGCTAGAGACGGTTAAAACAGGAATGTGGAGGTGGTGTGCTTTGTTTATCTGGTGGAAGG
This sequence comes from Amblyomma mixtum, assembly GCF_055824585.1. Lineage (NCBI taxonomy): Eukaryota > Metazoa > Arthropoda > Arachnida > Ixodida > Ixodidae > Amblyomma > Amblyomma mixtum. The sequence goes on from NC_143018.1 coordinate 119,240,588, forward strand.
AAGATACATAAAACTAGTGCTTTGACTGCTGAACGACTGGACAGACACCCCTGCAAGGTTGCTGCTACTTAAACGTTTTTAGCATGTTAACGATTACACGGGTGACTCAGCCGGTATATGGATACAGGTAGAAATTTGAAGCCTATTAATATATGTCACACGCACGTTGCAGTATCTTAGTTCTTAAATGAATCTCGCGAACTTTTATTTATTCAGTGAAAAGGTGACCAAAAAATCTTCTCTTTTGCTTTCTGTATGCAGTAACCTCACGACAGCCTTCGCGTATTCCGGGCCTTACAACTTCTGCACCGACATAATTGTGTACTCAATGTATTACGACAGTGCCTCTCAGCAGCTTCGTATGAAGCGACGATCTGGAAATGCTCCCGGATCTGGCCTACCCTACAACAACTCGCTCTCTACGCACCGAGGAAGCCAGATGAAGCTCTACGCCACACTCGGGGGCAGCCGTGCTGACAGCGTTCCTCTCGCTGCAAGTGCCCCTAGCGTGGTCGCCCTGGCACAAGAGATGCGCACGATGTTAAAGGAGCATGGCTACGCGGTACGCTGCATTCGCCTCTGGGTTGGCGTGGGAGCATGGGATAAGTTGCTGCAGTGACCACAGCCGATTAAAGCAAGAAAACGGTGTGAGAAAAAAAATGTTTGTATTGGTTGGGTCCAGTTATAAAGAGAGAAAAATTCCTTGCCGATCAGGCCTTTGATGCGTCGATTGCCTTTGCTGTAATGAATACCCTTACATTAAGCCGAGGCTTCCCAAGCGCAACCATATTTTTGGCGGGTGATGTGGGCGGGAGTGGGTGAACAATGGAGGTGGGGGTGGGAAGCCGACTAAGGTAGTATGGTGAGGAGGCGGATGATGCTTCTGTACGGCTTCGCTCTTTACCACTGTTTTTGAACTCGACTTCGCGTTCACTTTCGCGTTCCGCTGCTGCAAGAGCTTCAGTTGATGGAGGCCTCGTGTAGTCTGAAGGTAGGTGATGGGAAGGTGCTTTCGGAGGTTGAGTTACAGTGTGTGGGGCGGGGCAGTTAGTTGATGATTGTTAGTTGACACCCCTAGCACACTAGATTCGGTGTGTATGTGCTATTAAATGCTGCCTATGCAGAGTGGACGCTTGACTGCAAGAGGCATCAGCTTCAGACGGGATGGATCATCGTCACTGTTTTTGTATTAAAAAACGTACTGAACAGCCTGTGTTCGCTCCCAGCCGTCTGCTGATTAATGCTTCCGTGGTTTTTCTCACACCGATAACATACAGAATAAGATTTGTTCCGGCGGGAACTGCTGGCCGAACAAAGACGATATAATTTTGATATATTTTATAGACCATATTCTTCTTTTGTGGGGAAAAAAATAAAGAAAATGGTACGGGCTGGTGCCGTTCTTGAATGCTAAAACAGCTCGATTGTGAGGCTGGTGCGTCCAGATGCGTGTGTATGTCGGGCATTTGGGCGGTAGTCCTCGCTGAGTCAAAGGTCGAGCACAACGTCTGGGCAAAATTTTAAGAATTGGCTAAACTTTGCCTGCGTAGTGAGGGCCGTACAGAACCCGGCTGAAAAAAGTTGTATGATGCAATAAACTCACACAGTTCTTCATACAAAAATCATAGACTTGTCATACAAACCATAGAAAATTGTCACACAAATGCCATACAATTCTGTAAAGTCATAGTGTCATCATAGAGATGTCATAGAATATCATACAAGCTGTATGATATATCATTCAGATTGTATGATTTTCTATGATGAAGCCTCTATCAGGTTATTGCATCATAGAACTTTTTTTCAGCAGAGAAGGGACATGTCAGCAGAGGTGTCTGCGACATCTTATGTTCAGGATGCTCTGAAGGGAAGAGTCAGCGGTGTAGCCACTAGAATTTTGCGCAGAGCCATGTCCACACGGCGAGTCAAGCCGGCTGGAAGGTTACATCCATGCTGTAGATAAAAATTGTGCGCGTAGTGCCGCAGCGATTACTCTTCCCTAACGGCTCTCTCTCCTGCGGAACGCTTCAACACATTTAGCCAGCGTGTTACATCCAGACGATGTTAGGCTTCGTAACCTTCACTGAGGTTGGGCATTCCTCGTCGAGCCAACACAACGCAGAGTGGTAGAATCCACAAGTCGTACTTGCAGAATAAGATATGTGCAGCTTGCCATAGCGAAAAATTCAACGAAAGCTGCTTGGTTTAGCCTGCTGCCCTGTACTTCGACGTGGAATCTGCATTGTCATAGATAACAGAAAACGTAGCCATGCTCGTGGGATTCATCGAAATCTTATCTGAACACCCGTCGCTGCCCACAAATCCCCTCTCTTTTGTTCTCTGTTTTAGGTGTGGAGAAGAGCTTTCTTTGCTTCCAAGTTGCCACCCAATTCAATGTATTCCAAGTTATTTCAATTAACATGCATAAATACAAACTTTATCAACAAAAGAATGCTAAATTATTTTGCTAGGTAATTGAGGGTTTACGGCGGACGCTGCAGATTTAGCGCTAAAATGCAGGGCTATATGCCAAAGCCAAAGCTATGATAGCCTCAGCTGTGAAAGATTTTGTTTATCTGAGGGTAGAATCTTTGCAATTTAATTGCTGGAGTATTACGTGATATGGGGAGAATATGTTTTCCTTGATTGTTTACGCAGAGCTAGGCAAATTTCAAGCCGTCGGTATTTAGGTTTGGAATAAAAACGAAGCCCGACAAGTAATATATTATTATATATTATAAGATGATAAATTAGTAATACATTATATATATATATATATATATTATAATGGATCGATAACTGCACTCAATGCGAAGCTCTAGTTTCAGCTCAGTCTGTGTATAGGACTTGGAATCGACCTTCGGACTTGGCGATTGAATAGCAACTGCCTTAAGTAAGATGCGGAAGCGTACTCTACTACAGCAATGCGGGTGTGCCTCTAAATTAGACCCGGTCATTTTCGAAATCTTGCCCACCCACCCACCAAATTTGGACCACCCCACATTTAAAAATTAACGTTCATCCATTTGGGCAAAAATCTATGGTCAGGCTAATTTGAATGTCGTCGGTACTGCGGCAGTCTTCAAGTTTGGCACAGGCCACTCCCAAATTTGGCCGACCTTTGATTTGGAGCACATTCGTTGTCCGCGCTAATTTGACTATGTGCATCCCAATAGTAATCTCAAAATTGGACCCTGGTCACTTCTTATCGTGGGTAGCCAACATTTGGCTACCCACCATATTTGACTTTCTTAGATTTGCATGAAACCATGTCCAGCCTTATTTTACCTTTGTCGTACTGTTAGGTTTGACATTGACTTTTGAGAGAGTTCGACAGCAAAACGAACCAAACCATGTCGCTTAAAAATATTTGCGTGACAGACTAGCCGTCGCTCCGTCATCCGTGTAACATAGTTAAACAACTGTTAGTTGTTTTATTTTGGTCATAACAGCTTCATGAACCTAATTTGTGCAACTCCAGCAGAAATATAAACAGGCTGCCCATAAATGGGACATAAAAATAGACCGCGCGCGCACGCACGCGCACACGCACACGCACACGTACACGCACACGCACACACACACACATGTGCGTGTACCTTGCACGAAATTCCTTTTCGACGCGACTATCAGATGATGCACAAGGCTTTCTCCGCAGGGATTCAATCTCGACTGGGACCGTCCGAGCAACAACTGCGGCACTTTCGATGCGAGGAGGTTCTTGCTCTTCCTCCAGCAGTTCAACGGGCGCGAGCACGAAGTGCTCGTTACTCTGCCACCAGACGCAAAGATCATCCAACGGGACTATCCTCTTTTCGAGCAGCCTTCAAGTCTCTCGGCAGTCAAATTCTTCATTGTCGCCACGCACAGGTACTTCGTAGTGGCTGATGAGGCCCAGTTAAGAAATCCGGAGAGCGAAGGAAATTTTTCACTCTGGAAGTTGCGTTGGAGTGATGGTGGCTCTGCAGCTCGAGTGGTCTGAGACACGTTCCCTTACACTGTACTAGGATGAAAATAGAGCGCAGAACACAATGCTGGCTTTCAACGGTAATGAATAAATGCCAAAAAAGTCCGACATATATACACAGTGGGCAGAGGTCAGGAGTAGAAGTAAAAGAGGACTATGCTCATACTCTGAACTCGGTAAGCGAGTTTTTGCTGATGAAGAACTGCTGGCTTAGTTGGTTGTGCATGCTTCCATTCCTCACAGCGCACATAAAAGACACGGTGTGAAGGAAACAGGCCACAAGGAGATTATTATTGCAGTGTGCTGTGCCTACATTTCTACATATCGGTGCGTAGGCCAACGCAAGCAGGAACCCCCAAACATTGGTGAAATGTCAGTTTCCTAACCGTTAGCAGCGTCGGCCATAGCATCGCACCAAATTCCGGCCCGACGCGGTGGCTCAGTGGTCATGGCGCTCGGCTGCTGACCCAAAAGACGCGGGTTCGATCCCGGCCACGGCGGCTCAAATTCGATGGAGGCGAAATTCTAGAGGCCCGTGTGCTGTGCTATGTCAGTGGACATTTAAGATCACCAGGTGGTCGAAATTTGCCGAGCCCTTCACTACAGCGTCCCTCAAGCCTGAGTTGCTTTGGGACGTTAAACCAATAAACCAAACTAAACCAAGCACCAAATTCCGTGTTTCTGAAAACAACAAAATTCCTCACTCCACAAAGACAGAGTAGACCATGACACGTGAACTGGTCCAGACAAGCGAATTGTTGGGTCACTGTGCATAAGAAATTGTGTCCCTTATCGCTTAACAGCACAGATGGCATGCTGATGCAAATCCTTTTGAAGCTTTGCAATTCCACCAGCTTCAACTATCTCCCTCGTGGTCTTCTCAGCGCACTTGCGAAGGAATATGGTTCGTTCAAAGAATGGCCCATGCTGCTTACACTGCTCGCAGTTTCGGCAATGTATACACTTTAGTGTCTAGAAACACAAGTGACGTTGTTCTGTTCCCTGAGGCTCTCATTGAAACATCTGCCAGTCTGGCCGATGTAGGATCGTCAACAGGGCAACGGAATCGAATAGACCACTTTACCCGACCATGCCTCGGGCAGCCGCTGCTGCCTGATGGGACTGCTTACATCCTCAGTGACGGTGTAGATGACCCTTTTGCACTGTTTTGTCAACTCCGGCGATAAAAACACCAATTTCCCACTTGCTCGTTTAGTTATTTTTTGGAGGTTGTCGAAGAAATTGTGCACATAAGGTGACACTTTCATCCTACGAACTAAATTCAAGTAAAAAAAAAATGCCTGTGCCTAACGATAACTTGAACCATTCAAAAATGCTTTTGTGTAAATTCATGGCAGCGACAACTGCTACATTATGGCTCGAGTATCACGCAATAACGGTGAAGTCACCAATGTTTGCATCGAAGTATGCCATTAGGGGTGCTTCCGATGCAAAGCCTAGGTTTTCCTCACTGAAGCTGCCGGTAACGAAAGCATGAGAGCACTTATATGGCAAAAGCGCGAAAAAAACACCGCTTGAGCAGCGACAAGTAAGGCGAAGCTTTGTGTTCTCTTCTCCTTTCTATTTGTACATAAAATTAGCAGTGTTGTCTTTGCGATTTTACCGTACATCACGAAATCAGATCTTCTGGCAGCACACATTCAGTGGGAGTTGGAACGGAAGCAACTCCGCCTGATGTGGCAATAAACACGCTGTTCAGTACATTGGTTAGGAATAGTCTTTCGATGTTTTTGATAGAACCACTTCTAGCATTGGGTCCTGCTAAAGTGAAAAACATCTGTTTTGCACGCACATGCCTGTTCTGACACTCTTAATGCTGAGTGCCTCGGCACAGATTATATAGGGGTGTGATAGCAGATCGAGCCTTGAAAGGAAGCGTGCACAAGGTAACTCGGGCGTATCTGCCAAAGGAAAGCAGCCGCAAAGTGAGTTTTTGTAGCTCTCAAGTAATGAGAAAAATAATTGTCTCGGCGGCGAACTTTACGATTTCCCAACCGAAGCTTATGGGCAAACGAGGATTAGCCATGGTTTTTGCAAACTCAGCAAGTTCGCCAAACTACATCAAAATGTGGTATCAGATTGAGTTATGAGTGCTAGACAATTTTTTTTCGAACGTCAAACTACGCAAAAAACCACCAGTATACAAACAAAAGCCGCCGCGGTGGCTCAGTGGTTATGGTACTCGGCCGCTGACCCGAAAAACGCGGGTTCGATCCCGGCCGCGGTGGTTGAATTTCTTTGGAGGAGAAATTCTAGAGGCCCGTGTACTGTGCGATGTCAGTGCACGTGAAAGAACCCCAGGTGGTCGAAATTTCCGGAGCCCTCAACTACGGCGTCTCTCATAGACTTAGTCGCTTTGAGGCATTAAACCCCATAAACCAACCAACCAGTATACAAACAAAGAACGACTCGTACAAGAGCTAGACAGACTGCTTGTGCACTTTGCTGCCTGAAACATTTCGGCGAAGCCCGTCGCACCTCTCGCCTACACGTGTAGCCATCAGATTTGCAATTGTATCCGACCAGGTGTCGATATTACACCTGCGCTGATGTCTGAGATCATAAGGAGCTGAGTGCTGTAAAAAGTATGGGATGCAGAGAGCAAAGCAGGAGCTCTGATGTGGAGGCTCCTGTACAGCGCTCACTGCCTTCCATGGTTTCAGATTGCGTCCCTCCGGGATCGTGTACTGCACCGGAGCCCGTATCCATGCGGCTTCGGTCTTCGCCGATATCCGCAAGGTGCTGGAGCCGTTATACACGGATCGGCTTGCCTACAGCGTTGCGGTGAGTGTTGGTTACGGGCGCGAGAAAAACACGTGGGACCTGTTACGCGCGAATTCTACTCTTAGCTCGCTCAAGGTGGGCAACAAGCTGCGCTAAAAAAAGCATGCAGCTCAGGCGGCAAGAACGCTAGCCAGGCTCTGGCTGGGGCAAGACAATACTTTTTCCAGCGGCATTCGCTAGCCCCGCCGTAGTGGCTCACTGGTTACGACGCTGCTAACCAGAAAGACACGGGTTTTATCTCAGCCGCGGCGGCCCAATTTTGGTGAAGGCGAATTTCTAGAGGCCCGTGTGCTTCGCGTTCTCAGCACAAGTTAAAAAACCCCAGGTGTTCGAAATTTGCGGAGCCCTTCACTACGGCGTCCCTCACAGCCTCATTCACTTTCGGACGTTAAACCCCAATAAACGAGTAAACCAATCATGCATTCTCACAAATGGCCGAGTTATGCGATGCGATATCAGCAGAAGCAGGAAGGAAGGGACAACAAATTAATTACCTATGAAACTTAGTGCAATATTATAGCTTAAATCTCTAAGGCAGAGTAGATTTTTAATAAGATATTAATTACTCAATGTCATGCATCCTTAGCCCAGCTATACTTCTAGTAAGGACCGCTACACTGCTTTTGCAGAAACTTCATAAATGAGGGACTGAGAAACTGCCGGCCACCTGGAGCGGCTGAAGTAACCAAGAAATTCACAAGCGTATTGCTGACAATAAAGTTTTCTGTCTCTCTCGTAAATTATGGAAAATTAGTGCAGGTCCGGGATTCAACCCCGGACCACCGCCTGTCCGGGGCATTAGATCTGGGAGCTAATCTAAGCAGGACGGCTACCGTTAAGTGGGACAGAAGGGAATTGATGATTATAATTATTCTAAGCCGTATGACTGCACTGAGTTTAATGCTACTTAATAACGGTTGTAGAGAGGCAAGGGTGGAGGAAGAAGGTTGAAGGCAGCACTCACACAACCCGTCTATAGACCTCCTCACCCTCCACTTTCGCCCTAGAAATACAGGGGTCGCCGATGCCATCACGCGCTTGCCATCCTACCCCCCGCCCCCGCATACGTTGTCTATACAGACTCGCAGGCCTTCCACGAAAGAGCCCTCCCCTTCCCTGCCAGATCGGACTTAGATGCCGCCCTCAAAGCATTAAGCCAACGACCGGTGACCCTTCGGTGAATCCCTGGTCACACGGGCATTCCCGGCAATGAGCTGGCTCCCCAGCTTGCCTGCAAAACTATACAGGGTGTCCCAGCTAAAAGTAACCAAGCTTTTAAAAAAGACGAAGTGTCCCAGCCCCGTGAGACCAACTGAGGGTTGTTGCCAGTCGCGTGTCCTAGTCTGCGGTATTTTTTTCATTGTGCAAACGTAATTAATTAGCAGAGACTGATTAGCTATCTTTTTAATTATTGCCTTTAGGAAGAAATCGTCAATTCAGGATTTGTAGATCCCATAGAAAAATAACCGGTTGCGGTGTTTCCAACCAAGTACCACTGATACAGCTTCTTTTATTTGCCTTAAAAGAAAGCCCGCGAAATACAAAAAGAATCACGTGATAGGGAAGCAATTTCAGCGCTCCCAGACGACCGATCAAACAACGACATTCGCTTATCTTTGCAACCCTGTCCAGAACGGGGTTCGTCGTTTTGCGATGGTTGCGAGATATACGCCAGCAACTCTCGCATGGGCGCTAGGGCGACCGCTCCTTCAGCGCGTGACGGTGCAGGTTCGGCGGCACGGCCACATATCTATCACTCGAGGCGAGGTTTCGCGTGAAAAAGCGCTCCATGCGAGCCGCGCTTCACTTCCTTGAAAAGCAGCGCCCGCGTACTTTTCATGACGCATATCTCGCCACCACCTCAAAACGCCGAACCCTGTTCGGGGCAGCGTTGCAAACATAAGCAGATGTCGTTGCTTGACCGGTCGTTTGGGAGCGCTGAAACTGCTTCCTTATTACGTGGTTCTTTTTGTATTTCGCGGGCTTTCTTTTAAGGCAAATAAAAGAAGCTGTATAAGTGGTACATGGTTGGAAACACCGCGACCGGTTATTTTTCTATGGGATCTACAATTCCTGCATCGACACTTTCTTCCTAAAGGCAATAATTAAAAAGTTAGCTAATCAGTCTCTGCTAATTAATTACGTTTGCACAATAAAAAAAATACCGCAGACTAGGACACGCGACTGGCAACAACCCTCAGTTGGTCTCACGGGGCTAGGACACTTCGTCTTCTTTAAAAGCTTGGTTACTTTTAGCTGGGACACCCTGTACACCGGGCGCCGGGGATCCCATGGACGAGCCCACCGACGGAGCAGGCGGTCAGGGCTTACAAACGCACTGTCGACGAATACTACACGCAGCAAAAATTGGACTTAGCTGGTTTGCCACCACCACACCCATCCTTATCGATCCGTGAAGCTCGCATTCTTCGCTGAGTACAGTTTAATCTCGTATATACACCAGCCAAACTTTATCTATACCGGTACAGTTCCACACCTCAGTGCCCAAACTGTCCACTCACATATACAGATGCAGAATACTGGCTTACACAGTGCCACGTAGCCTTCCAGTCCACCGCCTATCCTTTCCCCCCACTCCCACCGTGGCCCATCTGGCTCGCCTCCCTCGATCTGAAGCTGCAACGTGCCCTCGTGGCCTTGGCCCAGGACGTACTCAACGCCTAATAGAAAGGATGTTCGAATAAAGGTGTCGCACCACCACTTCCATAGAATAGCGGTTGCCTAATTAAAAATGATGCTTTAGTAACCAAAAGTTAGAGATGCAACCCTTCAGGATAGAGTCCGATATCAGGGAAGTATTTCTCACGAGGTTGAGAAGAGACGACTGTTTGAGATCCCTATTAAACCTTGTGACAGAAATGTTCACAATGTTGGATAAATGTAAGCATGGCTCCTCCGACGCCATTAAAGAATACGAAGGTTCTCCTTTTAAGTGGAAAGCCAGTACACTCGTGCTGGGATTCTGGGCGGGACTGATAAGTTTTCCGGGTTACGAAACCTCGCCTGAAGCAGCTGCTTGAGCCGTTCTTTTAGCTGTCCTGGAACACTTGCACAAGTCGCAATCATTCTTGTGTTCAGCCTGTGATCACAATCACAGTTCGAAAACTGTGAAAGATTGTGATCCCTGTCACTATGTTCAGCCGGCCAATCGAAAACATTTTTCAGCAACCCGAGATCTACGGCCTGGGAGCGTCAGCTACCAGTCAGCTAATCTTTAAAGGAACCAGGGGGATTGGAGCGGCCAATTTCGTGGGCGCTGAGCTCCTCCTGCCTGAACGAGGCTAGTGTGCTTGTGAATCCACTTCTAGTGAAACTTTACCCAGTAATGTCCCTGCACGAGAGCCACATTGCAAAACACGATGTTTTGGACACTGCTCTGTGATTATGCTTTCTCATTATTGTGCTCCACAAGCGCAGAACTTGCATGTGTTTCGTCGAGTAGTGACGTGATCTACGAGCTCAGACGCCGCCATTGTGGTCCACGTACCTCTTAACACCAGTTCCGCCGTCCTTTTCCTTCTCCTTCTTTTTCTTCTGGGTCTTTGCCTCCTGATAATCTAGGAGACGTCTACTGCCTGTATATCTGATCTTTCCTTCGCCCTGTCTTGCAAGATGTGCCCGTCGCGCGCCCCGAAACCATTTCCGCCTTCTGCAACCGCCTCCTTCATTTTCTTCGGAGCGCTCTCTCTATCTCTGGGCGCATTCCTCCTAATAGTCTTACAGGAGGCACGGATATCAAAGCCGCTGATGCTAGGCACGGGCGCTTAATATTTGTGTGGTAAGAAATGAACTTAGAATTTAAAAGATAGATCTGTGATTAAGGAGCTTTTCAAAGCGAAGATGCATCGGCAGCTGAGAATGAAGACAATGCGAAATGATATCTGGCCGACCTTCTCCTCAGTCGCCGAAATCGTTTTTCGTCAAACCTACATAGGTCATAGAAGGTGCAACTACACAACCCATATCCACTTCACCTGAAAGAGCTGGAGGCATGTAACTTTTACTAAGTCCTGTACCAATGGAGCGAGTTTGGGAACAATAAATGAACGGATACGTGAAAAGAACTGCCCCATCGACACTGTGCCTTTCAATAATTTGCGGCTTTTGTTGAATGGAGACGCTGCTTTCGCCATCGCAAGCCCCTGTAGACTGCAGACGGGCACATGGATGACAATGCTTTATGTAAAAGTCTCTTTGCATACACGACATGCTTGGATGTACGCATAGCTAATACTCTCGCACAAAATTTTTGAAAAATAAAAAATTGCAAGGTACTGTTATGGAAATATGGAAGGTAATGCTCCACTCTTCTCATCAGCAACACAATCTTCCTTTAAAGTGTTCCCATCGATGGCATCGAACAGTTAAGACCGCTATAGAAAATCAATAAGAAATTCTTTTGACGATAGCAAAAATGTTAATGTAAATAGGGATGCAAGATTGCCGTCCGGTGATCTGCGGATATATTGATTGTTAGAGTGAAATCTTACATTATATGCAAACGTTGCGTTCAAAAGGGTTTCCCGCTCACTAAAGCTTTTGTCCAGAATTTCTGGGTATGCACATCGCCAATGATGTGCTGACGCGCATAGGTTCGTGGACCGCGAATACAGCGCTTAAGTGACATTCTGAGCAAGCTTTCACCATTATACTAGGGCTGAGGACATTGGGCGCGAGAAAGCCACCATTTTCTGAAGCTGTGGATGCTACAGTCTGACAGCTTTGTCCAGTGCCATCAGTTCAATAAAACTGAGGCAGCCGTTAATGGCCAATGCACCACTGCGGCTGCATCAGACCTGGGATGTACGCTCGCGCTTGCAGCTGGTGAAATGAGCCCTGAAGAACCATTTCAAGACCTGTAGAGGCCGGGACATCCGGCCCGTGTGCATGGCCAACAAATACTGTAGAACTCGCTTGACACGGCAGATATCTTGTATACATTGCGGCTACTCTCAAAGACTTCCAGAGAGTGGCCCTTTTTGATAAGTTTACCCAACATTTGCCCCAGTCCCAGAATTTGTAAGCTTCCTATTCTGCAGAAGAAGCAGTAGTGGTACAAGCATGCAGGCTGCTTCCGCTGCACAACAAAATCTATTCGAGACCAAGACTGTCGTCACGCATGCGTCGAACTCAATCATCATGCTGGAAACACATCGTGGCTTGGCGGTAAGCGACGGTACTACCATTACAGTAGAGGAATTTTTTACGCTGGAAGCCACTGCCCATTCGTTACAAAGAATAGGTTGGGGCGACCTAAAAGGAAATAAAAATAATAAGCCCCTGCCTGCACCACATACGTACAGTGGTGAGCAGCCTTGTCTAGAGCGCTTGAGCAGTGCGCACTTGGTAACAAAAACCGAAATTAGAGAGCAGCCCCTCATTGCAGGGCAAAGTTTTCGTGCCTGCTTTGTTTACGAGGCTATCTGGCTCTACTTCCGTGCAAGCGTTGCAGTTGGACCCTAGAGGCTGCCACAAAATCTGGATTTGTTTGCAAGGAAGTGCACCGCCCGAGCGCTCTAGACAAGGCTGCTCACCACTGTACAACAGGCTCCCGTTCATTACAGAAGGCTTCTCCTGCCATGTCAAGTGAATGTGTGGGTTTCTTGACTACTGCCCTAAAGACAGTCACAAGGGTGTCAAATGAGAAGGCCGAGACAATGCGTGTCATGGAACCATGGCCGAAAGGTAGCTTTGCGACGCAGTAGTAGTCCAAAAGCGACTCAGGCTATGACGGAGGGCCTAGTGAAGGACTCCAGAAATTCTGACAAAGTGGGGTTCCTTAACGTGCACTAAAATCGCACAGTACACGGGCGTGTAGCATTTCGCCTCCATCGAATTGGGACCACCGCGGCCGGGATCGAACCCGCGTCTTTCGAGCCAGGAGCCAAGAGCCATTACAACTTAGCCACCGCGGCGTCAGCAGGAGTAATGTTTTATTTTACAGAAATTTCTAACATTTCCCAAGACTTCGAAGAAACGTCCGCAGATTCTTACTTTGTTGTGTACTTTAAGATGAGGTAAGAATATTGCAAACTACTGTGACCTACAGTTATCGCGCGAGGTGACATATGGGTCATCATGGTCAGAGCTGAATGGTTAAGTAGATCGATGTTTTCAAGTGCGGCAGACTATTTAGACAAAGAGTAGGTTGTGGCAACCGAAAAGTAAATAAAAATAATATGCTCCTGCCTGCACCACATACGTACAAGAGGCTTAACCCAATTCTAAAATAAAAGATTAGGCCCGTAGGCAAATTGTCATTTCACCACCCGTAGGTGGAAAAGTAAATGAAAAGGGAAAAGCTACTATAGCGACCCACAGCCGGGGGAGTGGGCCCGGGGAGACTCCCCTGATCTCCCCTGGGAAGTAGTGGAAGGGATGGGCAAATGGATGGGAAGAATGGTTGTAAGTAAATGGATTGGGACAAAGGCTGGGAATGGGGACAGCGAGGTTTTTGTTAAGATCCTTCGATTATCTCGACTCCATTGCTGGCCTGCCTGGCCAGGGCAGGGAGAGCATCGAGATTGCCCAATGGTGCGGCCCCACTCACGGGATATCCGATCACCCACCATACGCGACGGGCTCCGACCGTCGGAGACAGGGAAACCTAACACGGGGTCAGCAGCTACCTGGGGCCCCTCCATGACACTAGGAGGCTTTTCCAACAAGCCGGCTACTCGCCGTCGAGTGCTTTTCGCAGTTTTTCAGACACCGGAAGTATGTGTGATGTGGTCAGCCAGTAGAGGTTTAGGTCTTCGGCCTAACGGCCCCCCGGCCCTCAGCGTCATGACTTAACACCTTTGCGGTGACCCATCTGTGCTTCTATCCATCCAACCATGCACTTATTTCCTCCCCCAGCTTGCTCTTCTTCTACTGAGGAGGGAGTGTTCAAGGCCGGGCGACCGCGGGCCACTAACCAAGAACGTCCATGGCTTAGGGTCAGATGGCCCGGGCCTACTCCACCGGTACTCCACAACATCGACGGTTTTGGCAGACTCTTACGAGTTCGTACTAGGCCCCCATCCCCCGGCGTTCCGCAAAGGCCATTACAGCCCTGCGGCCGGCCGTAAGGCTCCTTCCCCGAGGCGCCGTTTCAGAGCCTGGCTACTATAAACCCCCGCGCGGACATGGTTTCTCCGAAACCAGAAACCGACGCGTCGGTAGCCAGACTTGCACGCCCCGCGTGCGGCGGGAAATAGCATGTATATTGAAAACCTTTCGTTCTTTGGACATGCCTTCCGGGCCGGATTTCGTTGGTCCTACCTGAGTGTAAACCCAGGCCTGCCTCCGCTCAGGCATCGGACCTCACGCGCGCGACTGGCCCTCAGAGTCGCCTGGGAGTCGCTGCCACTCCCATGGGGTTTTGCATCCCCAGAGGATGGGTCCCGGCCGTCCCACCTGCCCCGCTGGCGTTGCGCCGGAACAAAGCCTAGTAGCCGAACATGATGTAAATAATAGCGCACAGGGAACACAAGGGACGGAAAGTAAACGCGCTTGTCTGCGTCGTTTACTTTCCGTCCCTTGTGTTCCCTGTGCGCTATTTTTTACATCATGAACGTTATCCAACTTGCCCAACTTTCCGCTTAGTAGCCGAAACTACACCGGCCCGTATCCGGTGGCGGGGGGGGGGGGGGGGGGCACGAGCAGTCTAGTCGGTGTTTCTAGTCGGTGATCTACTTACTTATACCAGGAGAATGAAAGCGCCCTCTCATCCTACCGACCTGCCATCACTTCTAAACCTTGGTGTTGGTCACAGCGCTCTACCGAGTCCTTCACAGAGGAACAACGGTGGTCAAATAAATTCAGGCAGACGTCTAGCACTCTTGCTGCCCATCTTAGAGGCATCCAAAACTCTATTCATAAGCGTGTGAGACATTCTACAAACGCGAAATCCAAAACTGCCGATTGCTCTGTAGATTAGACATTGCAACCAAAATGGCGCTGAGTTCATTCGTGCTGCAAAATAAACATTTTCTTAAGTTTCTACGGTTCCCCTAACCTTCATTTTTCCTACGGACAGTTTACCCTCTAAACCCAAATATGATTTGTTGTAATTATGCAATGTTGTACAAGAGCAAGAACGTCCGCCCGTATGTGTACGCCCAAAAACCTGAGTTTTAGCTCCTCGAGAGCTGCCTGATTATGGCTCTTCAGGCTGATGAGGAAGAAGATACGGGAAAAAGAATGTAACATCGTGGAAGGTAGTGCGTGCACATTATTTGATAAAAATAGCATCAGACTTGGGGGGGGGGAACCACTATTCCGGTAGCTTTCGTTTATTTCGCAACTCCTCCTATCGCTTTTATTTCATCAAACATTCTATTTAAGTAACGCTTGACATTTAAGAACTTAAGTTCGCATGTTATTGAGGGCGCAAAAAGTACCACAACATGAGAGAGAGCGCAGTAGGTACAAGACAGGAGCTCCATGTCGCCGCCGACTTGAATCTACGGACACCGTCACGTGGGAGTTTCTGTTTTGCTATTGCAAGAACGTGAGGTGTGTGTTATTTAGAGGCAAAGCGCACATTTGTTTCAAAATGAAAAAGTTTATTAAAATAGAATTCGAAGGTTGCAAGATTTAAGTTAAGGACCTTTTGCGAGCAACCGCACGGGGCTAGATCGCTGACTACGCAGAAAAATAGGCAAGCTAAGTTATACCAGTTCTATAGGGGTACGCTTAAATGGCATCGAGGTCGAATGACAATCTAGAGCTGAAATGTCATTTGGACGCGACAAACGCCGCTCTTCTTCGCGACAATTTCCAGCGCATTGAAATCTTCAACATTCACTCGTTGTACTGCACTAGCACAGTTGCCATCCAATTTCGCTTTTTTTTAGTTTGCTCGTTCTCAGCGCGTACAATTGCGCGAGACGGCGTCGGCGGTCACACTACGCCGAAAACGACATCAACCACAACCACAAGCTGTCTACATTGGCCTAGCGTTGCCATCGCTCATCGAGTATTAAAAGTATAATGGCAAATGTCGGTCAACCTTGTGCCATGTGCTAAAACGACATGGCAACGTTCAATATTGCCACAACAGAGAGCCACAGTTACTATAACTTTTCGAATTCCTAAAATGTCACTCGAGCTCCCGATAAAAAATGTGAGACCTGTATAATCTTTCTCATCTCAGTTTAATTGTAATTGGCATGTATACGTTGCCAAGGTAGATGTTTTACGTTGATCCTTGAGATCAAAACACATGTTCCTGGAGCACATAATAGCATATGAGCAGTATTAGAGTAGTAGCGCAGTGCTATTGCTCGACTACTACTACTGCCATTCTGTCGTAACACCCGTGCTACACGGACTTTTAAGTGGCATTTGAGTCGAATCGTATTCGACGCTTCTAATGGCATACGGACCAAAGCGAGTTGTGCGACGCTTAACAACAATTTCCAAACGCATTCGGAAGCATTCAAAACACATCGCTCGCTCTATAGCTGCTGCCGTCGAGTTTTGCTTTTGTTCCATCGCTGTTTTTGAGTTGAACAAAGAAGTGACGACGACTTAGGTGGTGGTCAGTGGACTGTCCTTATTCCGCCACAGAGTAACCGGTCTATCTCATAGGAACGAAGGCGACACCATCCAGACCAACGACCACAGATGCAAAGAATTCTATCGTTAATACCAGGTAACGAGGAGCGGCTGCACTAATCACTAAATTTTCTTTTCAACGGTCCCGCAAATTTAGTAATTAATAATATATGGCCTAGCCAAGCCGGCAGTCAACAAAACATATTCTTTGTCTGAGAACTTTGTCTGAGAAGTCCAGAGACAGAGCTCACGCTCTTGCCTTTGACGGATTTCTGGGCATAATGACCCGCCTATTTTTAATGAAACATTAGGGATTTGAAAGCGTTCTTGCACTCGCTTGTCGAACGAGTATCTGGAAGCCAGCCCAAAAGCGCCTAGTTGAAAAATTATATAAGTTTTATGTGATTAAATTTTTTAAATTAAAAACTCACTTTTTTATTCGTGCGAGGAATTCACTGCCCCAGTGCGCAGAGGGCGTCTGCTTCATGGAGATCGCGACACAAACATAATAGCTTAGTGCAAGTTCATTCGCTAAACCGTCTTTGCGCGCAGTTTTAGCAATGTCCAGAAAGGAAGCAGTCGCCTGGTAATTGCGAATTATGCACTGCGTACGTGAATTATTAGGCCGGTTCTTCACAAACGCACGCAGATATACGCCAAGAGATTCCCACGCCTCCTTACGTCGTGCCCTGTGGTCGTGCTTTTCCCGTGTCCTCTAATTTGCTATTTCATTCCTTTTCTGCAAACCGTAAAGTTGGAAATTGCTGTTTTTGTACATTTTATTCTTCTGTTGCGTAATTTGCGTTGGTGGCTCTATAGCGCTTGCGCACGTCTTTGCTTATTTACTCGCAAGTTTTTTTTTCTCCCGAATATCACTTTAATTGATGAAGATCATCGAAGTAGTTGCCAACAATAATTCAACACGCTTTTATTTGTTTTTGCTTTATTTGCGTGAATCTTCCACACCAACAAAGAATTTTAGGATTCTCCGACGACCAGCGAATAAAGCGACCGACAACTGGTGTCACACGCAAGTTAACCTAGCTTCTTTGGCACATGTACGGTACATAAAAGTATAAAAGAGCGCGCATTCTGCTTGCATAATATTTTATTCCTTCATATTTTTGAAAACTTTTCTGGTTGCACTTTAGGCATTCTTGAACTAACAGAAGTCGCAGCACACAGCCCCGCAAAATACGCGAGTGTCTGAAGTCATTTTGGCGAAATCCATCTTGAAGATCCACGTTTTTCTCAACAGTTTTCGGGCGCCAAACATGATGCTTTTGCTCCATCTTTGTAACAATACTTTGACGCTTCAATGTTCCCAATCTACTTGTTTCTTATAGATATCGCCCTCTGTACTGCCTGTGACTCATACCCCTGTCACACGGCCAGTTTCAATGGCCATTGAATCGAGGGCCTTCGGGGTTTTCGATCGCCATCGAACTCGAATGAGTTGTGGTGCTGCTACACCGCAAATCTCAATAGCCATTGAAATGGTTCTCGTGTCTTACGCCAAGCTCGTCTGTCGCCACAATCGCTACGTTCGGTTCTGCGCAAAGAACAAAAATATTTTTATAAAACCTAACCAAATATTGAAATGCACTTTTTTTTTAGTAATACGAGGGGCGTTCATTAAAAATTTCCCCTGACCCACTTCCTGTGGACGGAGAGCAATGAAACTTTGCAGATTTATTAGTCCTTCTCTACATAGGTGCCACCGGGGGACACACACTTCTCCCATTTTTTTATGTAACTGCAAAAACCTCGCATGTAGAAGTCGACAGGTTGCTCCAAAGGTACATGTTGTGACTTCAGAAATCAGAGTCTCATCATCTGGAAAATGCTTGTCCTTCAAATATTATTTCATTGTTGGAAAGGGGTGGAAGTCCGATGGTGCGAGGTCGGGTGAATGAGGGGGATGCGGTAGAATTTCAAAGCCGCAGTAG
The DNA here is from genome assembly GCF_055824585.1 of Amblyomma mixtum. Lineage (NCBI taxonomy): Eukaryota > Metazoa > Arthropoda > Arachnida > Ixodida > Ixodidae > Amblyomma > Amblyomma mixtum. The sequence goes on from NC_143018.1 coordinate 119,258,873, forward strand.
CGTGCTTCCATCTGGGCAGCATGTAAGTTGTGAACTGGGAAATTGTCTTCCAGAAGCCGGACACCTTTGGTGAGCATGCCACGTCTCTTGCTTGTGATGGCCTTACGCAATTTCCGCAGCAGTGAAGCATACTATGCGCCAGTAATCGTGGCACCCTTTTCTAGGAAGTCCATCAAGACTACTCCGTGCTGGTCTCAAAAGACTGTGAGCATGACCTTGCCCGCCGAGGGCTGGGCGCCTGCCTTCTTTGGAAGCGGTGAGTCCAAGTGCTTCCATTGCATCGACTGGACTTTAGTCTCCGGATCAGAGTGATGGACCCAGCTTTAATGCTGGGCAATCAGTTTGTTGAAAAAGTCCTCCTGGCTTCCACGGCACGTGGTCAAAAGAGCCTGAGAGCATTCGACTCGTTCCTGCTTTTGGAAAGTTGTGAGCAGCCGGGGAACCCAATGAACGGATACCTTACGCATATGAAGAGAGTCCTGAACTATTTTTTCCACGAACCCCACACTAATCTTGACATTTTGGGCTAGGTCTCGAACGGTTACGTGGCGGTTTTCCAAAATTGCGGCCTCCACTTGCTGGATGCTGTGTTCATCGATAGCGGAGTGGGGTCGCCCTGCAATCGGAGTCGTTTCCAGCGAAGTCCAACCACATTTGAAGTGACGATATCAGTTCTTCACTACATCAAATAATGGAGAATCCTCCCAATCAACCTCTTTTATCTCATTGAACGTCTCCCTTGGAATGCGGCATTTCAAGTACAGGAACTTCATGTTTGTTCTGTATTCCAATGCATCCATTATCACACCTCACACCACTTCAGCACCTCTAAAAGAAAGACTAGTTCAGAGTTTCACATTGGCACCTGACCTATAGTAACTTAAAGGCCTACTTTACCGAAAGTTTACTTCGGCTAATTTTGTGCTGGATATAGTGCGCATGTTATGAACAATATTTATATTGAATATTAGGGCTGTGAAGCGTCTAGAATTTTAATTAGAAGCGTTCAAAAACCTCTGTAGCAGACGACGCAGTCCCCTAGCGGGGTGCTGGACAACTAACAAACCTGGCCGGAAATGACGCACAACTGAGACACCGGCATCGCCGGCTCGCCAGTTTCAGGTGTTCAGAAGTGAGTGCGCACTCTTTGTAAGCTCCTTCTGGCGCGTTTCTGGCTGTTTTCACCGCGACGCTCGATGGTCTCCGAGAAATATTAACTGCTGGCATCATGTCGACGAAGTGCGTGGCCGCGGAAAGGAATACGAGGAATGCAGAAAGCACCATGTATACCTCTCGGCCACTGCCCTTCACCCCCGATCTCGAAAGCTGGTGTCAGCTGTCTGGAGCTCAGGCTTTAACGTGAATTCCCCTCTCTTCTTCAAGAAAGATAATGGTGGATGACTGACGCTCCTGCCTCGCGCTAACCCCTTTTGTGGGTTGGGCTTTGTCAATAGACCTGCCCCAGTCTACATCATGCAACGGAGCACGTACGCGTTTCTGGCCCGATCGGCAAAGCATGCCACGAACCGAGAGGGTTATAATTCGGAGAACGCTTCGAGGCGTTTCTAATCGGGAGAATAAAAAGGACGGGGGACCGCACGCACAAGCTAGCTTATCCGGTTCAGAAGCTAAAGCTAAGCTTTGCTCATCGAGCAACGCCCTTTTGACAGCACGTTGTTTACACCAGGCAGAAGTCTAAGAAGAGGTCTGCTTCGTCTGAAAAGGAATCCACATATGCACGCGTTTATTGCAGGTACAACTCTGCGATGCGCAATAATGCCGTCGTGCGCCGAGTGTATCTGCTGCCTCGAAGATTCGCAGGCCGGGCTGAGAATCCTGGAAGGCCACATGAGCGTTACTGAAAACGTCGAATTTCTTACTGCCTCACGCCATTCATACTTGAGGTCGATTACAGGAAGCTTCAGCGTTACCATTCAAGGCGCGTCTCCAAGACCTCATAGAACTGAACGCATGTTATTTGAATGATAATATTTTCAAACGAAGACAACACGTTTTTGATTATATGTTCTGCGTTATTACTCAGTCAATACAGACACACTGCCTACGGTCAACCACGTCGTTCTGCCCAGCTGTGTGGTTTGAAAAGATTAGAAAAACTTTTCCGCCGCTGCAGTACACGGGCTTTAATTAAGTGGTTCTAGGTAAATACAGTAATGAACGCAGAGCATAAGTTTTTGTTCATTTGAATCGGCATGTATTTCGCAACGCGCAGTGGCTTGCCCGACCGAGGCGCGCAAAGATGAACCAGCCCACCATCGGCACCGCATTAATACCACGGTCCTCGAAGAAAAAAATATATATTTATTTTGCAGCATAAATTTTGCTTCTGGCGCATTCTTTCGCTTAACGCAGCGCTTAATTTTCTTGAGCTCCCTTTTTAGACGTCCAGCTGTTTTTATTCATGTACCTAGCGTTCACAGCACCTGTTCCAAATTTCTATGTACAGGCAGGAATACCTTTCGACGGGGGAGAAAAATGAGAAAGAAAAGGAGAAGGCAGGTCATTTTTTTTATTAAGACAACAACCATATTGCACGCCGAGCAGAGCGCACATGTGCTGTTGGCACGCGCGATCCAGCTCAAAAAAGCCGACTTGATAATACAAGCACTTCTACTTGGCCTCCATTTGAATATGCTTCCTTCCTCCACTATGTCCGAACTTTGCACAAGCTATAATCGAATACTGCCAGGAAAAAACGCTCACTAGCATTGCGGCGCGATCATCTTCATTGAGGTTGAGCCAGGAGTTTCCTAGTCTACTACAGCAAATAAAACACGTTTAAAACTTTTTCTATGGCGTTTTATCCGTTTAAGATGTGTGTTTTCACATATAACCAGTATTTATCGCACAAAGTGCTGCACGCGCTACCGGTACCAGCGCTTTGCTCGAGCCGCAACGAGCAGACGCTCCGAACCTGTCCGGACTCCAAACTCAAACATGCGTCACTTCCGGCGGGCGGCAATGGCGCCCGTTTTTCCAGTTTCGGTATTGAAAACTCCGATTTTTGCGTGCCTTTGGCACCATAACTGCTTGAAACTAGAACGTAATATTTTTTGGGTAGCATAATAGGGGGGGTGTACTATGAAAAAACAACCTTTTTACGGTTTGAAAAATTTCGGTCAAGTAGGCCTTTAACAGGGTGAAGACACCAAATTTTGAAGCTATAAAAAGCCTGCTATGGGATTCCTATGTATGCAAGGGCAATCACAGCCAGGTGTTGGACGCAACAAACGTTTAAAAATATTTTAATTCGGTTCCAAAGATTACCTAAATGCTCACTCTCACGATCTAGACCCATCGCTAGCGCCATCAACCCTGACGTCACAAGGGGTGTAGAAAAATCAGTTTTAGTGACGTCATACCAAAATACAGTGACGTACGATGAGCGGGGCACAGCCGCGTGAGCGCAGTCGACGCACCAGCGAGCCGCGTTTTCTGCTAACCGCCACTCGCTCGGTTTGCGGAGCGCCGTTGCGAACAGCGTCGCAACGTCCGATTGCAGCTCGTTGCCTGCGTCCGGCCTGCTAGATGTTAACGGCGGGCCGCTCGCGGCAACAACAACGACGGGAAGCGGCAGCCAATGCGAGCGCGGAGAGCGGCAGCGTCATGATGACATAGGGCGCACTCCTTGGAGCCGGGCGGTCTGCGCCAGTCTTCGTGCCGAACGCCGGCATCTGAAGAATGCGATAGTATTGTTTGTTAACGTTCATAGCAAACCCTGGGATATATGAATATAAAAAATGCATCGTTTCTGACGATCGTTGGCAAATACCGAGTTCCTGGTAGAAGTGATGACTGCGATGCAAGCAAATTTCATCCCATAGCCGGTTTTGTGCTGCTGCTACCTGGTGCGGTTCGCCTGCCGTCTGCTAGATCTGTTGCTGAAGGCGTCGTGGAAATTGAACATATCTTTTATTATGGGACGAGTTCACAGTAAAGGGGTGCCGAGCGGAGCACGTTTCTGAGCGCTGGGCAGTCCCGAAGCGCCCTCAGCTGCGGAGTCGATGCGAAAGCAGCTAGGCCTAGCGACGACTAGGGCAGTCTGGGACCAGCGCGCAGGTCGTCGGCCGGCGTTGCCGCAGGCAGTGTCGCTGCCGAAAGATCCACTTTTAGCACAGTCAAGCTGTCGTATCTCGAATCTAAAAAGCATCCTTTCTGGTAGCATGGCTGTTTTGTATTTTCTTGTGCGGACTTGAAGTACGCCGAGTCTGCCGCCCAGTAGGTCAGCCTGGATACCGCCTGCCGACGTCATAAAAGCGAGCTAAAGAGTGTTCTTGACGTAAATAATAAACCATGGGACAAGAAATGTGAAAAACAGTGTCATTTTTCAGGATCGCTGACCAATACTGAGCTGCTAGTAGAGGTAACAACTGTGATATGAGCAAATTTCTCACAACCGCGCCTAGCAGCTGCCGCTGGCGCGACGTTGGGGTCCGGCTCGCCTGGCGCCCGCTAGCTCCGCTGCCGAAGGCGTCGAGGAGATTGACCATACTATTATTTTATTGTGAGATGATTCTGTTAACACTACAGCTATTTGTGAAAAGTAGGCCTTTTATTATAGCGCGGGCGACTTCCGAAGCGCCGGCCGCTTGCTAAACAGGCTACAGGCATAGCGACGACCACGGCAGACAGGCAGCAGCAGAGCTCGTCGCCCGGAGCGCCCGCGAGCGTTGCCGTTGCCGAAAGCTCCCAACAGAAGCAGACATGCTTTGTCGCTGCTCGAGTATAGCTGGCAGTTCTGATAACAAGGCGATCTTGTCTTTTCTTGTGATATTTGTACACCATCCCAAGCAGCGCTCAGGTACTGCTGCACGGCAGCGAAGGGTGACACCGGTTTTGGGCGCAACTTGGGTAGAGCGGCGCAGCGATGCTTACTGGTATTTTGCAAAGTGTTTCGCATCCTCACGCGAACCCGCGAAGGCGATTTAGCGTGCGAACAAAAAAAAAAAGTCGATGTCCTCACTCATTGGAATCAGATCTGTCAGAATCCGAGCTGCTGGGACTAGACATGCAGTTTGTTTTCATGCGCTGGTCAGCACGTGTGCGAGAAAGCAGACGAAGCAGCAGTAGGTGCGTCACAACTTTTGTGGGCTCACGTGACCAAGCGAAGCAGTTGATCTTCCCCCTCTGTGACGTCACTGTACAACTCGGCGTTCCGAAACCGAAACCAAAAATCGTTCACCTAAAAATGCTATAATAAATTATTCACTGTGAATATACGAATATTTGAGTGTGTATCATGCTTCCTGGAGCCATAAGAAACGTTTGAAACTTAGAACGCGCGAACCACAAATTTGGTGTCTCCACCCCTTTAAGTCATTACACATGCGCAATTTCAGTGTCCTGCAATAAATGGAAGTGAGTCAGGGGAAATCTTTTTTGAACGCCCCTCGTAAGGCGTGTTCACACTTGTCCAAAAATAAGGCGAGCGAAGCGGATTCGCTTGCCGCAAAAACCAGGACCTGTTCTCATCGTTGACGCCCGGAAGAGGTGGAACCGCCGCGCCGCTGCTGTTTCTCGCTTTTGCACACCACGTCCCCGCTCGTGACGTACACAGATACTGGGAGAAAAGAGAATAAATTTAGGCTGTTTACGTACCACAAGCGTATGCATGCTTACGTACGCTGAACGCAGGCGCATTCCCTCTTTTAATTCAGGGTATGCTAGCACACACGCAAAAATAAACTCAGCCTATAATGGCGCCGTCTGGTTGTAATGACGGGAGCGATTACTGTCAACAAACCGACTCTCCACTTAAGCCTAGCAGCGGTAGAATCGTCATTCTAAGTAAACAATAAAGCAAATTTATCACTTATACGTTTTCTTATAGGCAAGGCGAGACGAAGCGAAAGACCGGTGCCTCATTTATGACCAGTGAACAGGCTGAAAAAGGCAGCAACAACGAGAATTCAATGCGAAGCGAGGGGTCCGGCTTTGAAGCCGGGCCCTACAAATCTCGATAGAGTTCCGCGTAGCTCCGTCGACTCTATAGACTATTGGCTCGATGGCCATTCAAACTGCCCGTGTAGCAGTGCTCGATCCGCTTTGAGTCGATAGACTATCGGTTCAAGGGCCTTCGAAACGCCCGTGTGACAGGGGTATCATTCTCCGAAAGTTCTAAACCCTTTTCACATGTTTTGTCACCGTTCCCTCTCTCGAAATTTCAAGTCCGATATCTCCCCATCAATTCTCCCGGCCGAGCTCTTTTCCAGGTATCGCGCTGACCCCCACCCCGCGAAGCGCTTTTGTTTATTTTTGATTTGAGTCACTTTCTCGAAGCTTTTTTTCCCTCGCGCGCAGCAAAGCGCTCCACCGTTCTTGCATCCTCCCCCGGTCTCCCTTTGTCCACCTTTCAGCTGGAGGCGTTTTCTACCCACCACAAAGCCTGTTTAAAGGATAATGACTCTCCCCCATCCAGCCAACCCCCTCTCTCCCACCATTTTCTCCCTTGCCACTCGTCTCGGAACAGAGCGATGCATCACCATGACACATCCTTGACTCAGCGGGTGTTGCCTTGGCTGGCACGGCGGCGCCCAAACACACAACCAGCGCGACTAAAAAGCTAGCTGGCACCGTTCATAGTCTGTGCAAGCGAAAAGCCATATCTCAATGGTTGGGAGAGCACCGACGCGAAAGTTAATGTGGTTTTGGGGGTAAATGTTGCTTTGACTACATGCGGCTTTATTTTTCCGGGAGAAAAAGAGAACCAGCCAAAACCCACGAGGACGACTTCTGTGTACCTACTCTCATTGCGAAATGTCTACCTTGACGTCGTGCGCAGTGCAAATGTGCCCGAATGCTAAGAGCTTCTTTTCTTTTCTTTGGCGAGATGAATTCACAAAACTTTCACTACTTTGTCTCACAGTCGCTCTGAATTCATGTGACATGAGATCGCATGCATTCGGGAATACGTTTCTCATTTACCGCTTATGCACGACAGGAATCAGAACCGCTGAATTAATTTTCCACTGCAGACCAGTCAGTAAGAATATGTGCAATACTTCCGTACTGTTACTTTTTGGGTTCCACACTTGCAGGCGCAATAGAATATCCGCAATTTCTGGTTAAAGGTTCTCAAGTTGTCTCTCAATGAAGAAAGGGCATTACTCTGGACTATCAGACAAGCGTTCTTGAGTGGTTTTCAAGTCGAATTTTCAAATCCCATATACTATGCATGCGAAGCGACTAAGATAAACTGTTAAGATTAAAAAAAAATGTTCCTTGAGGTTCTTGCGTTCAGCGTGTTCCGCAAAAAATCGCAAGCTGTATTTTAAACCCTATTCGAAAAGAAAACTGATCAAAAATGTTGGTTTCACAACATTTGAAAACCAAACAAAACCACTCGTCTGATAGTCCACAGTAATGTCCTTTTTTCAATAAGAGCCGACTTGGGCAGAAGCTGAAACCAAAAATTGCTGATTTGTTATTGCGCCCACAATTGTAGAAGGCGAAAAGAAACAGCACTGAAGTATTACACATATTCTTACCGACTGGTCTGCAGTGGCAAATTAATCAAGCGCTTCTGATTCCTGTCGCACACAAGAGTGGGAAAATCCTGGCTAACCTAGGTCATGATAGCCATGATTTTGTGATGTCACAGCCAGTAAAGGGAAACCGATGGACAACCAGGGTCATCATTGGATGCGGCAGTGAGTGGTGCAGCCAATATCAGGTACTCATTGGGAGCTCGGGGCCTACTTCGGGCCATGCTTTGCCAACGGTATTTTAATATTGGCCCGCTGTCATGTGCTAACTGGTTTGGGCCCTCTTTTCGTTTACTCCCCAGGGTGGCTGATGGCAGCACAAGGCATCCTGCGTGCGCTATAAGCGTGATCCTTGTAACTCGATGCAATAAACGGATCTTTTTAAAGGAATAATTTGGCACCATCATTTATGAATATTTGCTGGTAAAATGGTACATCCACAGTAGCCGTCATCGGCGAGTGGGTTATATTGCATGTGCCAATTTTCGAAAGCAGTAGACCAGTGCTCGAAAGCTGGATACCATTATTGGAAAGCTGGATACCAAGGTTTGAAAGTTAGATGCCAGTATGAGACCTTTACTGGTCCTTGCTGCAGAACGAACGCCGGGCCTGCGTTGATAGCTCTCTCGGCCAAACGTCGGCCCTAAACTGTCATGAAAGCAGGACCAATATGTCAAAGTGGTAGCGCTCGGCCCAAATGTAGGACCGATGTCGGGCCAATTTTGTCAAGAATTGCACGACGTTCGACCAATGGTGTTGTGCTGCCTGGGACGTTAGGTTAGATATGAAATAAATGCCGAGATACTTATATTCAAGTACTTTTTGCAGGGGAACATTATGTAATACATAATAAGATGTAGATAATACAGTTGTTAAAGGAAAAATGCAGAGATAAGAAAGTTGAAATTGCATGGGAAGGGATATGAAGTGTACAACAGCTGACATGCGCAAAGAATTAGAGCAGGTTTGTCCGTCATCGCCGCTGCTGTCTATGATTTATACGATAATTATAGCATAAAGGGTACAAGAAAGTAATGTAGGTTGTAATTTCTAGTTCTAGTTCTGTCGAAAGGTCGAAGCCTAGCGGCTCCTGGCGTTAATGTGTGGTAACCACGAGTGTGTATGCGGCTAGCCAGTAAGATTTACACTATTGAATACTTGTGGGGTCAATGCAGGCTCTCTTAAGCGTTACAGTTATCATAATTATCTCGGGTTGAATGGTATTCAAGGATAACACTAATACTGATAAAATACTGACAATACAGGGACATCAGATAACCAAGCTTGCAAAATTTAAGGGCATGGGTGTATGAAGGACAAATATAGATGGAAAATTATGAACAGGTATTAGGGAGAAAGGGGCAAGAGATACCACGATAATGAAACAAGGAGCATTATGAGCGTACCACAGGCATCAAGTATTGAGAGGCATTTAAAAAGGAATTATGGTGACAAGGTTTACTCTCTGGGCTGTATTTATATGCATGAGAGACGACGTTTGGTTCGGACTAGGAACATAATCGGAAACCTGTCGGCAGGTTAAAACTAAGTGCCGACGGCAAAAGCGCAAATCAGGCACCACTGGGACACCTGTGCAGGGCATGGTTTTAAGAGCTGGAAGCAGAAGATAAGATTTTATGAGTTGAATTTGCAGAAAAAGCGTGCAATCACAACAGAAAAGCAGGACATTAAAATTTATTGCGGAGTATCCAGAAAACCAGCACGGAGAATTTAAGGCCTTTAAAAGAGAGGTCAGAGGCACGCAATATAAGAACATCATTAAATGGTCGGAGGAAAAGCATTATGTGCGTTCTATCACAGATCAAGATGAAGTGTGTGTCGCTTTGGGTCGTTACACCCCCATAGTCAAAATAAAACTATCTCGTGTCGATCAAGGAAACACAATCTTCTCAATTTTTTCATGCACAAAAAGTGACGAAAATTCACTGCTAATTTTATGAATAAATGAATGGAATACGCAACCGTCTAATATCGCCGTTTTGACCGACATCATTACAAGCAACATTGCCAGTTTTTTTAGGCGCTTTGTTATCAGACTGTGCGGGTCTTCGTTGTACTGTACAGATCTTCTATTTCTCGTTTTGGTGCAATCACTCTGTCTTTAACCCGGTGATTCTGCAGCATTTTTTCTTTTTGTTATTTATTTTTTGAGTTGTCTTTCTCAGTTCTTTAAGGTCATGCTCCGCTCTATTTAAGCGTATAGTGTTCGTTCTCCTAGGCTATCATGCACTAGGTACACCCTATGCCAAAAGTAACCGAGCAACAAGTTTTTGCTTCTCAACCGCATTACGCAGCCTTTACGGAATCCCCAAAGACCAAAGGTTGTTGGAACGTGAGGACGAAGATTAACCTTACTTTAGACAAAATCAGAGCTCAAGAGCTGCCATAAGTGCTTCGCTACGCGGCTAAGGAACAAACCACCTGTGCCCGGTTACTTTTGGCAGACTGTACATCTTCTTAAAACTATTCCCTTGACATCACTGCTTCTCTGTTCTTTATAAACGTTCTAATATTTATTTGGAATATTGTCGGTTTGCTATAGTTGTCTTATATTTATGATAGCTTAATTGTCAAATCGCTTAATACTCTGGCATATCCCAATAACAGGACCTCCCATCCGGTTCGTTGTTGTCATCCTATTTTGCTTTCATTTGGTCCTCCCCCACCCCCTTAATGTAACGTCCTGCTGGGTCTTTGAGTATTTCAAATAAATAAAGTATGCCGCCGGCTCGCTGACGTTATGAATCCCAGGGCTTCAGCGGTAATGACTTTGCCTATAAAAGCATCCAGATGGATACTGCCACATTATAATTATTCTTCGTGGTACCAGCGCAAATGACGGGGACGAAGTAAGTGGGGACACAGGACGAGCGCTTACTTAGAGCAACAAAGATTTTTGTCATGCTCGGCGGGTGCTGTGTATAAGATTTCTCTATCCTGCGGATGAATATATACATTGGCAAGATGGCGGTGTATTAACACACTTCTGAAAGAACATCTGGATTTGATTCAATTAAGTGCTCAGAATTAGAGGACTATTGCCGAGATCGGAAATCTTCTTTTCTTAGTTACATCTTAGCGGTATTTTACAGCAACAACTTGTCTGATACATTCTATCCTGTCGTCACCGCAGCTTGGCGCGGACCTGTTCCTCACCAAGCAGAAGAAACTTGGGGCGCCAGCTATGCCTCTGAGTCGCTTCTACGACCCAGTGCAGGGCAAGATGAAGCTGAGCTACGATGCGGTGTGCACAGTGCCTCCCTTCGTCGCCACATCGGAGTGCATCGTGGCAGCGACCGGAGGAGGAAGCAGCGACGGATACGAAGTGAGTTTCCGGAATACCGACAAACCCCGAGAAAGAGCGTTTGCACTGATCTCGCTGAACGGGTACGGCGCCCGTTGGCGGCCGCGTCGATAGAAACTAGCTCCTCCGAGACTGCGGAGGAAGCGGCAATAGCCTTAGCTATTGCGAACACACGTATATTCAGCGACTCCAAAACAGCCAATCGCAATTTCTCGAGGGGCCGTATCACATCTACCTCACTCCGCATCCTTCAAAACACCCCCCTTCTGATTAGAGAAGTTGAATTGATCTGGGTCCCGGCCCACTCGTCTATTCCGGGGAACGAGGCGGCTCACGCGCAAGCCCGAGGTTTCGTCGACCGGTCAGTGAGCGCGCCCTCCGACCCGAATTTCACGATGGACGGGTTGATCTCATTTCATGACATCACCCATCACTTTAGGCTGGAGAGGCGCGTATCCCCCTCCCCACAAATCGTTAAAAAAAGCGCAGGAAGTTACCTGGCGCCGACTGCAAACACGCTCTCTTTTGAATCCGGCGATGCTTGCCCTAATGTAACCTGGCCAATACGACCCAAACTGCCATAAATGTTGGGAAAGGGCCACATGCGACCACATTCTGTCGAACTGCCAAATGATCCGCCTCCGGCGGAGTTGATACAGCTCCGTTCTCCCGAGCGGTGGGAGGCCGCGCTGGTCACCTCGGACCCCTAGACTCAAGCACGGGAGATCGAGCGGGCCAATGAGGTCGCTGCCAGCCATGGGCTAGCGGCAATCTAGTACGTGTCTCATGCAACCTGCTCTCGCTGCAATAAATGTTTTCCAATACAATCCATGTAGTAAACACGATTTTCTCCTCCAACACTGCATACGCTGGACAGACGTATTTTACAAATCGTTTATGCAGTGTGTTCCCTCGGCACGATGATTGACCTCCACTGTTGCCACCGTTTATTAGCCATTCTTACAAAAACATAACTGCACTATACACCTGTGTGTAGTGAAGCCAAAAATTGGTAGAACGTGACAAGCACTACAAGTCGCCACGTTGATCAAGCGCTGCAGTGAATATGGGCGCTGTACCCAATAGTCGAAGCCGCGCTAGGCGTGCCTCACTTTTTTCTGCAAGAAAGGCAGTGTTCACTGACGGCAGTACGCTTCGCAAATGCCGTTTTTTTTTCATCCGTGCTCAAGGAGCATTGCAAGATGGAAAACTTCAATGATTAATGTCCTCCTGCACACCACCTGAGCTTGTCACCTGGGTCTGTGCACCTATGTGCACACAGACTGTTGTGAAACGAAACAACGTCCCTTTGAATAGGCGGTACTTTAACTCCTTGTGTTCTGTGATTGTCCACCACACCCACAGGATTAAGCCAATCTGGATGACAGAGGAGCGCCCATGTACTCTCATTCAGGAAAATCTATTTGCATTTCACGTGTCCATGCAATCTAGGCGCAGCACGAACTAGTTTGCAATTTATTTTTACAGTGCTGAAATGCATGCGAGACCCGTCGTTCACTGCCGTTTTAAATGCCCTTGAAATGTATGCTATTCCACAACGCGTTTTTCAACGTCAATCGTCTGAATCAGTATGGGGAACACCGAAAACACATTCGAGCACTGAGAGTTCCCTCTGTATGTAAACGTGTTTCTCACTGCAGGCGCCTTCCGAATATCCATGATTGACAAGTAAAAGTTTGCTCCAAGGTCAGAAACTTCAACGATCTGCGGACGAAGTGCAGTTTTTTTTTGGCAGTAGGAAAATTTGCCTGCATAACACGGGCCCTCCAGAGGGCATAAATTCCAAATATAAAAGAACTTCTCCTGGTTATTCATTTTCGCTCGCTTCATTCTCTGCCGTCTCAGTTTCAGAGTTCATCAGTAGGACACAGCCTCAGCGTCTCCCACCGTCTTTTGCACTTGTTTAACACAAGAGCTGATATACACCCACCAAAAAGAGTTAGCTCTCATCGACTACAACGCACTAAGTACGAGGAATCAAAGTTGGCAGATTGTGAATAACGCTCTCAGTACTAGAGCTTCACTCATAACTCGCGTCTTCTAGGCAAAAAAAAAGCAGTGAAGGTGAAAGGTGTCACTGTAATATGACAATGTGCTTTTATTGCTAGTGGCATTCACTGCTGAGTGGAAGTACACATCATTAAAAATCTTCAACTAATGTTTTCTTAACAAAAGTGAGTGACGGCACCGCCAGTTTACCATGATGACTGCGAGTCGGAACTCAGACCCACTTTATATACTTTCGTTGGAGCACAGTGATCTCTCCGGGTAAAGGAGTGCATTGCAAGAATGAACAAGCATGGCAGGCGTGGCAGTGAGCCTGGTGGGCCGAAGAGATTACCGGAGATAAGGTGCCTGTAGCTGGAACCGGACGGCGAATGGGCATGGCAGCGGTCTTTATTCTTCAATAGACGTGTAGCGAAGCCGATGTAAAGAAGGATGGCCTCCCAGGTCTTGTGTTCGGCATCGACATACATGGCAAGCATATCGGCGATGGTTTTGTTCAGGCGCTCGGTCAGTCCGTTGGTCTGCGGATGGTGTGCAGTTGTCCTGCGGTGGCTGGTTTTGCTCTAACGCAGGATGGCTTGCGTCAGTTCAGCGATGAATATTGTTCCTCTGTCCGTGATGAGCACATCGGGAGCGCCGTGTCGCAGAAGAATGCACTCCTTGAAAAATTTATCGACTTCTGCTGCTGATCCGTTCGGTAGGGCTTTTGCCTTGGCATAGCTGGTCAGGTAGTCAGTCACAATATTGACCCGCTTATTTCCAGTCGTTGACAAGGGAAAAGGCCAAGCAAGTCCATGCCGATCTGCTGAAAGTGCCTTGAGGGGGCTTCAGTGGGGTTCAGAAATCGTGCTGGTCGGGTTGGAGGGATCTTTCGTCGCTGACAATCTCGGCAGGTTTTCACATAGTGTGCGACATCGCAGGCAGTCGGGGCCGGTAATACCTGTCTTGAATGCGGACGAGGGTGCAAGAAAACCCGAGATGTCCAACTGTCGGCTCGTCGTGTGAAGCCTGAAGAACTTCGCGCAGGTTTCCAGTCACAACAAGAAGGTAGGCTGTATTGTTCACCGCAAAGTTCTTCTTCACGAGGACATAATTCTGTACACAGAACGAAGACAATCCTCGCTTGAATGAGACGGGGGTGAAGAATCTTTGGCTACCAAGTCCTCGATGAGGCGTTTTGGGTCAGGGCTTAAGCTTCTCGGAAGCTTAAGCGGCGGCTCGGGCTGGCCTACAGCGGTCAAGGCCCTTCTTATATAGGCATTGCTCCACGTCTGTTTGTTCTTCATGCCAAGGTAGGCGCGCTCATACACAGCATCGGCTCTGCACGCTCCTCCTCCTCCTCGCGCCGGGAGCGCCTCCCCATTGGTCGCCGCTGTGACTGGCTTCGAGGATCTTCTTATGCGGCACCGCTACCGACGGGCCAGTGAAGTGTGAGAGGACATCTCTTAGCACATGCAAAGCTATGCCCTCTCCGTACATCGAGTAGAAACGACTCCGACATTCCAGAAGGTACGGCTGACGCAATCCCTCTGGCGTCGCGCCGGCGAGCAGTGGTGGAGAGGGCAGCCACACACACAAGGCTAGTCGCTCTCCGCAGTTTCCTTCTTCTCTGTTTTACGACGCGCGCTGGCCAGATGCGTCCGCGCGGCGCTGTTTTTTTTTTTTAAATGCGCCGAATTTTTTACACCTGCTATCACCCGATGCCTACACAATGGAACCCGGCGCACAGCCAACGCCCATCGGGCTTTGCCGGCCCCGTGGGCCACCGACTTTCTGTGGAGAACCACAGGAAGATATAGAAGACTCGCTGGACATGTACGAACATGTGGCAGCGCCTAACACTTAGGACGACAGCGCTAAGCTTCGAAGTATTTATTTTGCATTGGTCGGCACAGCCAGAACGTGGTTTGAAAACCACGAATCTTCCCTCACAACCTGCGCGACCTTAAAGAAGCAGGTAGCGTGTACGTTCACTAGCGTCGTACGGAAGGAAAAAGCAGAGGTGCTGCTGCAGCCACGAATTCAACACCCAAAAAAGGCCATGACTGCGCATGTTGAAGAAATGAAGCGCCTTTTCAGGCGCTCCAACCCTAACCCGACTGAAGAAAAGAAGTTCAACTGTCTGATGCATGGCGTAAAAAAGCAACTGCTCGCCGGTCAGATCATGGATCTTTGAAAAACGGTCGCCGAGCTTGTAGTTGAAGCTTCTACCATTGAAAAGACCTTTGGCGCCGGACCCGTCACTGCAACCGACCACTTCAAGCGCTGACAAAAAGCTCCACCCCCCAGAAGATGCCCCTGCAAGCGGGGATAACCTGCGAGATCTGATACGCGAAATTGTTCGCGAACAACTTCGTCGACTGCTGCCATCCGAAACACAGCAGACTCAGCAGAGTCAAGCGGCGTCGCTCACGGACATGAATAAGTACAGCATGCACTTGGCTCCCCGCCACCGTCGACACCAACGGAAGCTGAAGCCATTACCTACGCCGCCGCAATACTCTGTCCTCCACCTCGACGAGACCCCCCAAGCCCTCTTCCGCAAGCACCAGCTCTACAAGAACGACGGCCCTTAGCTCCCGCACGCCCACCTTATCAGTGACGCAACGGATCTAGGAAATGCGACGAGTGGAGGAATTCCGACAACCGCCCACTGTGTTTACTTTGTGGCCACGCCGGACATATACTTCGCCCCTGCCGGTACAGACGCATCCACGACCGCGGGGATCCACGACCGCTCCCCGCCCAGCGGCCACAGGAAATCGACGACAACCTGCGAAGAGGGCAGTCGCCGAGGAGTCTGCTCCCCGTCGCCGCCCACCTCACGTTTTGCATCACCGGGCCTCAGCTACGCCGCGGCTGTCCGAGGAAGGTCCTCTACCCCGTGTAGGGGAAACCAAACAAAGCAACCTGTGGAGGTCAGGTTGCTTTCTGAGGAAATGACGAATGTCCTCCAGCGACCACGCCATATGAAGACGCCGCATACAATATCCTAGGCCACGAAGCGAAACGCCTTCAAAACGACGCCGCCATTCAGAAAAACTTCGACCACACGCCCCATCCGCGATTCACATACCCGACGAAGCCGTGACCCGACGCCGAGGACGACGTGCAGCGCCAGAGGCAGGACATCCGAATCATACGTGGTTATCGGGCCTGGAAAGTTATCGCTCTAGTTGACACAGGAGCCGATTATTTGGTGATGAATGGACCATGTGTTGCGCCGCAGAAGAAAGTAACAAGCGCTTGGGACGGCCCACAAATTAGCACTGCACGGGGTCACCTCAATACGCCATCAGGACGATGCATAGTGCGAGTGACTGTGAACGGACATACCTATCCTGCGATATTCGTTGTGCTACGGCAATGTTCCCGCGAAGTGACGTTGGGCATGCATTTCCTTAATGAGCATCAGACGATCATCGACATGCGATCCAAGCTGATCGCGCTTTCCACGGACGAGGCCATCTCTTCGATGAGAACTCCAGGAACATGACGCTGCACTAGGTATCCTGGAGGAACAAGTGAGTGTCCCACCTCGCTCAAGCGTCATCGTCACCGTAGGAACCACAGAAGCAAGTAACACTGAAGCCACCATCGAGGGGAACATGCAATTGCTTCTCGACCGAAGTATCGGCATCAAAAGAGACGTCGCACATTTCCGCAAAGGCCAAGCCGCAGTACTAATGAGTAACATCAGCGAAGAATACCAGCGCATTAACAGAGGAACGATGATTGCTTTTTTTCGGCGAGATATCCGATATACTAAACTCCTTCGGCCTCTCCGACTCATCCGCAGAAGGTTTGCCTGACCAAGAGAACACGCGCACTTTCGACATCAACCCAGCCTCTCCCCGGGGTAGTCAAGACCAGATCCACAATCTGCTTCGAATGCGCAGCCAGTGTTTCTCGTCATCGCCGAAGGTCTGACAAATGCAGATTGACAAGCATCGCATTATAACCAACCAGCACGCCCGACCTCTCCACCAAAGCCCCTACCGTGTGTCGCCGCGAAAACGACAAGCCATCCGAAACCACGTGGAAGAAATGATTCGCAACGTATTTTCCAGCCTTCAGAGAGCCCCTGGGCGCCTCCGATTGTTCTAGTCAGAATGAAAGACGGCGCACTTTGATACTGCGTCGCTACCGCCGCTTGAACAACATAACAAAGAAGGACGTCTAACACCTTGCCCGCTCGATGACCCACTGGATCGGCTCTACAACGCCAAGTATTTCTGATCGATAGACCTTGTAAGGGATCGGTAGTGTACGCGGGGTTATCGGAACGCGGCTGGGGGCGCTCAAAGCGAAGCGTCTCCTATTTGGAACGCGGCCGCTCGCGAACGCGCCAAGAAGTACGGGTGTCCAGCCCGCTCCGCGGTACCGATTCGCGCACGTACTGGCACGAATGTATATTTGTGTTCGTTTTTATTTTATTTTGTGGTAGAGAGTGTCGTCTACCTTGTAAAAGCCGGAGGGCTGGCCATGCCCTTGAAGAGCCAATCATGATAAGAGCACAACATAATTGGAAGCTACGAAATGTGGGCCGGGCCTTTAGGGCTTTAAAACCGGGCCCCGGAGGGGGAAGCGAGGTTCTGCGCTAAGGTGAGATGCTATGCATCGTCGGCTACGCCGAGTAGGGACCTCCCCTAGTGTTAGCCAGTTCCGCCTTTTGGTTGTTTGTCTTTTTGCCGTTGTATCTAAGTTGTATATTCTGTAAATATTTGTATATAAATCTTCAGTTATTGCCTTTTTTTATCCCTGCGTGTCAACTGATCACAAGACCGTCTCTGATGGGGCACCCCTGGTGCGAAGAAATAAGCTTCAGTCTTCGAGTTAAACGAACCGTCTCTGGCGGGGCACCTCAGGTGCAAAGAGGAAGGAAAAGAACCTGTGAAACTTTACTGACCTCAAGAGAGGCTACTTGAAAATTGAGGTCCATCAAAGAGATAAAGTGCGTGCAGGGGGAGATGGGCTGCACATTGCTCGAAGCACGCAAAGCTAGACTGAAACTATATTTCACGGTCGCCTAAGGAAATTGGAATAGCAGTTGGCAAAAGACAGGGCTAATGGAGAGACCTGGGCGACACCTTTGCCTGCAGTGGGCGTAGTCAAGCTCATGATGATCAGAGCGCTTGGTCATGCTCAGCTTATAGCCTCGCGTCGCGCCGGCATGCCGGCGTGCCGGAAACCCGTGATTTCCGGCACACAATTTGTCAGACAGCTCCGGCAGCGAGAACCTCGCTCGAGCTTTCCTTCTTCCATGCTAGGTTGGAAAAATACGCGAGGACAACGTTTCTTCGGCTATATTTTATTGTTTATTTCGGCTGTTAAACGCAGAAGTGGAAGCGCTCGGTTCCAATTAAAATTCGAATTAATTCGTTTTTAAACTAGCAAAGTCATTGTTTGAGCGTTGTGGAACGTCTACTTTTTTCTTCCTCGTCTGTCTGTTCGCTTCACGTTTCGTTTTTTTTTTCTAGTTTTTAGAGCTGATTCAAATGTAAATCAAACGAAACAATAATAAACATTCCTGTGTGGCAGATGATTATTAGCATCATACAACAATCCCCTTCGTTGTGAAATTCGTTAAAAAATAGGTTATTTATTTTGTAAGGGGCTTTACTGGCAAAAGACGCTTGGCCAGGGCGACCAGGCGGAGCAGTAAAATCGGACGTCCAGGCTCGAACAGTCAGCGCTCTCGTCTCGCGCTAGACATTGGCGCTCCCACTGCGGGCGCTGATCGTCTTCTCCTTTACAGTCGGCCCCCCGGAGAAATAGAGCTATCCTGGCGACTTAAGGGGACGTGAATATGCATGGGTCGTAATGTGGCTTCAAGTGAGACACGTGAACTGTCTCGCGCCCACGTCGTCGGTGATCTGGCGAAGGCGTTACAGGCTCGATGATGTAGTAACCGGGGAAGTACGCTCCAGGACGCGGTAGGGCCCATGGTACTTCGGAAGCAGCTTGGAAGACAGGCTAGGTGAGGCAAGCGGAACACGGAGCAAAACTAGGGAGTTTGGTAGAAATGTGCCATTGTCATGCGTGCTGTCCAAGCGGTATTTTTGACCCCCCTGGTCGGCGGATGTGAACGCCCGAGCTAGCTGCCGGCACTCTTCGGCGTGGCGAGATGCTGCGGAAACAGTTGTGGATTCCGAAGAATCGGGCCGGTAAGGAAGAATGGTGTCAAGTGGGGACGAAGGTTCACGCACGTAGAGCAGGAAAAAAGGCGAAAAACCAGTTGTACTCTGAATGGCAGTGTTGTAAGCGTACGTGACATAGGGTAGTACTGCGTCCCAGTTGGAATGGTCCGCCGCCATGTACATTTACAGCATGTCACCTAACGTAGAATTAAAGGTTCAGTCAGCCCGTTAGTCTGCGGGTGGTAAGCCGTCGTGGTGCGATGGGTAACGTTGCATTGCTCTAGAAGGCATCAAACGACTTCGGACAGGAACACACGTCCCCGGTCGCTCAGAAGTTCACGTGGGGCTCCGTGGCGAAGTATGAAGCGGTGCAGGAGAAAGGCTGCAACATCTCGCGCCGTAGCAGATCGAAGGGCA
Organism: Amblyomma mixtum; assembly: GCF_055824585.1. Lineage (NCBI taxonomy): Eukaryota > Metazoa > Arthropoda > Arachnida > Ixodida > Ixodidae > Amblyomma > Amblyomma mixtum. The sequence continues at coordinate 119,278,288 of NC_143018.1, forward strand.
GCTGTTTCGGCGTACCGTGTGAGATGATCGACAGCGACAATCATCCAGATGTTTCCTGTAGCTGTGTAAGGAAGCGGTCCGTACAGCTCTATGCCAACCCGGTCGAAAGGCCTGGATGGGCAAGGTAGACACCGCATGGGGCCGGTCGGATGGTGGTGACTAGGCTTGCGGCGTTGACAGTGTGGGGAAGAGTGGACGAATTTGCTGCCGTAGGTGTACTTACCGCGCCAGTTATAACGGAGGCAAAGACGTGTAAAGTTTTGAAAGCACCGGCGTGAGCGGCTGCTGGGTAATCGTGAAAGGCGGCGCACGCTTCGGAACGTAAGTGTCCCGGGATCACAAGGAGCCATTTTCGGCCGTCGCAAATATAATTGCGGCTGTACAAGAGCCCATCGCGAATCTTGAAGTGGGCAGCTTGACGGCGCAGTGCCCGTGGGACGGAGGTGACGGAAGGGTTCGAAAGCAAGTTGAAAATAGAACCGATCCATGGGTCCTTGAGTTGCTCGGTGCCCATGGTGGTCATCGATAAGGAAGCGCAGTCGACGCGGGGAGGTCAAGCAGGTTCAGTGGTCAGAGGTGAGCGTGACAAAGCGTCGGCGTCGTGATGCTTCCGGCCAGAGCGATATACCACATGAATGTCATACTCTTGAAGGCGTAAGGCCCACCAAGCGAGTCGTCCCTATGGGTTCTTCAGGGTGGACAACACACAAAATTGATGGTCTGTAACGACGTCGAAAGGTCGGCCGTAAAATAAAGTCGAAATTTTGTTATCGCCCAAAAGATTGCCAAACACTCTTTTTCAGTCACAGAGTAGTTCAACTCCGACTTCGTCAGAGTGCGACTCACGTATGCAACAACATACTCAGCAAAGCCCGGTTTACGTTGCGCAAGGACGGCACCAATACCAACGCCACTGGCATTTGTATTGATTTCAGTGGGCGCATTGGGGTCGAAGTGGCGTAATATCGGCGGAGAGGTAAGCAGCCGGCGCAAGCTTCTGAATGCGTCGTACAGGCAGGATTCCAGCCACTGAGGTCGTTGCTGGCGCGAAGAAGCGTAGTCAGAGGCGCGATGATTGAAGCGAAATTACGGATGAAACGCCGAAAGTAAGAGTATAGGCCGATGAAACTGAGAAGTTCCTTCATCGTAAAGGGCTTCGGGAACTCGGACACAGCACAAAGTTTTGCTGGATCGGGAAGCACACAATCCTTACATAAGATGCGGCCTAAAATTGTGAACTGTCGGGTAGCGAAGCGACATTTCTTCAAATTTAGTTTTAGCCCTGCTTCAGTGAGACATTTCCACACCTGTCCCAGGCGTGCGAGATGAGTCTGGAAGTCCGGGGCGAACACAACAATGTCATCGAGATAGCACAAACAGGTTTTCCATTTCAGGCCTCGTAGTATAGTGTCCATCATGCGCTCAATGGTTGCGGGTCATTACATAGTCCGAACGGCATTACGGTGCATTCATACAGCCCGTCTGGCGTCACAAACGCTGTTTTGGCGCGGTCATCGTCGGCCATCCGGACTTACCAATATCCGGAGCGTAGTTCTAGAGACGAAAAGAATTCAGCGCCCTGCAGGCAGTCTAGGGCGTCATCTATTCGGGGCAGAGGATAGACGTCTTTGCGAGTGATTTTGTTGAGGCGGCGGTAGTCCACGCAAAAGCGGATAGAGCCGTGTTTCTTGGTGACAAGAACCACGGGGGAGGCCCAAGGACTGTGGGAGGATTGTATGACGCCACGTTGCAGCATGTCCTTCACCTGTTCGTCGATGACATGACGTTCGGCCGGTGACACACGGTACGGTCGTTGGCGCAACGGCGAGTGGGGGCTGGTGTCGATCCGGTGGGTCACGGTCGATGAACAGCCCAAACTGTGTGTAGTAAGGTCAAAGGAGGAACGAAACTGGGCCAGCAGGGCAAGAAGCTGGTTCTTATGCGCTGTCGTAAGGGAAGCGTCGATAGAGCTGGCGAAGACGTCCACGAGAGCAGGATCAGTCGGAGCGGCGCAAGGAGTAAGTGAATCCGTTGGGAGACCGCAGGACTCGTCCTCGGAGTAGTCGCAGACGACTAGAAAAGCAAATGGCTGTACAAAGCCCAGGCATTGGCCGCGATGCAAGGCAAAAGGGCGCATGAAGAGGTTTGTGACGGGCATTGCACTGCAGCCAGCTGCGACTGTAAGCACAGCGGAGGGCAGGCGATCGTTGCGAGCAAGAAAGGTGTCGGACGGGCTGAAGATGAAAGGTCCGTCGGAAGCAGAGGCGCAGGATAGAGACGAGCACAGATGAACACGGCGGTATCGAGATATCGTCGACCATGTTAATTTCGCGCACGTTGTTCGCGTCGGGCCAATCTGATCATCGTGGAAGGGAAAAAACTCAACCTAGGCACGAGTGCAGTTAATGACGGCGTGATGTTGGGAAAGAAAGTCCCACCCTAAGATGACGTCATGAGAGAACGAGGAATAAATGTTGAAATCAATGATGTACAGCGCGTCCTTAACAGTGACCCTGGCAGTACAGGCGGCCAACGGATTAATCAGGTGCGAATTGGCGGCTCGCAGCGAAAGTCCAAATAGCAGCGTTGTCGCTTTGCGCAAATTAAGGCACAGTTTCTCACTCATTACGGATACAGCAGCGCCAATATCAACCAGGGCAAAAGCATCGGTGCCCTCTACAGAAACTTCATTGACATTGCACGGAGATAGGCGAGGTCTTGAACTCTTCGTCAAACACGCAGCTCTGGCCTCCGGAACTGTGGGGACCAGTTTTCCGTTGGGGAAGTAGGACGACGGCGCATCGGAGAAACCGAGCGACGACGGGGAGATTGGGAACGGTGGAGAACAGTTCGGGGGCCATGGGAAGTGGGGACGGTCTCAGGAGAGGAGGGAGGCTGAAAGTGCTGGGGAGGGGCGTGGGTGTAGGCGCGAGGGTCGGCGGTATCAGGAGAGGGCAGGTAGCGCCGGCGGCAGTGACGCATCACGTGACCCGGAATGCCGCAGGCGTAGCAGATGGGAAGGTTGTCTGGCGTCCGCCAAGGGTGGAAGCGTTTGGGTGGCGGTCGAGTAGTAGGAGGGAACGGGGTCGGCCGCGGTGAAGGTCGTGATAGCACAAACGCCGCATGGCGAGGTTGCCTGACGGCCTCGGCATACGTAAGAGGGGCAGTAACGGAAGGTGGGGGACAACCAGATGGCAGGGCCTCAGACACTTTTCTCCCGTATTTCTTGAAGTATAGGCGCAAGATGACATGGTGAACTCGGAACGGACGGAAGGAGCGACGGCTGCCGATCGACCTCCTCACAAAGAAATTGTTTGAATTGCAGCAAAAGGATGCTGTCTTCGGTGCACACAAGGCCAGCGAGCGGTTCGGGCTGCGCAGAGGGTGACCGAGTGGAAACACGCAGGCGGCGGAGCTCGTCGTAGGCTTGGCACAGGTCGAATATGGCGCTGACGGAGGTGGGGTTCTCAGCCACAAGCATGTGAAGTGCGTCCTCCTCGATGCACTTGAGGACATGCTTGATTTTGTCTTCCTCCCTCATCGACGCGTCGACACGCTTGCAGAGGTGGATGACGTCCTCGATATAGCTCGTGAACGTTTCGCCGGTCTGCTGGGCGCGAACGCGAAGACGCTGCTCGGCGCGAAGCTTTCGGACGGCCGGCCGGCCGAAGATGTCTGTGAAACTGGTTTTAAAGGCGGACCAGGTTGGAAATTCCACTTCGTGGTTCTTATACCAGAGGTTGGCTACTCCGGTTCGATAAAATATGACGTTGGTTAGCTTTATGGAGTCGTCCCACCGGTTATGGGCCCTCACCCTTTCGTAAGAGGAGAGCCAATCCTCGACGTCGTTGTCTTCCACACCGCTGAAGATGGTAGCATCACGCTGGCGGACCGTACCAGGACAAACAACGGGCGTCGGTGAAGTGCCGACGGGCTGGGTCCGGGTGGTGTCAGATGGCACGGTAGTAGCGAGGGTACGGTTGCGTCGGGCCAGGATTGAACTCCGCGACCTCCACCAAGATGTAAGGGGCTTTACTGGCAAAAGGCGCTTGGCCGGAGCGACCAGGCGGAGCAGCAAAATCGCACGTCCAGGCTCGAACAGCCAGCGCTCTCGTGTCGCGCTAGGCGTTGGCGCTCCCACTGTGGGCGCTGATCGTCTTCTTCTTTACAATTTATTTATTTATCAGATACCCACAGCGCCTTTCGGCATTACATTGGGGGGTTACAAACACAAAAGTAAATAGCACAATGCAAAATGCAAAAACACGTCACATACAAGTGATGAGAATAACACAAAAAGTATGCAGCATAATAACAAAAAAAAGCAGACACGCGGTCATACACTCGAAAATGGGAACGTGCGCATGTGCTTATATACCAAGAGGGACAAGACTGTCGACCCACATGAACATGAAATTCACCCACATGAACAGTATCCAATCACCTCTTGGTCGGAGCAAACTTTTGCTCCGAAATCACTTTTTATCCTCATCACGAAAAAAATACTGGCTTATAATGGAAATAAAATCGAGGCATATTACGTATATGCTCCGTAAATTAGTGTCTGGTGTGCGATCAGTAGATGAACCGATTTTACTTTTCAATGAGGGAATAAATGTCTACAGTTTTGGAAATGAAATAGTATGTGTTCCTTTGAAAACACCAAACAAGTATATTTGTGTTTAATGAGTACGTCCACAGCCGCGTACATTTCGGAGCTTTGAAGCGAATGATTCATGGTCAAGTTGGCGAGTGCGCATGGTTTAATTAAGGCACAGCTGCCTTTAACCTCAAACTCTCTAAATAGCCCCTCGGTGAAAACAATTGCCGGATTCTCTTTTTCTCCGGCAGGTGGCAGCATTCGCAGGAGTCGCGGAACTGACGAAGCGCTTCGATACATCGTACGATGACGAGATGGGGAGAATGCCAGTCGTCGTGTACGACATCGAGCTGGACGACCACAAGAACGTCTGCAATTTTACTTTGAAGCCACCGCTCCTCGCAGCTATAGCAGGAACGGGAACCATCTGATTACCCGGCCTCATTTGTATCGAAAACAATAAACTCTTCACTAGTTAAGCGGCGAAGATAACGCGCATATAATAAGATAGAAAAACAATGAAGAGTAAGCGCATACTGAAATGAAACCTGAACACTTCCTTCTTCTCTCCTTGATCTGCCAGCCAACGCTTCTATGGCCTACATGGGCTAGTTGTTTTACTGCGTTGAAATTCATCGCCTAGTGGTACTACAGCATTTGTTGCTCATATCGTACTCTCCTTTATATTGATGTAAAGGACGCGCGAAGAATAGTTGTGTCACGAAGTGCGCGACGGTGGGCAAAATGTTCAGGCCCATGTAGACGAGGAACTGAGAAATAACAGCGTGATATTCATGGAAGCCAATGCGCTCAAACGACAGAGAAAGATGGGCGCGGCAGCGTCCTCTCTATGACAGAGCAAGCTAATTTCGCCCGAGGTGACGTAAAAGTAGTGCCATGAGAGGGAAAGATTTTATCATGGGTTAGGGCTGAATACATGGAGCGTTTGTACGGCGGCAAGTTAGCGATTTCCGGCGGACGGCACGCACTGGACGCCCGACGTCGAGAATAGCGCCCGCCGCCGCTGATCTGGACCCGCCAGATATTGACGCGCGGCGTCCGGTGAGATCGGTAGCCACGGTGGAAGAATATACTGTTTCTTCCATCGTGTCGGTAGCGGCGGCTGAAGCGACCCGCTAGCCGCGCAGAAAGCCCGCTCTTCCGGTTTGGCCGCCTCTGCCTGCCGCCGACGAGCTACGCAGTGATTTTGGAACGGAAATGTTATTGTCGTGAAAATAAACGCATCATCAGACATGAGATGTCGTTTTTTTTTTTTTTTTGAGAATACGGCCGAATCTTGGGTCGGGATGCCTGCTTTTCCTTCCTGAAGCGAATGGGTCGAAGAAAACCGCCGCCCATGGCGTCCGCGGCTGAGCCAGCGTCGGAAGGTACGGGACGGCATGCAAAATTCTTGTAGATACATATGCACGCGCGCTAAAATTCGTAAAATGGTGTCGAAGTGAAGACTTTCGTGACTCTAACAGAAGGGTCAGCGTCGCTGCTCTCACAGACGACCTTGCTCAGTGGTGTTTGAGACTTGTGGATCTCATTTGCTTTCGCGCCGAGGGATACGCGGCGGCGCTCCGCCGCTTCTACGCTCCGTGTATCTACAGCCTGGTGTCGCTCCGCAACGACGTTTTCTGCCGCGCGATTAACGTCGGAAAAAACGTCGCACGTATTTTTTCAGTGCTGGCAATTCCCCCACCTTAGGCCATACGTCTCGTACTTGGCGCTTCTCGCAAACGCCGGCCTTTTTGGGCTCTCTTTCGAATGAGTATCTGCCATTCCTGTGAGAAGTGTATATTTTTAAAAGAAACAAATGTAGGTTCTCCATAGTTAAAAATTGTTGCACTGGAGTACCGACTATTTAACGCGAAACTGTCAGAAACTTAACAGCTTAGCGAGTAGGGAAAGCTGTATGTTCATGTTACCAAGATGCTCTGATGCAGAACAGAAAGTACCCGACAGAAGGTGAAGCCCAGCGTCGATGTTCAGCTGGGTGGCATCCGTGCGCGGTAGCCAGGGGCCGTATATCATAGGCTGTCCATTTTCTGTTGCTCACTTCAGGTCTATTTCATCCAGTGGTGACTCATATACACCTACGTCTTTCAATCATCTGTCACAAGCGGCCCCGCCATTGTGTGGGTGATTGGTGGCTGGACCTTACCATTGGCTGAATTTGGGTGAAATATGCAGCCAATGTTGAGTACATCGCAGCGCTCTGTCAACAGCATGCGACAGGACTTGACCACTGGTTGCCGTTGACTGCGATATGCTGCCAATGGTAAGGTCCCATCGCCAACCACTCAATGGCTGGGTTGCTAGCCGCCGACGTTTGGAAGCCGCTGGTATGTCTCAGTGACAACTGACAGCAGATCGAATGGACGCTAAACTGAGAACGGTAAATGGACAGCTTATATAGAATACGCAATAGGCGCCCGTGTGCTGTGCGATGTCAGTGCACGTTAAGGCCGATTCACACGGCGGTCCGTTCGCCCGGGGCCCGCACACTACGTGTTCATGCGTCAACACGTTGAGAGGCGCGCTGTCGGCCCGCGGCCTGGTCAGCGCGCCCCTCAATGTGCTCATGCATGCACGCGTGATGCGCAAGACGCGGGCGAACGGACCGTCGTGTTAATCGGCCTTTAAAGATCCCCAGGTGGTCGAAATTATTGCGGAGACCTCCACTACGGCTCCTCTTTCTCTCTTTCTTCTTTCACTCCTACCTTCCCTCCTTCCCTTATGGCTCGGTTCAGGTGTCCACCGGTATATGTGAGACAGATACTGCGCCATTTCATTTCCTCAAAAACCAACATACCAATTTATATTACGGCCTCAGGTTATTTCAACGGCTCGAAACGAATCGGTCTCTGCAGGAAGTTAATGAGCGGGATTACCATAGTGACCCAAGCGAGTGCTTCCAGGCGCGCGACTACGCGCAAGCTCTCCACCTCTCCTTTCTGTTTCCTGACGAATCGGACAGTTTTGAGGACAGGAGCAGGGCAAAAAAAAAGGCTGTGGATTAGCTCTCGTTAAACATGGAGTGACGCGAGAGCTCCGCCTAGCAGCCTATTTATACAGCTCTGATACCTCACCTCCTCTCCACTCCTTTCCCCTCAACACGGCGCATGCGCGCAGCTGTTGCAGCCTAACATCCGCGAACGACGTTAGCAAATCGCTGCTCACTCGAATGTCTAAAAAATTAACTTTACCTTGGAATATCGGTTAGCCTTTCTGAAGACAGCGCATTGGGAAGTGTCCCTCCTGCCATAAACTCATCTCAGCACGCTCGTGCATCGCGACGCTGGAATCATTTGTTGGCTTCTGAGCGGACCTGTTTTGAGTTCATGAGATTTCATTCGAATCTGCGCTCAGCCGCGCCACTAAGAGGGTGTTGCCGCTTATCACCCCCCTTAGCCAAATCAGCCTTCTTTGTCATTTACAAAAAAATTTGTGGGGGCTTAGCGTGGTTAAGCCTGGAGTATTGCTACACTTGGGCTGAAACTTGGCATGGCATTTATTTATGCACTTTGTTTATTCCAATGAATACACTTTGTTGGTCAGTGAAGAAATGGCTCTTTATACACTCGTTATTGCATATTCATCCGATGGTCTATACATAACCAAGTCTAAACTGCTTCCCCATGGAGTTGTAGACTTTGGCTGCAGAGGGCTAAGTTGAAGGTAGTACTTGTTGTCAAGCTCTCTCGTTCGCCTAACTAGTCGACGGCATAGTGAATCTCGGCTGGCGCAGTGAAACGCCAGCATATACCGACTGTTCCGTAAATCATAGAAAATCGAAAAAAACTTATCTCGGCATAACCGCGCGTTTGTTCGGGTGCAAATTTCGCACAGAGGTTGCATTTGGTGGTCAGTTTTGTTTTATGCTACATTTAGGAGGGGTACTTGCCTGATTCGGTCAGAATTATTTGGAAATCCCCATTGTATGCGGCGACGGAGAACCAAAACCGAAAGTCTTCGCAGCACTGGTACCCGTGGCGCCATCTCGCACTTGCCGGAGAAACGAGCCCTCTACCAGGAGGGCGGCGTAGGAGGACTTGGACTCGCATAGCCAAGTCAGGGCCATGGCCTTCTCTTGGTCGCTGGACGACCGCATTTTCGGGGATGTATTGCGCTGCTTCGCAGCAGACAGCACCAAACAAAGATGATTCGCTCCCCAATTGAGCACATCTGGGTTTCTACGCTGGGCACGAGCTGGCGCTGCGGGTACCAGTGCTGCTAAGTTTTGGTTCCCCGTCGCCGCAGACGACGGGGATTTTCAAATAATTATGACCGAATCAGAGAAGTACCTCACCTAAATGTGGTATAAAACAAAACTGACCCCCAAACGCAAGCTCTGTGCGAAATTTGAGCCCGAACAAACGTGCGGTTAGGAGGAGACAATTTTTTTCTCTCTCTAATTTACGCAACACGCGATATAAACGTCGCTTCGCCCATGGAAACTTGCCTGCACCTTCGCATGAACGCGCGCTCATGAACTCGCGCGCATGACCGCCCCACGCAACACAACAACGGAGCGAGTTGGTCTCCCATAATCTACAGCTGGTATGACGTCATTGCGATAACTTGCTTGGTCTTTCGCATGAACTCGCGCTCATGAACGCGCGCGCATGAACGCCCCACGCAACACGAGAACGGAGCGAGTTGGTCTCCCATAATCTACAGCTGGTATGACGTCATTGCGACAACTTGCTTGGTCTTTCGCATGAACGCGCTCTCATGAACTCGCGCGCATGAACGCCCCACTCAACACAACAACGGAGCGAGTTGGTCGCCCATAATCTACAGCTGGTATGACGCCACAGCGGCAACTTGCCTGCTCCTTCGCATGAACGCGCACGCATGAACGCCCCACGCAACACAACAACGGAGCGAGTTGGTCGCCCATAATCTACAGCTTGTATGACGTCACAGCGGTAGTAGAGCCACAGGTGCGCGGCGCGCCACAGGTGCGCGGCTCGGCGGAACTGCAGCCGGGCTATCTGAAGGAGCGAGTTGGTCGCCCATATTCACTCCGCTAAAGGTCAAGCGTAACTGCGGCCGGGTCACGCGAAGGCTTGAAAGTGCGAGTAGTATTGCTTTCGCAGTAAAAACGTAGCTTAATTTGCTAAATGTTGCTTGAATCATATTGCACAGATTCTTTCATGTGTTCATTATTTCCCTCCACGCGTAATGTATTGGACTCCTTCTTATCGTTAAAATAAACGTCGGCAGTCAACGCTCATTGTGTACGATTCTCACGTCCTCATGTTTACTTTCGGCGCCGCATGCTTTAGAAAGGGAAAGCAACAAGCGCTGGCTTGTGTCCTGGTAACATTATGTATTCTGATCAATGTATTTTAAAATAGGAAGTACTCCCATGTATCATTTTGAGATAGAGACGGAAGAATAGCGAATATCGCACTATTCTAAATCTGCTCATGCAGTCCATCCATTCATGCATTTTATTTTTGATTTCTTTCTTCATACCGCAGCACTAAGTGCATATTGCAGGGGTAGGTGGCAAAGGAATAGTGCAACAACAAAGAACAGAATGATGGAAAATCGTAGATATAATATAATGCAAACCAATTAAAATTTCGGTCGAACTAATTATCACTTGTTAAACAGAAATTTTGAAGGACCCAAGGAAGTCGAAATTTCCGGAGCCCTTCACTGAGGCGTCCCTCATAGCCTAAGTCTCTATGGGCCTGATGAACTTCCATAAACCGATTTGAATCAGAAATTTTAAAGGAAGAGAATGAGATCACCAGGCAAAGAATTCCAGTATTCGATTACACGTGGAAGGAAACTTCATTTAATAGTTTCGGAATGGGCAAAATAAGGTAAGATGCTTAGGTGATTGTGACGTCTGCTTTTAGATGGTATATCAAAAATGACGCATTCACGTCAAGAAATCCCGGAAGAGGAAGAACTGATTTACTTTAGCGGATGAGTTTGTCGGGGAGCCAATGGCAGTTGCAAGCCTAGTGAGGAAAGTGTTGTGTAAGGCAGAAGCGAACGCCTTTCTTCTCAATAGCCTCGATTGATTCATGTCGCGTTTGTGCGTGTTCCAGAAAAGAGCAGCGTGTTATTCTAGCAGCTGGATAAGTAATTTATAGCTTAATAGTTTCGTGTCTCTTGAAACTGCAGTTATTATGGAATGCCGGCAGAAGTTTTCAATGCCTCTGAGTATTAAATACGTAGCTTTCGATCTTGACATACTTGGTTTGGAATTGAGACCATGGTACTTGTGTACAGTAACGCTAAGTATGAGAGTCTTGCTAAATTTGTAAACAAAAACAAGGCAGCGTCCGGTTAGTGCAAGTCAAAGCGGTTTTACGGTTGTTACTTGTTATCACGGTCTGGAAGACTGTAAAGTGGGCCGCGGCGCGGCACGGATCGCTCGCTCTAGGCTAAGCGCCATTAGATCATGCCATCCCCATCCGTCATGTAGACGTTTCACCGGATCGCCGTCACCAAACATTATTATTTTCTCGGCAGCATACCAAGAGCTAAATTCACAAAATGATTTGTAGGATGTAAATGGTCATCAAACCGGAATATTATGATAAAAGGAGCAGTCTCAGCAAACAAAAGCGGAACCTTACGACTAAAAAAGAAAATGATGGATTCGCGTAGTTTGGCCAACTCTGAATTAGGTGCGCTAGCGTTGTGTGGCCATTGTTTGGCATGTTTATGGTCCACCTGAAGCCTAAGTACCTAGGTCATGCGACCTTGTGATATCACAACCTCGGATGTATCAGTAGACAAAAGATTTGGTTAAGAAACGCAGAAAAACGAAAGCGTCTAACCTTACAGACAGAATAGAACTGGTAGAGCTATCAAAGTTAATAACTAAGTGAAATGGAGCCGACATAAGGAAGTTTATTATGGAGAGAATCGAGCATACTTTGAAGAATGAAGGTCGCCTGAAAGCAGTGAAAAGGAAACTGGGTATGGGTAAGAACCAGATGTGTGCGTTGAGAGGCAAAAAGGCAATGTCATTACTAATATGGATAAAATAAGTAGCCAAAGAGTTCTACACAAACCTATACAGTAGCCAATGTAATCACACCGTTAATGACAGAGTCAGTAGCGCACAGCAATGGGACATGCCGCCAGTAACGAGAGAGGAAGAAAAGAAAGCCTGAAGAGCAATGCAAGGGTTTAAAGCAGGTGCTGAGGATCAGGTGTCAGCAGATCTGCTGAAGCACGGAGGGGAGATTGGGCTAGAAAAGCTAGCCACACGCTATGCGCAATGCCTTATGACCTCGAGTATACCACCAGCTTCTAAGAACGTTAATATTATCGAAATTCATAGGAAAGAAGACGTCAAATACTGGGAAAATTAGACCGATGAGCTTACTGTCCGTTGCCTGCAAGGTATTTGCTAAGGTAACTGGAAATAGAAGCACGACAACCTTACACTTCAATCAGCCAAATGATCAGGCAGGCTCGACAATAGACCTTTTCACAGTACCAATCAGGAGATAACCAACTCCTATATACAGCGCTCTTTGCTTACGAGGAAGCATTTGACTTAGTGGAAACCTCAGCAGTCATGCAGGCACTGCGGAGTCGGAGTCTAGAAGTGTCTTATGCGAAGATACTGGAAGATATCTAAAGCGACTGCACAGCTACCATAGTCCTCCATAAAGTCAGCAATAAGATTGCAACAAGGAAGAGTGCCAGGAAGGGAGGCACGATCTCACCACTACTATTCACCGCCTGTTAAAGAGGGGTTAGAGGCATCCAGTGGGAAAAATTGGGATAAGTGTGGAGGATGCCAAAGTAACCTGCTATTTGCTGATGACATTGCCTTGCTAAGTCACTCAGGACATGAACTGCAAATCATTGTAAATGAGGCCGAGCAGAACGGTGGGTCTAAAAATTAACATGCAGAAAACCAAAGTAATGTTCAACAGTGGTAATGGAATACGCTTACTTAAGGTAGATAGTCACCGCTGATCCCAATCATGAGAAGGTAATAACTAGAAGAATAAGACTGGGGTAGAAGGCATATGGCAAGTACTCTCAAATCATGAATATTGTCACGTTCTAGTGACGGCAGTCCAGCAGTCAGGAAGACACCAACCAGTCTTGGAAACGAAGCTCTTTATTTGGGCTGACTTGCGCCCGCAAAAGAACTGAATCACTCGGCGGCGGCGTAAGCAACAAGCGTGCTCGTCGGTCGTCGAACTACGAATGTCCGCCGCTCGCGGCAACGCTCAATTTAAAGCCGGCAAAGAAACTTCCAGATAACAGGACAAGATCATCTACAGTAATCTGGAAAATCCTAGATGCAGCCTTTCATGGCTGCGATCAATCGAGATTAGTCTGGTCGCTTCTCGCGTCACGAACAAAAGTGATAACACCCCTTTCCTGCAGCCTTGAGGGTAGCGAACAAACACTACAATGATACGTGGCAATATACAGCAGTTGTATCTTACCGATGTTCATCTATGGGGCAGAAACGTTGACGCTAACAAAAAGGGTTCAGATTAAGTTAAGGATAACGCAGTGAGCTATGGAATGAGAAATGACAGGTGCAACTTTAACATACCGAAAGCGGGCAGAGTGAGCGAAGGAACAAACGCGGGTTAATGACATCCTAGTCGAAATCAAGGAGCAGAAATGGGCTTGGGCAAGGCATGCAATGCGAAAGCAAGATAGCCGTTTGTCCTTAATGGTGAAGTTGATTCCAAGAGAAGGCAAGCGTAGCAGGGGGCGGCAGAAAGTTAGGTGGGCGGATGAGATTAAGGATTGTGCGTGGACGCGGCACCCGCAGTGGTAATAATCAGGCTTATGTTGATGATGCAAAAATATAACGCGCTTGACTGCTAAAAAAGTATATGCGAAGTTTGGGTTTCGTGAAAGAAAACATTTTTATTTAACTCGACGTTTCGACCGGAGGAATGGTTTTCTTCAAGAGTAGACCTCTTCATCGTGGGAGGGTACAGCGCGAAGAAGACGAAGGACGAAGGAAGAAGACTACACAGACGAGTTGGTTGGTGTTTCCTTCTTTATAGAGCTGTAGGCAGAACATGTGAGCGACAAACAGAGTACGAAATCAGTAAATATAAGTAAAATATGACTAATAAATAAACAAATAATAAGATGCACTTGACTAGGAAGGAGTTGAAAATGGTGGGATGTGGGAGACGCACAAAAAATGGAGAGTGCACCGATCATGTGAAGAGTAGTAAATACAGGTAATAGACGCAATCCTGGCTTTGTTAAGTGCTCCGTGCTTGCATTCTGAAAGTCTTGGCGAGGTGAGATGAGCGACAGCGTGGGTGGCCATGCAGCTTCCTTCGTGGAAGAACGGGGGGGGGGATAGAATCTGACGAGCAACAAAGGAGGCAAGAACCACATTTTTCAAAAAATAATCAGTGCGGAGAGTTTTGCTTCTTGGTTGTACTGTGTATTTAGTTATGCATCACCTGCGTCACGAATCTTCCAAAATTGAGGCTTTTGCCGGCTTCAATCATGTGACTGTTCTGATTTTTAAAGATACTGCAGCGGTCCCATTGCGTGGTTTAGAGGAATAATATTTGCACCCTTTGTCTTGACAAAGTTGGTAGACACCGTTGGCGTTCCATGGGTTGGGAGCTTAAGATATGCACGGGAATAATGGGAAAAATTATTTTCAGCCGTATCTGCAGGGGCTTTCCGCGGGTTAAGGTGTTTCGAAATATTTCGCGACCTAACAACTTAGGCATTTGGCTGTTGTGGGGACACAGTGCAGCAGGAATCTACTGGAGCCGGACGGGACAGAAGGGGCCAGCTGGTAGCTGAGAACGCGAGAAACTGGTGTGCCCTCTCTGTGTTTCTCCGCGTTATTTGAAAAAAAAAAATGGGGGGAGGGCGATGTGACTGCAAATTGAATTTCATGGATGATTACTTAAACCTCAAATCTCTAAAAAATATTTTCTGAATAATGTCTAAACAATGTTGTTTTGTGTAAATCCTCAGAAACTGCCAGCACACAATCTTCCAAAAATTTTCACCTCACGACTTCCGAACAACACGCTAATCTTGAAGTTAAAAAACAACTTGGCATCTTTTTTTGCGACAAGCAAAATTTTGATAGGTGCCCTTGACCTAGACTATAAGAATTATTCAGCCTGAATATGGATATATATATATATAAAATACAATTTAAGAAAAGAAATGCTTGACGGTTTAGTATCATTAGGCAAGAAATATTGTGCGAAAGCCCAGCTTTTTGCCAGTGGACTTCATCGCCATGTGCTTAAAATCGCGATGGAGGTGTCCACTTACCCAGGGAGCCTGTCATGCGCGTCTAGAACTTTGTCATTGTCAATGCCATCTTACCGAATGTTCGCCATTGATTTATAGGGAAGCGCACCTAAAGTTTGTCCCCACTGCACCAGCGCCGCATCTCCCGTGGCGGTCATTTACGAACTTCCGTCCTGGAAGGTCCCCAGCGGAGCGCATTGAGTGAGCGACGTCTCGACTGGTTCGCGTGCTGCTCGCCTCTCTTTCATTGTGAGCACGTACCGTCCTGCTCGCGGATGCACAAAAGAGGTGTTGCCGCTCGTTGTGAGAGACGGCTGGAATTCCGCGACGTTCAGAGAGCGGAGAAACTTATCGTTGTGTCGGGAACTGCCACAATAGTTCTCTGAACACGAACGGCCAAGAGCTGCACGTGGAATTCTGCATATTTCCTCGACAGGTCCTATATTCATGGATCAAATGTTTTAATACTGGAAAATTGTAGCAAACTGTAACGGAAATATTGAAGGTAACGGTCCATCCTTTCTATTGTAGCAAAACCTTAAAATTTTTTCATCGCTCTTATCGAGCAGTTGTCCATAGCAAAAACGTTAAGAGGGGGAAAAAAAAGGCAAGCCTGTCGATGGGAGATTGCTTTAGTGAAATCTTCCGATCTATAAAAAATACGTTCGTTCATTCTTTCCTGTTCAAACATGGGTTTTTTTTCGGAATTATTGGGCATGAAATGGTTGAGAACTAGAGACAACAAGCCTGGAGAACTCCTGTGCGCAGGGTGAAGTAGGCTTTTTCTGCTGCTAAACATGTTTGGTATGTTGCACGTGTAATATTATTTGTGACCAGTTTTCGTTGTAATTCACTAAGCTTGCAGTGTTAAGTAGCAGAGCTCGCGCTAAAGAAAGACATTTTTTTTTCCAGTAAAGCCCTCCGCCGGTCAGGTAATGCAAAAATTTATTTTGGAGACTGACGTCAGCAGCTGCGGACGCGTGTGAGGCAAGATCAGTGTTCACATCATTGTTCCGACGTGTGACGCTCGGCTCAGCTCTCGAAGTTACTTTACTACATGAAAAAGTTTCTAAAAATAAAATTAGTCAAGTGTTTGCTTGCACATAAATGGTCATTTGCATATGAGCAATGGATCTGCAAATAAACTGTTTTGGGATGTGGGGCGCTGTAATCGGAAATAAAATAAATATACCAACCGCTTATCTCGGTGGCAGTGATTGACCAAACAAGAGAATTTTTTGTGCGCTGCGAGCACCTGGTAGGAGCATTTCGTGCGTGTTTTCGTTCTTCTCTTAAGCCTCTCGTGTCGCCTGAAGGGCACTTTTTTATGCTCAAATAAACTTTATTTTTGTTATTATTAAGCGAAAGAAGTAACGAGACAACTAACTATTTGGCTAACAAAGCTGCGTGCACCTAACTCCTCAGCCACTGAATTAAATTAAGTTTTTTGTGATGAAGACGGCGCCAAAAAAATAGGTATGTACCTCGAATTGCACGTCCTGAATGATCTTGTCATGTACTTGCGACACACATTTCGCCGTTACTTTAACGGTGTTTTCTTCAACAATCTGCGCCACGTAGTGGACCGGATCCACTAGCACTTCATTTTTTTGATAAGATTGCGCTGCGAAAAAAAATCGCACAGCCCTCTATTTCTTAAAACCCACAGCTCAGAGTGTACTGTCGCGACAGAAAGAAATGCGAACAGCTCGTTGCGTAAGCGCTCCGCTGTTGGAATTTATTTTCGCCACGCTTTTACTTAGCTCGCAACAAAAATACGCTAGAGACATCCGTGATACAATAATATGCCACTCTAGCGTCTTTTTGTTCCCACCCAGGTAAAAGCTCATTGATGATAAATTTAAGTGCGCCGCGTGCGGGCGCTGCGCTGTTCGCATTTCTTTCTATCGCCCCTGTACATTTTCCCTATCATTTGAAGCTTGCCAGCGTTCAAGTATGGCGGAAAAAGCATGCGATTGCGCAAAGAGATTTGCAGGCAGGCCAACGCGTGCAAAGCACGTGCAGAACTAGGCTTCTTCGAGAGAAAGCGTGCTACTCGCGCCGGTACTCAATGGAAGGGGTGACCGGTCTGCCCGGTCAGCAGTGGGGAGTCGGCCGGAGAGGGCGCTTTTCACTGGTGCCTGCCACGTCCCCTTGTGAAACTGCGGTCCCTTATAGAACAGCGCCTGTTTCTGCCATCACATAGCTCAAAGCGCGAATATTTGTTACAACGAAGAAGACGATGTGAATGCACAGCGGGAAAGTCTGTTGTAGTTTAACGTAAAGTGTGGCCTGGTTAAGTCGGACTTGTTAGTGTGGGTGTAGTTTTTTGCAATAAAGAAAAAAAACTGCGGCGAGAGCCTAGTCCTCTCTGGCAGTGGACAGCAAAGCTGATCTGTTCGCGCCACCGCAGGTTCGAATCCCACTAGCGCATATTTAGTTGATTCATTCTCGTTCATTTCTTTCACATTGCCCAAAACCACATCCAAATGGAACCCACAAACATCGCAAGATCTTGCTCAGGATTTTACCCACCAGAAGAGTGCTTTCACAATAAAATCTTTCAGGCTGCAAACAACTGCAATTTACCGCGCAATCGGCCGCAGCCGAAATTTCGTATCAAGGGATTCCAAGTAAATTCCGAAAAGAATCCGCATTCGATAGCCAATGTTAAAGGCATCTTGTTCACGATATCAGGTTCTGTTTGTTCCAGTCGAGAAAAAGTTTTCGGCATTAAGCTTGCTGTCGTTTCATCGCATTGACAAGTGAGTCTTTTGATCTTGTACGGCCCGCAGACTACTCCACCCTATCGTAGTTACGTCTTTTGAGCAAGATGGTTTGAAGGTGTCTTACAGAAACTGATGATGCTCTAAATTGGAAGGTGTCTCAGTGACAACGGGTTCCGTACAAGCTTGTCGCCTTCGTTTCTAGGTCTAAACAAAGAACATCAATCTACATCACAGATGTAGATGATTTCGAGACGTTATCAGACTACCTGTTATATTAACCATTCCCGTTTACTATGGGGCACCGGTCACTTCTGGAAAAGGCGGGTTATTTCACAGCTGCGAATACTCTTTCCGACTTGTCGCACAATTTGCATAGCGGGAATATAAGGATTTAGAACTCTTTTGCGCACCCTTGACTGTTTTAGATAATTTAAGAGTAGTTAGTTTTTTTTGGCAACCACAGAAAAATCCCTAATGTGCTGACTTTCGAGAAAGCGAATCATTTCTGTAAGTTTTTGGGTCATCGAGGTAGTTTTCTTGTTATTACAGTAGTAGTAAACATCAGGGTGATATCACATAGAATGGTCCTATTTATTGGTAATGAATCTTGTGTTTGGCGCATGATAGCCATAGTTACTTATGTGCCATAAAACCCCATATAACTAACTAACTATTGGTAATGAACACCTAACAAACCAGCAGTAGAGCAAATGATTTTAGCATACTGCTGTGAAACGTTACATTTTTTCTTCTATCATGCTGATAGTCGAGCACGGGGCATTATCGCTTAGTCTGTGATGTGATCTGCGACAATTTTATCTCGAATGATCGCCGCCCTGTGCAACCACTTTTATGTTCTTCGTGATAGTTGTAGCTACATTTGCCGCTCTGTCATAAGCTTTTTGAAGCGAGGCGATGCGGCAGGCACTTTGTTCGAGGACCTCCGAGCACGCTCATCGCTATCGTCGCCGCCGAGTAGTTCAGTTCACTATGGGCGGAGGTCAGCCCAATCAGCGGTCTGTTTTGGAAGCCGTCTTCTCGGTCTTCTTGACCACTGGAGTGGCGTCACCACTGCGCGTCAATATCGAAAGTTTTTTAAAAATATTCCAGTTTTTCTTCTATAAGCTTACCGAGAGAAACATCACAGTAATTCCCAATAAATCTTGTGATCGGCAATTAAAATTTTAAAATTACTTTGAAATGCTACCATTGAAATGGCTACTGAGATAGAGTACTCGTTATCTTTATTTGGTACACTTCATGCTATTGTAAGTAATACTTTTTTTCAGGAAAAGAATAATAAACCTAAAAACAAAAACATTTTCCCTCGGCTAGAAAAAAAGATAAAATGGGTATCCGCAATGGCTGGATGGAAGGAATGCCATCAAAATACTGCTTTTACGTATGAAATTTGAGCGCGAAGGGGCCTTTGCAATAACTTGGCCTGACTAAGCCGAGCTCTCTCACTTCACGCTTTCCTCTTGATTTGGCTGCAGACTTGCGGCCCTCTGTACTTTAACATCGTGGTCTATGACATCCACCGCGACTCGACCCCTGCATGCCCCACTAACCTGGGTGTCAGAGGAAGCTATGAGTGCCTTCACTTGCTTCAGAGGATCGCTGCTTTCTTCTCGTCAACTGTACAAACATTACACACGATATAAAGTGTTTCAGTGGGGAAAAACATGAAAAATAAAGACAAACCCACTTTCCACGACGCACGCGAGGTTGTTAAAAGCACTACCCCTTTCTATTGCGCGGTAGCAGGCAGACACCCCAGCAAAAAGCGCCTCACCTAGTATAAAAATGCAATGTAAGGCTATGGCATGTAAAATTAGCACTTCACTGGGACTTGAAGAAGTGAGCTATGAAGCAATCGCTAAGCTACCCCGCAACTGCCGCCTCCGTCTTCTGAAATAATACAACTCTTCCTGAATGACCGGGGAGACCCCACCCAAGGAGTGGAATCCATGAAAAATTCTGCCCGTTTTAAAACTTTGTAAGCAGCCAACAAGCTACGCTTCTACCAGGCCCATCGCGCGAGTAAGTTGCGTGGCACGATTATGGTCTGGATGATGCACAAACGCATTAAATGATTCCTCGAAAGCCGAATTTACTGTCTCCATAAAATAACCCATTTTGCCAACTCAAGTCCACGATTCATGACGTTATAGCCGCCGTCTAATCACTTGAACAAAGCTGTATTCATATTAGCGCATCTCAACAGCCACTTTCCCTCACATCAAGAGCGCTGTTGACTGTTATTCACCAAGCCGTGCTCGCAGCCTTGTCCAGTCTTGTCCCTGGAGGGAGCCCTATAAGCGGATTGAAAACTACCCAAATGAGCGGCGAACTTTTATGGATACACTTAATTCTCCAAAGTTTTTATCCCGCAGTGCAGAACGGCGTGTACCTCATGAAGCTGTGACAGCCCTCTTTTGTTCAATGTAAATGATGCGCATTATGAGCCTTCCGCGAGGACTGCACATCACGATTTATGCAGATGATATATGTATCTCGACGCATCACGTTAGAGCTACAACGCCATGCAACGGCCTCGTAGAGCGTTACTGAACACCTCTGTGTATTTAACTTCACGAGGCGTTTGGCTCTCGTCCGAAAAGCGTGTTTCCATGGATTTCACCATGAAAACTAGCATCAGATTCCATCTCACGTTAAACAAACGGTCGTTACCTTATGTACACTCCCAGCAATTTCTTTGGTACTGACTAGAACAAAAATCTCTCTTAGAAGGGTAGATCAACAAACTTCATGAGTGGATTTCCACAGCACCACAAGTTGTCAGGTTATGGCGGGAACACGATCGGGCTGTAAATGCCCCTCAACGCTTCTGGTTCAAGTAGCCCATGTTGAAAGTATAATACATTATTGTTTACCGGTGCTTTACAAATCATCTCCAACAAGCACAAACTCCTGGAAGTCGCACGGAACAATTGCCTGCGCATATGTCTTGGCCTCGCAAAGGGCTCCTCTACATGGGGAACAGTAGCGGAATCAGGATGTGTTCCGCTAGATGTCATTGCCTACCAAGGAACTATACGTACCCAACTCCAGCATGTACTTCAAGGAAGCTATTCACATAAACCAGTGTAAACCTGGTTTCCGCCATGCTATGTAATCCTCTACTATTACACAAAAACAAAACTCAGGGGGCACATTGTTGACCTGAAGTGCGGTGAGGCGAAAGCCTTAAGCACGGTGTTGCTGCTTGTGTCACTGATGCGTGGTCAAGATGTTAAGCTTCGCCTCTAAGAGTGGAACGCGACGGCGTCTTGCAACGCTGCCAGGGAGTCCACAGAACGCCATCGCCTGTTCGGCCCTACGCCTTGCTCGTCGGTAAATTGGTTTTTGAGGAAAGGAAATGTATCTGTCTCGCATATCTCGGTGGACACCTGAACTTCGCCGTAAGGGAATGGAGGAAGATGGGAGTGAACAAAGACACCGTATTCACTAGACGTGCCTTCGTTTATTTCAAATCATCGCGCTTGCATGGCGGAGTGCTTAGCGTGCTCGTCTCGCACTCCGGAGACTCTGGTTCGAATCCTCAACTCGACCAATTTCCTACTTGGTTTTATTTATTTATCAGGTCATACTGGAAAGGTTAATTAGGCTAATTGGTTAATTATTAATTAAGTAATGAACTGAACTCAGTCCAACTTACTTGGAGCATCGCTAACCATCCCTTTAAGTGGTTGCACGGTTACCAGCCAAAGTACAATTGGCCCAGTTTGAAAATCGCGCACTGTGACGTCACTACCATTTCGACCAATTGAAAAGCGTGACATTTCTGTCGACAACTCCTGCTTACAGCGATGAGGCATTAAAGGCTTCCGCCTTAAAAATCGCTAGCTCCAGCCTGTCCTGGAGCTAGCAGAATTGTTCGTAGAGAATGGGAGGCCAGCCACCGAGGGACAAGCACGGTCATGCGATGAGGCAATGAGTAGTTCAGGACGGACGTAAGTTTTGGCAAAGGACAGTTTCGCAAAGGCGCCCTTTATCACCGAATGGTGCTATAACGCACATTCAGGCTAGATGGGTTGATCAGTAAAGCATGTTGCCGGCCGGGTTCGCTTAGCATCTTGAAACTTGGAAAAAACACCTTGGCGCAAATAAATTCACATACAAAAAGACGAGGAGAGAACGGCAGGGCGCCAATTTTATGTCAGATAAAGTTGCAAATATACTTTATACGAAATGGCCGACCTAATATGCCAATTGCGTCAGCGATGTTAACACGAACAAGAGTGAATATTGCCGCGAGTCTTTGTAGCGTTTGTTTGTTGTGTTTATTTGTTCATGCTTCAAGGCTGCCGGCACGCCGCTTTATCGCTTCGTTTGTGACGCAAGACGCGCCTAGAATTATCTCGATAGATCGCATACGGACGGAACCGACTCTAGTTTGTGCCAGAATGTTCTAGTAACTTCTAAAGCTTTACCTCAAAGATTCGCTATCGGCTTTAAAAAGAGCACGGCCGACAGCGGCGGGCATTCTGTTCGACGACCGCCGAGCACGCTTGTTGCTACGCCGGCGCCGAGTGATTCAGTTCTTTGCGGGCGCAAGTCAGCACAAATAAAGAGTTCCGTTTCGAAGACATTCTCGCTGTGTTCCTGTCCGCCGGACTTCAGTCACCACTACGTGACATCTGGTGGAGGTGCTGGCCTGCTATGTCCCCCAAGATGGAACCTGGTGCACAGCCAACGCCCGTCGTGCTTCGCCAGCCCCGTGAGCCACCCACTTTTCGTGGAGAACCACACGAAGATGGGGAAGACTGGCTGGACATGTACGATCGTGTAGCAGCGCTGAACGCCTGGGACGACGGCGCTAAGCTTCGTAACGTTTATTTTGCATTGGACGGCTCCGCCAGAACGTGGTTTGAAAACCACGAATCTTCCCTCACGACCTGGGCGACCTTCAAGAAGCAACTGCTGGCTGCGTTCACTAGCGTCGTACGCAAGGAAAGAGCTCAGCTGCTTCTCCAGTCACGCATCCAACACCCGAACGAGTCCGTGACCGCATACGTAGAAATCGCTTTTTCGAAGAGTCGACCCTGACATGACAGAAGGTAAGAAAGTGGAGCTTCTGATGCGTGGTGCTAAAGAGGCACTTTTTGCCGGTCTCAACCGCAATCCACCGACCACGGTTGCGGAATTCACCAGCGAAGCAGCCGCCATTGAGAGAACCTTGGAAGCACGTGCCCGTCATTTTCCTCGACAGCTCCAAGTTACCTCGACCGCCCTCTCGGATAGCACAGCATTCGGAGGCAACCTGCGGGATGTTATCCGCGAAATTGTACGAGAAGAGCTACGTCACCTGCTACCATCTTCTAACCAGCCTCAAGTAGTGACCCTTGAGGAAATTGTACGCGAAGAAGTGAAGCATGCGCTTGGCACTCAGTCATCTTCGCCTCCAGCTGAAGCTCCAGCCTTAACCTACGCTGCTGCACTACGTAGTCCTCAGCGCCAACGCGAGAGCCGAAGTCTGCCTGTTCGACGTGAACCAGCTGTTCCCGAACGCCGTCCCCCTGCCCCCGCCCGCCCAGCCTACGACCGACGCCCAAGCCCCAGTTAGTGCGACGCCTGGAGGACTTCCAACAACCGCCCTCTGTGCTTCCCTTGCGGCGAAGCCGGTCATGTACTTCGCCACTGCTTGTACAGACGCATCGACCTGCGTGGTTTCCACATCGACGCCCCACGACCATTCCCCGGCCAACGACCACGGGAAATCGACGACTACCTACACAGAGGGGAGTACGTGTCGTCAAGCCGTCTTTCCCGCTCGCCGTCTCCGTCCACCGCACGTTTTGCATCACCGGGTCGCAGCTACGCCGCGGATGTCCGAGGAAGGTCCCCTAGCCCGCGTGGGGGAAACTAAACAAAGCAACCTGTGGAGGTCAGGTCACTTGCCGAGGAAACGACGAAGATCCTCCAGCGACCACGCCGTATGAAGACGCCGCACCTACTATGCCGACGAGGCATAAAACAACCTCGACCACGACGCTAATCGCCTTCAAAACTACGCCGCCATCAAGAAAAGCTCCGAAGACACGCCCCACCCACGATTCACATACGCGACGACGCCGTAACCCGACACCGAGGACGACATATAACTCCAGAGCCAAGACATCCGACTTAGAAGTGGTTATCGACGGCCGGAAAGTCACCGCTCTAGTCGACACAGGAGCCGATTATTCGGTGATGAGCGGATCATTCGCTGCGCAGCTGAGGAAAGTAACGACCGCTTGGGACGGCCCACAACTTCGCACCGCAGGGCCACCTCATTACGCCATCAGGACGATGCACAGCGCGAGTGACTCTCAAGGGAAATACCTATCCCGCGACCTTCGTAGTGCTACGGCAATGTTCCCGCGAAGTGATCTTGGGCATGGATTTCCTTAATGAGCAACAGGCGATCATCGACCTGCGATCCAAGGTGATCACACTTTCCACGGACGAGGCCATCCCGTCGATGAGAACTCCGGAACATCACGTTGTGCTCAGTGTCCTGGAGGAACAAGTGAGTGTCCCACCCCGCTCAAGCGTCATCATCACCGTAGGCGCCACGGAAGCGGATAACACTGAAGCCATTATCGAGGGGAACATGCAGTTACTTCGCGACCGAGGAATCGGCATCGCCAGAGGCATCGCACATTTCCGGATAGGACAAGCCGAAGTACTCCTGACAAACTTCAGCGAAGAATACCGGCACGTTAACAGAGGAACGACGATTGCTTTCTTCGACGAAATATCCGACGTACGATACTCATTCGCCCTCTCCGATCCATCCGTAGAAGATTCACCTGACCAAGAGAACTCGCCCACTTTCGACGTAAACCCAGCCCTGCCCCGGACCAGACAAGACCAGATCCGTAATCTCCTTCGGAGCTACAGCCAGTGCTTCTCGTCGTCGCCAAAAGTCCGACAAACGCCAATTGCCAAACATCGCATTAAAACCGACCAGCACGCCCGACCTCTCCGCCAGAGCCCCTACCGAGTGTCGATGCGAGAACGACAAGCCATCCTGGACCAAGTGGAAGAAATGCTGCGCGACGACGTTATCCAGCCTTCAACGAGTCCCTGGGCGGCACCTGTTGTTCTAGTGAGAAAGAAAGACGGCGCACTTCGATTCTGCGTTGATTACCGGCGCTTGAACAACATCACAAAGAAGGACGTCTACCCCCTCCCTCGCATCGACGACACACTGGACTGGCTCTGCAACGCCAGGTATTTCTCATCGATGGACCTCAAGAGCGGCTACTGGCAAATTGAGGTCGATGAAAGAGATCGCGAGGAGACCGCATTCATCACTCCAGATGGCCTCTTCGAGTTCGAGGTGATGCCGTATTGTCTCTGTTCCGCACCAGCGACATTTCGACGAGTAATGGATACAGTGCTGGCAGTCCTGAAGTGGCAGATTTGTCTGGTATATTTAGATGACGTCGTTGTCTTAGCCTCGAGCTTTGAAGTGCACCTGAAAAGGCTTCGAACAGTACTAGACGCAATCAAATAGTCCGGGATAACTTTGAAAGAAGAGAAGTGCCATTTTGCCTATGAAGAGCTGCTGTTTCTAGGCCACATTGTTAGCAAGGAGGGAGTACGCCCAGACCCGCAGAAAACAGCTGCTATCGCAATGTTTCCGCCACCGGCCGATAAGAAAGCTGTGCGCAGATTCCTCGGACTGTGCGCGTATTACCGACGTTTCGTCAAAAACTTTTCGCGCATCGCCGAGCCACTGATCCACCTGACAAACGCAGATGTACCATTTAAATGGGAAGCGCCGCAAATAGTAGAAGCCTTCAAGGAACTTCAGCGCCGTTTACAGACCCCACCGATCCTTGCGCACTTTGATGAAAACGCCGAGACTGCAATTCATCATCATTTATCATCATTTATTAACCCTTAAGGGTCCCGTTAGGGACATTACATAAGGGAGGGGGGGAAGTGGTGCAGGGGTGTTCAGCAGTCTGTTAAGGACGAGGTAGCAGCATCCCACCGCTGCCACCAGTTTGTTAAATACGAGGTAGCATGGTCGTGTGCCGGAGAGGGAATGAGGGACGTCTGAGACGAGGCTGCTGGAAAAAGACAATTAGAGAGGACTTTATACAGGAATTTACATATTTACAAGTGAGCTTCAGGAACGCTGCATCACGACAGCTCATCAGGAGACCATTCGACGACAAAAGAGCTCCCTCGGCCGTGCCGCTGCCGAGGTTTTAAAGAGTTCCCCTTCCCTAGGGTGCCTAGATGGGGGCCGGGCCTGCAGGGGAAGGAAGTTCTCACTGGCACCAATCACAGACACACACGCACTCTCACTCCCGAGGGATCACACCGCCGTCACGCGCTGGGAGAGGGAGAACGATGCCATCGCACAGACGCCGGAATGTCCTCGAGCGGCGTTCCCGCGCATTCCGAACGCGCGTTCACACTCGGTGTAGGGGAAACGCTCGCTCGACCGGGCAGCCGGACGCGGCTTCCGTGGCGATCCAGGCGCTCACCCAACGCGCGTCTCGGGGTTTGTCGGTGTTTCGCTGCCGCCATGTCGTTGTCTTCCCCAGGACGAAGGCGAGACGTAAGAAGTCATACATGAATATATAAATATAGAAGGAATATGGAAATACATAAAAATATAGGATAGAAAAAAAAGTAGAACAAGACGAAAAAAAGACAGAAGTAACAAATTCAAATAATCACGTCATGACAGAGTGTAGGAGAAATATAAACAGAAACAAATTACAACTTTGGAAGTAGAACAGGCTGGTCAGTTTGCAGGGCTTGGAAGCTGGCATAGGGTGCCGACGCAAGTAGTGTGGGCCTAGCCGCTCTCCTCGTTCAGAAAATTGTCGGAGTGGAGAAGGTCATCGCGTACGCTAGCCGTTCCCTGTCTAAAGCCGATAGCGAATCTTCGAGATAAAGCTTTAGAAGTTGCTAGAACATTCTGGCACAAACTAGAGTCGGCTCCGTCCGGATGCGATCCATCGAGATAATTCTAGGCGCGTCTTGCGTCACAAACGAAGTGATAAAGCGGCGTGCCGGCAGCCTTGAAGCATGAACAAATAAACACAACAAACAAACGCTGCAAAGACTCGCGGCATTACTCCCCTCTCGAATGGTGCTATAACGCACATTCAGGCTAGATGGGTTGATCAGTAAAGCATGTTGCCGGCCGGGTTTGTTTAGCATCTTGAAACTTGGAAAAACCACCTTGGCGCAAATACATTCACATACAGAAAGCCGAGGAGAGAACGGCAGGGCGCCAATTTTATGTCAGATAAAGTTGGAAATAAACTTTATACGAAATGGCCGACCTAATATGCCAATTTCGTCAGCGACGTTAACACGAACAAGAGTGAATATCGACTTTAAAAGCCTCAGATTTTAGGCAGAAGCAAGATCAAAAAGGCACGGGTTATATTGGAAGCCTTTCACACAAAAAAGGCAGTCTTGTGCATGAGTGACACTTCAGATCAATTGTATGCGGTGGAGTAAGATTTTCTACACAATGATGATAGCGCGAGTCTATAAGTCACGGCTGTGATAAGGCACGTGGAGTGAAAACGTGGGCGTAACCTGAGGGTATTAATGTATGTGCTTTTCTCGCGCAATAAACAGTTGGAAGTTGGCGCCTGTCCGTTGTCTTCTCGCCTATTTTTTACAAGTGAATTTATTTGCGCCAAGGTGCAAAGATCGACATGCAGCTCCTCCGCAAGCGCCTGTGACCTACATAGCCGAGAATTATTCTCAGGATACCCTCATCTTCATTGATGGAAAAACTTATCAGGAGAACACCTGCGGTGTCCTTTACGTGCCCTCAACAAGCCAAACGCTTTCCTATCGCCTCTAGAACAAGACTTCCTCCATGGCAGTAGAACTTCACGGCCATTAAGAAGCTCTCTTCTCAATCCTACGCCGAACCCTGGGCCGATGAGCGATTTTCATGGGCTCTAAATCAACGTTACGAACCCAGTCAACCAAGTTTTCTTAAAGGATACCAACAGTTATCTACAGATAGAAGTCGGAGAGTTCAATGCCCTGCAGTGAACGTAGTCAGGATGATGATGATAACATAGGTAAACGCTTTTATGAAGTTATTTGGCGAATGGCGCACACTAAAATACATCCTTTGTCATTACAACATTGTTGATATGGTAGGGTCCATTCAGTTTGTGAACAAAATATTTCACAACGTACCACCCGGGCGCTAAGTTCCACCGAATTCATTTCCAACTGCATACCATTAGAAGACGACAAGAAAAATGTGTTACCTAGATTTTACTGCGCTCGCCCTTGGGCAGTCGCAGAAGTTGCCAGAGCTATCAAATAAGATGTCATTTCTAATCGCCATTTATAGCAATCGAAAAGAACATTCCGAGCGCAATGCTTTCGAAGCACTCTAATCACACGCAAGCAAGAGGAAACGCGTCGATATATCTTAAAAAGGGATGAAAAACTTCACTAATGAAGCTTAGCTATAGAGGAACAGTTGAGTAAATAAAGTTTAATGGAATGCACGTTTTCTTCATTTTACCTGTGCCAAGTAAACTAATAATCTACAATGGGCTGCTCGTGCCAAATGTCAGTTTTTTAGATATTGGGCAGCACCACAAAGAAAGATATTCAAAAGCAGTTTTGACTGCAAAAGAAAGGAATTCGTTTTGTTGCAAATGTAGAACACCGAGCGAACACAGATGAGGGCTTGAGCCGCTGAAATAGAATCAAAATTCCAAGACTCCAGAAAAACATTAACCACAAGGTATAAAGTTCCTTCACCATATCTATGATACTTTTCTAGATGTATGCACATTAAAAACAAATGATCCCATGTACACTCTTCGAACTCCTTAATTTGGCCCATCCCTTTCTGAGGCTCTGAATATGGCCATCAAATGCTGCGCCATAACGTACCAGTACCACTAGATGAACTTGTTGCGATCAATGTACTGTCACCTGCAGTCTGCAAGATAATCGTCACATTTGTGTTACTTGTGCTTCAAGCTGCATTTGATCGCCTGATGCGTCTTTTTTTCTGGAACTACTGACTGTCACCCTTTACTTTATGGCTCATTTGTTCATAAAATTTACCTGTATGTACATCTTAGGTCACAAATGTTTTGAGCTTTATTTTGGAATGCAAATCATTTCCGCTTTCTTTTCGTGCGCACGTGTCCATTCACGCTGCAAGCCATGTATGCCAGAGGGCTCAGGTTGTTTCAAGAGGAAATTTTTTTCCACTTTTACCTAGGCCAACCTTCATTTTTTGGCGAATATAAACACATGATTGGTTGACTGATATGTAGAACTTCAGATTCATACTTGTTAAATGATAACCCGAAAATATAGTAACAGTCGTCAGCGATGGCGCTTGACCTCATCAAATTAAGTTCTACATCCTAAACGAGGTAACGCTCAATGACTGTGATGTTACATGCGGACGAAACGCAGGGTTTGCAAAGCCACTGCAACAGAGCTAGAATCGCAGCATCAGCCACCGATTTCATTTTCTCATCGCTGACGTGGATAGGTATGGCTCCACTAGGAAAGGAACATTTGGCTCCAAGAGCAGTTAGCAGCAGGCGTTTTGAGCTTCTTCTTTCTTGCGAGATCTTAAATTTCAGGATTAGAATCGGCCTGGTCTTCAGCACTGAAAGTAAACAAAGATAAAGAGGCGTGTGTAAGCATCACAGCGTTAAGTGTGAGTTGTTAAAAACTTCCCGAAAGCTGCGGCCAATAGTGCACTGTTGCGTCATTTAGCTGCTGCAGAAGGCATGTGAAAAAGAAGAGGGTATCTGCAACAAATTAATCCCTTTTCTAACGCACAAATAAGTAGCTCCACGACCAATTTGGCGAAACATTAGTGTGATTTTGTTCAGCAATGTTAGGCAGACAAGTTAGTGTCAAAACGCCATTTCATTCGCTCAATTAATAAGTTTTGTCTTTACCTTTTAAGAAATATAGATCATAGCAGCACCAGTAGTAATATTAGTAGCAGCAGTACAGTGGGTGGTGTGAGCAGGAATGGCAGTATATATGTTTTGAAGAAAATGTAGAGTTTTATATGCAAGAGACGCCTCTCTCCGATATTCCAGCAGTGAACACTTAATGTATTTTGCACACTGAGGCAGTTGAATGACAGAGGAAATCCACGCCGCATATAGCTTGGTGGGAATCCGGTTTTGTTGCCTGAGAAACACAGGGTCATTGCAGTTTCAGGCACAGAGAGGTCGTTGAATGCGCAGCACGTTTTAACCAATTCTTGATATGCACGGGAGGGGAATATAAAAAAATCTAGTGGGTGGAGGAGTACAAGAGCGGTACGTGATCTCAAAGCAACCTCTTTAGAAACCGCAGCTCAGTATAAAAAAGCTCATTCTCAGATCGGCCTTTATCGTTATTGTCTTCTGCGACACGCGCACACGGCCATAAACCTACTAGTCTGTAAATACAGAGGGACCATAAATATAGGATTCAGTTAACATAAGTTTTGGTCCACGTGCAAGAAGCAAGCCTTGCTGCCAACGTTTTACTACTCGTTGTCTTAGACAAGGAGGCAACAACAGCCGCAGGGTTCTAAAGGAAGCATCCATCATTAGGTCAGTCTGCCAGAACAAGGTAAACAAAAAGATGCCGCATAAACACTGGCTAAAGAGCTCTAGAGTACTTCTACAGGTGCACGCAGTTTCACTGAGACCGGCCACTGCAGCTGCAACCTGCAACCTGCTCTTTAAAGCTACTCTTGATGGTATTCTCGCAGAATTTGAAGATTTCTGAACCTATGCTATGTTTTCGGGGCTCATTAAGCTAGGCAGAATTTGTACTAAACTACGCAGAAAAATAGATGACAAGAAACAATGCGCAGGCCATGGGAGATGCCAGGTAAAAGATAATGTATCTTTTCTTCCATGCACAAAAGAAGTTGCGTGCAGGGTTCCATTCACATGTAGCAAGAAATATATCGGCAAAACAGGAAGATGTCTCAACATGAGCTACGCAGACATGAAAACTCATCAGACAAAGCCCCCCCCCCCCCCCCCCCCCCCCCTTCAACCTAGCATACACCACAAGGAATGAAGCCATAAGCCCCCTTTGCACCCTCCTTGCATGCCGTTGTTCAATGATGGATCAGCGTTGTACGCACAAGCATACAGAAAAATTTACGAGAGAATTAAAAGAAGCCTACCTCATTCATAAGAACTCTGACACGTGTGTAAGCACCCCTTCGGTTGTCATTCGCTCCCGAAAAATCGCATATCTTGCCCAAGCTGGTTGATGCGAATGTTTTTATCTGGGAATATGCGCACTTGGTTGTCGCAACATTTTTTGGTCATGTAAAGGCGAGTCCAATAAATAAAGCAGTTCATAGTCAGCGTTCTCCTATCTACTCACTTTTCCTTCGTTCGTTGCGCTGTGTTTAAGAATGTTGCACCACCTAGCTCAACTCTCCGTGCTATTAAAGACCACATATACCTCTTCAGAATGCAATATGTGCGGAATTGGCGATTCTCTATTTTACATGCACAGATGCCTGGCCGTCCTCCTACCGTTTTTGAGGCA
The DNA here is from genome assembly GCF_055824585.1 of Amblyomma mixtum. Taxonomy (NCBI): domain Eukaryota; kingdom Metazoa; phylum Arthropoda; class Arachnida; order Ixodida; family Ixodidae; genus Amblyomma; species Amblyomma mixtum. The sequence continues at coordinate 119,309,449 of NC_143018.1, forward strand.
ATGGTGCAGCGGTTCAGCGATTCGCCGTAGCCCCGGCAGGCAAGCCACCTTAAGGGGACTGGGAAAGCCATGTTGTTTCTTCCCGAGCAACATCTCCCTATCAATCATTAATTAAACCGCCACCGGCACCGTGGACAGGTCGTGATGACGTCACGAGATCACCTGACCTACGTGGCAGGAGGGCCACTTGTTTTCTTGCTCATGCGCCTGACGACGACAACGAAGCCGGTTTTTGTGCAAAACTGGCGCCTTAACGCTGTGGCGTTAAAACTCGCCCATTGGCTTGATGGTGACATCACCAGTCAGATAATACCTTTTGGCTGGAGGGAAATAGCAACCAGAGCGGAAAATTCTTAGTGGCTAAAGGTAGCCCTGCTGAAAAAAAGTTCTATGATGCAATAACCTCATATATCATTCATCACAGAATTTCATAAAATCTTTATGACATATCATACAATCTGTATGATATATCATACAATTCGTATGATATATCATACTGATTGTATGATATGTCATACAGATTGTATGATATTCTATGATGAATGATCTATGAGGTTATTGCATCATAGAACTTTTTTTCAGCAGGGAGGTGACGTCACTAACACAGAAGTGACGCCACCGTACCGGAAATGGCGTCTCTTAGTGCAAAGGCATCCACAGCTTCTAATTCTTTGTATTGCTAACCAATCCAGTAATTAGGTCCCCCTGTGAATATTTTTTTTTGTCACTCGACAACAGTTTATGTGTTCCCAAAGTCATCAACTGTCCAATTTAAGAGGTCTAACTTCTTTTGAAAAACACCACCAACAAAACTTTTCCGTACCTATCGGAGCTGCTCGTCTCGCTGAGCTCCGAAGAATCAGCCTCGTCTGCTGTTTTCGTGTGAGTGGTGCTGACCCTGTCGAACGGGACGCACACGCCGGCGACCACCTGGAAAGCGAGCGTATCGCAGAAGCAGGCGCCGTCCACGCAGTTGGCCTCGCCTAAGCACGGAGCCCTGGCGGCGCACCGGTCGCCCACGTAGCCCGCTAGAGACGAGAGCAAGGACATTATTTCGCTGGGTAAGTCTGGTGATCTCTCCTAGGTAGCAAATACAAAATTACAAAGCCAACGAACGGACATTGAGGCTATTTGGAAGATGCTGAAAACGCTTTCTTAAAACATGTTCATATTCCTGTAGTGCGAGATCGCTGGCCATTCCGGTATGCTACTTTTCCAAAAGCAATTATGTAGATCTGAAATCTAGAGTCGTATAATTATCAATACCTGAGTGATTAGGATTAGGATAGAAGGAAAGGGAAGTGAGGGGCTTGTTATGACACCTACGAAGTAATCTAACAGCCAGCGAAATTAAGGAGCGGGGTGGAACTTTTTTTTTAATTCGCGGTGTTTATTGATGTCAGAATTATGGCGTCGTTATTTCATCGCTTATAGGTAATTGACTAGAAAGCAGAAAAAAACAACCAAACCGCGCCGGTGGAATACCAAACTATTACTTCCCGATTTCACCTACGGTGCTCCATGAACGGAGCTAAGGCGAATAGTTTAGAACTTCTATTTGGGCTAGATGGTTCATTGTACTCGAAAATGGAAAAAACAGTAGCGCCGAAGAACACACACACACAGCTCAAGAGCGACGTAGGACAAGCGCTTGTCTTACGTCGTTCTTGAGCTGTGTGTGTGTGTGTGTGTGTTTTTTGCCGCTACTGTTTTTCCATTTTCGAGCTAAGGCGACGGCTCTCCAGTGTGCTGTTTTTCAGGTCTATTTGCGTTCTTGTTTTTCCTTCTGCTTTGTGATAAGTAATATATAAGCGATGAAATAATTACACTAATAATATCCTATTCATCAACACGGTAAATCAAAAAAGATATTCCCCTGAGCCCCTTCGTTCCGTTAGCTGTTGGCTTCCTTCGCATGAATAAAAGAGTTAGTTCTGCTAGCCATTAACGACAAAACTGAGCACTCACACTGCACAAAACTTTGCGCACGCCTACTAGCCATTAGCTGCTACAGTGAAATAGAGTAAGAACCTCGTTACGACCTGCCATGCAAGACCACGTGTGAAATGCAAGTGGAGAGGAGAATTTCTCTCTTTCCACTTAGCCCCGCTCCCGACTCAGTATCTCCTCCTTCTATGGTAGCCAGTTTCGTGTCTTTCCCTCCTCTACCCTAGAGGAGGAGAGGGAATTTCCTTACCTCCATTCGCCACCTGCCCACCGTGACAGGTAGCATCTGGCTTTTTGTGTGCCGCCCGTGACGCCTGGCGGATAGGTGGTCGCCGAGTGCGAAACCACCGGTGAGTGTGGGAACATGGGACCCTATCGCACAATGAGGCGTAGCTGAGAGCAAGGGATACTCGTTTCACGTTTTCTTCTGCGCGTTATAATGGTAACGACATAAAAGAGTACCATTATACTAACTGTTGGCATTGATACTGCACGGGGTGCAGGACGCACAATAATACACAAATTTCTTTCATGATTTTCCTGCTGCTGCTCGTGGCACCAAGATCACTCGCAATTCCTCCCTGATGCGTGTACTGGTTTTTCAGCGTAAAATTTTGCATACTGTAACAGTTAAGCAAGCGAACTGCTTTTCAGTGCCATACGAGACACTGGCGCACTGATACGGGACCGTTCCTAGCGGTGTCAACGAGGGGATGCTGGCGCCATTGTTCTTACATGTCGCCCTTTCCTACCAAGAAGTTTTAGAAGCGATGCAGTGATGGGGGAGATTGCCATATGCTAAATATTTTTCACTTGGCTGAATGTAAGTCACGAGTTAAATCATCTCAAAAAAGCGCTCCACGTCGCGGGAAAAACTGTTTTTTTTTTGCAATTTCTGAGAACTTATAATAGCAGCGTCTCTTCTCGCAGTGAGCCACGCTCTGGCAAGTAGATGTCGCAAGAGCATCTCTAGGAGCTGTGTGACAGGCGCATGCGGCTGCCACCCCGCCAGGAGACTGCTTCAGTTGACCAACGAGTAAAAATCGGTTACGCACGGGCGCCTCTTGCGTTTCGCGTCCATCGAAACACGGCCGCCGCGGTCGGGTTCGAAACCGGGTACACTTAAAGGCCGACTTGACCGAAATTTTGCAAACCATAAAAAAGGTTGTTTTTTTATAGTGCACCGCCGTATTATGCTACCCATAAAACATTATATTCCACTTTCAAGCAGTTAAGTTAAAACAGGCGCCATTACCGCCCGCCAGACGTGACGCATGTTTGAGACTCGAGTCCTGACAGGTTTGGAGCATCTGCTCGTTGCGGCTCGTGCAAAGCACTGGTACCGGTAGCGCGTGCAGCACTTTGCGCAATAAACACAGGTTATATATGAAAACACACATCCTAAATCGGATGAAATGCCACAGATAAAGTTTTAAACGTGTTTTATTTGCTGTAGTAGACTAGAAAACTTTTCGCTCAACCTCAGCGAAGATGACCGCGCCGCAATGCTAGTGAGCGTTGTTTGCCTGACAGTATTCGATTACAGCTTGTGCAAACTTCGAACATATCGAAGGAAGGAGGCATATTAAAATGGTGGCCAAGTAGAAAAAACTCTTCCATTATCAAGTCTCCTTTTTTGAGCGGGCACGCGCGTGCCTACACCACATATGCGCTCTGCTGTGGGTGAAATATGGTTATTGCCTTGATGAAAAAAAAAATGACCTGCCTTCTCCTTTTGCTTCTCCTTTCACTCCTCATTTTCCTCCCCCGTCGAAAGGTTTTCCTGCCTGTTCATAGTAATTTGGAACAGGTGCTGAGAACGCCATGCAAATCAGTAAAGAAGTGCAAAAGTGCAAGATGCCGGGCTTATTGGTAATCCATGATGAAATATCAGCGCAAGGAACGGGACGAAAACACGAAGGAAGAAGACACAGACACGGGCGCTGGGTGTCCAAAGAGGTAGCTCTAGAGAATTAAGCGCTGTGTTAAGCGAAAAATATCCCAGAAGAAAAATTTGTGTTGCAAATTTTTCTCTTTGAGGACCATGGCTTCAATGCGGTGCCGATGGCGGTCTGGTTCATCTGTGCGCGCCTCGGTGAGGCAAGCCACTGCGCGTTGCAAAATACATGCCGGGTCAAATAAACAAAGACTTATGCCCTGCGTTCATTACTGAATTTACCTAGAATCACTTAAGGCCCGTGTACGGCAGGAATGGAAAAGTTTCTCTTATCTTTTCAAACCACACAGCTGGATCGAACGACGTGGTTGCCGGACGCCAGTTGACCGTATCGCCTACCTCGCAGATTGCCGGAAGGCAGTGTATCTGTATTGACTGAGTAATAATCCAGAACATATAATTAAAATTGCGCGTTGTCTTCCTTTCAAGATATTATCCTTCAAATAACATGCGTTCAGGTCTCTGACGTCTTGGACACCGCCTCGGATGGTAATGCTGTATCTTTGTATAATCGACCTCAAGTATGAACAGCGTGAGGTAGTAAGAAATTCGACATTTTCAGTAGCGCTCGTATTGCCTTCCAGGATTTTCTGCCCGGCCTGCGAATCTTTCAGGGAGCAGATACACTCGGTGTACGACGATATTATTGCGCATTGGGCAGAGCTGTACTTGGAATAAACACGTGCATGTTGATTCCTTCTCGGAAGAAGCAGACCTCTCCTTAGACTTTTGTCTGGTGTAAACAACGTGACGTCAAAAGGGTGTTGCTCGATGAGAAAAGCCGTCCACTTTAGCTTGTGAACCGGCTAGGCTAGCTTGCGATGAGCGGTCCCCTGTCCTCTTTATTCTACCGATTAGAGACGCCTCGAAATATTTCTTCGCCCAATTGACCTCTCGTTTCTTGGCATGCTTTACCGATCGGGCCAGAAACACGTACGTGCTCAGATGCATAATGTAGACCGGGAGAGGTCTAATGACACAGCCGAACCCACAAAAGGGGCGCGAGGCAAAAGCGTGAGTCACCCACCATTACCTTTTTTGTAAATAGAAAGGAATTCACGTTAAAACCTGAGCTCCAGCCAGTTGACACCAGCTTTCGAGATTGGGTGTGAAGGCCTAAAGGTATACATGGCGCTTTCCGCATTTTTCGAGTTCCTTTCCGTCGACATGATGCCAGCAGTTAATTTTTCGCAGAGTACATCGAGCTCGCGGTGAAAACAGCCCGAAATGTGCAAGAAGAATGGCTTTCAAGGGGCGCTCACTCACTTCAGAACGCCTGAAACTGACGAGCCGGCGATGCCGGTGTCTCATTGGTGCGTCATTTCCGGGCAGGTTTGTTAGTTGCCCAAAACACCGCTAGGGGACTGCGTCGTCTGCTACAGAGGTTTTTGAACGCTTCTGACTAAAATACTAGACGCTCCACAGCCCTAATATTGAAAATAAATATTGTTCATAACATGCACACTATATGGAGCACAAAACTGGCTCAAGTAAACTTTCGGTCAGGTAGGCCTTTAAGATGGTGACAATATCGCCATGTTGGTTTGAGGGCTCCACTTCAGTCCATTGTGCTGTCGTACGAAATACAGCGCACTGGGGCTTGCGAGGTATTTCGCAGGATAATGTTTGGAGAGGCGTAGACCTGCTGCTTCAGGTGGTAGTTTTGCGAAATTCCCGCACACAGCACATCCGCGTGGTGAACCACCGAAACATAATCTGATACCCTCCTACCAAAAGGCTGCTTCCACTCTGGAGGGTGGTGAAAGCACTAAAGCTAATAATAGGGTCGGCTAGCATGATTTCAGACCTTCGCTCCGGTTAGCGGCGCCCCTGTCCATAGTATAGATCTGGTATGATTGTCTTTAGTAGTCTTGGTTCTTTATTTGGCGTGAAGTTCTTTTCTTAGAAAAGATGCTGAACTAACAAGCTAGCATACCGGTGGCTAGTCTTGTTATGGTAAGTTTGGAAGTAACTAACCGCTATGCAGCTCTCTAAGGCTACTTTGCACTCTGTGCTATCGACCTGACTCCGAGACATTGTGAATACATTGAGAATAGCTAGGATTGTTGCGCAGGAGCCAGGCTGTAGGTTTGTACTACGTATATTTTCCTGTTGGCACTGACCCGCGGTGCCATAGTTATATAGAGCAAGGTGCAGCCTTTTTCCAATGAAGCGTAGGTAAAATCTGAAGGCAATCATACTGCGGAAGAAGAAGGCAAAATGAATGCAGCAGCTTTATTGAAGCTTGGGTAAGGAACTCCACCCAAGAAGCAAGAGGCCTTCGAGCCTTAGCTTGTAGCCTCAGCAAGCAGGCGCCTTAGTGTGGAGCAATACTTTCACGAAAACATTAACAAAAATTCCGCAGCTCTAAAAGCTCTGTCAAAACATGCACAGTTCATTCTCATCAAATTCCTGTTCATTTACCAGTTGGGGCCTCGGGTAGGCGAGAGTTACGTAAACAGTGAATATCCACTTGGTGGTGTTTTATAAGCGCCAGCGCTCATGATATCAAAAATGCAGGTGATATTCAAGACCTGCCGGCTACTTATGTGTACTGGGTACTTATCTCGTGCATGAAATCAACCAAACGGTAACTAAAATTGAGAGAGAGCCATCTGCAAATAAAAAGTTTAAGGCTGCAAAAACGGTTCACATCCAACTTTTTTTCAGTGTTTACACTGGCAGGTAGCGAACGCACTCTCCGGATAGAGGTGGTGTTGCCGGAGATCGCGACGTAGAAGTGTTTCCAAACAGGAAGGCTCTGCCTACACTCAGCATGATAGCCTCAGCGCCTCATCATTTGTCTTTTCTTCTTTCACTGGAGGCAAAGTTTAGCAAACAACGCAAAAATCTAAAATACAGGAGAGAAGATTTTGGTGCACTTACATATCTGCGTGTGAGAAGGCTCGGCGTTCACGGCGATCCGAGCAACGGGTGTTATGTTGGGCTCTGCAATAAAGGAATGGTTCGTGTTACAAAACTATTCATAAGATAAGGTCAGTCATTTCGCCGAGGTCAGAAAAAGCTGCTTTAGGCATTAGCTTAAAGGTAGCATGCAAAAGCATATATTACGGAAACTTACCTAAAATGCACAGAAACGTGCTCTTTTAAGGACACGTTTCATGTTTTCATTGGCCATTAACGTCTTGATAAAGCAAATTGCTCCGCGTATATACATTACAAAATACTCCACAGTTCCCTATCGACTATTATTTTCATCGATATTGTTGAAATGGATATTGATAGCGTGGTTTTTGGTCACCAAGGTCACCACAAGAAGCGATCGGAAGCTTTCCTCTCGTTTTCTCCTCTCCATACCTGGCCTCGAACCTCTTTCACCTGGAGCGACATGAAAGCTACGACAGGCGTTCAAACATGGCGAGCGTGACCTCGACCACAAGTAAGACCGCAAGCATTCTGCCGACCCCGGTGAACACATAATCAATGTGATCGTGTATCATGTGCCGAATAGCAGAACAAGAGATGCGCAGTCTAAAGTGATGAACCGTCAGATTGTTTCTTTGTCCGAAACAGCACATTCGGAACACTGCCCCTAAAATATACTATATCCAGCACAACGACTTGACACTGAGCGTCACTGTTGAAAATCTTGAGAGCTGGTAAGAACACAAAAGAAAGTTTGACAGGGTTTAAAAACAGTTATACCCAAAGGTCGAGTGATAGCTCTGGAATGGCTAGACAGACGGTCCCGTCTCGTCTTCCATGGCTAATGATGCTAGCGCGGCTACGTGGCGTTTATATACGCGTCATATGTTAACGTCACATGACATGAAAGTAGCGTCACCTCGGCGAAACTCATTTAAGTTAAAATGTCAAGGGTTTAGAGTCTAGGATGAAGGCCAAAGGTGAATTGTGCAAAAGGCAATACACCATGCTCAACGTGAGGCACTATGGTGTATCTTTGGTAGACATTGTGCACCATAGGGTTTTAGCTTGGTTAAAAAAGTTATGTGAACGCAAGCTCTGCCGTTCTGAGAAAAATCCTCCACCAGATGACGAGTTAGAGCGATTCGAACCGCTCGCATAAGGAAAGAGTGATGTGAGGATGAGGAGGACGCGTTTTCGCGTTGCGCGGGAAGTTATACAATAGACTCAGGTGTCGGACACAAAGGAAGCAAAGTCGCCTCTTGTTAACCATCCGTCTGTTGCAAAAGAAACTCAAGTACACATAACTGCATTGTTTTACTTAACGATTATAGTGCGAATGCAATCCCGAATCGCCAAGGAAAATGTTTAAAATAGCCCGGCCCAAATTTAGAGATTGCCATCGTGTCGGGCACGCTCGGTTATGGTTGGACATCGATTTTTACCCAGATCGACCGAGGTCAGAATTTCAGGGGTGGCCCAAGTAAAATTCTGGAAATAACCCGGGCAAAACTTGGATGATGCCATCATGTCGCGCATACTCAATCATGGTTTCACTTTGATTTTGGTCCATATCGACCATATATTGAGATTTTGGAATTGGCCCGGGCCAAATTGAGGAAATGACCCGGGCCAAATTTGAAGGTCGCCATTGTGTTGGGCCGAGTCACTTATGCTTGGACACCGATTTTGGTCCCAGTCAACCGAGGTCAAATTTCGGGATTAGCCGGGGCTAAATTTAAACGTCGCCATCGTGCTTATCACGATGAGTTATGGTTGGAAATCGATTTTGGTCCAAATCAGTCAAATTCAAATTTCGGTAGTAGCCCGGGCCAAATTTGAAGGTCGCCATCGTGTTGGGCAGGCTCAGTTAACGTTGGACATCGATTTTCGTCCAAATCAGTCAAGGTCAAATTTCGAGAGTAGCCCGGGCCAAATTTAAAGTTATTGTTCGACATCGATTTTGGTCCATAATGGTCTAAGTCAAATTCCGGGGGTGGTCTGCAGATCGACTTCTGCATCTAGTAGACTTATCGCTCAAAAAGGCACCATTAACTTGAGAGGCACCAGCTTCTTTTCTTGGCCAATAAACTCTTCGATGCAGATGCAGCCCGCATTGAGCAGCCGAGGAGGTTCAGTGGCCGCGGAGTTAGGCTGCTTAAATCGGGGTGGTTGGCCGGAGCGGATACTGGACGGTGACTACCGCGTTTCCACGGACACCAAATGCAAAAATCGCCTCTGTGCGGTGCGGTGCGCATTAAATAGCCCCGCGTGGACGAATCAATCGAGAGCTATCCATGGCCGCACCGCTTCATTTCCCCTTCACTCCCTCCATCGTCCCGTCCTTCACGGCGAGGTGAGGTTTCGAGCTAAAGTGAGCCTGTTACTGCGCTTTTCGTCATAACTAAGTTGAGCATGTCTCGCATAGAATTAATGACCTCTATATGTTAAGGGTCCCTGTGGAAGTTATCCTTACCTGGGAAGGTGGGGAGGTTAGCTGAAAAGCAAGAAACAGAAATTTATGTCAGGTTCACGCCACAAACACCGGCAAGGAAGGTTATAAAAGTTCAATTTCAGCAGAGACACTTGTGGGGATTGCGAAAGCGTTACAGTTTCTCAGTGAAGTGTTATCGAGTAATGTTTAGACATGTATTAAGGTTCTTTTCTGCAGGTAGGTGTCTTTGCGTAATTGTTACGCACCAGACCACAAACCTTGGGGTCTTCTTAGATTGGAGGGGAAATAGGAATTGGGGTATCTGTTACAGCCAGCGTCATCGCTCCGGCAGACCCGGTTGTTGCGACGCGCGTCAGTTCTTTAACTCTTTCCTCTCATAACTTTCAACCCTCCTATCTTTCAACATCTGCATGTGGCAGCGGTTGTGGCTCAGCTCGAGCCAGTAGGCAGGCCCATGCATTTTCCTTTCCATTCTTCCTTCAGTCGCCACAACAACATCCTATTGGCCACTGGGGTATCGTTTAAGCGAGGGTCGTTGCTTCAGCAGATGCGGTTGTTGCGACGCACGTCTGTTACTTCAGTCGTTACTCTCTCTGCATGTGGCAGCGATTGCGGCTCAGCTCGAGTCAGTGGGCAGGCTCATGCGCCACCGGTGGCAAAAGTAAGAGGCCCCCCACCCCCCTAAGTTCCGACCCGTGCCACTACGCGTATGGCCGCCACATGACAAAGCACTTCTGGTATAGAAACGGACCCACTGCGCTGGCCTCTACAGTAGGAGTGTTTTGTCAGGTGACGCCCCCAGTCAGAGTGGCAGGGGCCGGAGCTTGGATGGGGGTCTGTAACTTCATCCCCCGATGGTACTTTCCGTCCGTCCTTCAGTCCCAACAACAACAACGAATTTCTTGCTCCACAGATATAAGGTCGCGTCACTTTGACCTTGGGACCGGCCTCTCATTTTCCCAGCTCTGCATCCGCGATTCGTCAGACAGGCCTACGACGTGTCGTAGACCTGCATGGCGAGCAACGCGTGCCTCCGCAGACGTAACGACGGTGGTTGGTTAGGTTGCACCAACCGCCACCCACTAAACACGCCTGCCCGCATTTATCCGCCGTGGTGCTTTGTTGACTGTGGCGTATTTGCGGGGCCGCCCAGGTTGGCCTTCCCGTGATGCCGATGCCGGGACCAAGATGTAGAAGCGGTCGGCTCACTGTCGATAGGAAAAGCACACAGCAAGAGGTGATGATACTCAAAGAGCAAATGGCGCACCGGAGGCAGCAGCGACGTCAAGTGTCCGATGGGGTCGCTTCACGCAATACCTGAGCGCTCCGCTCCACTCCTTCCATGTCTGGCACCGCCTACGCGTTCTATCTGCGCCGTTTTTGATCCCGCAATGCCCAATCCGCTTTCCCTCTCAGACACATGTTGCACCTCTTCGCTTGCAACCTATTTTCATCTGAAAGCGTTACTAGTCTCATTATCAGAAAAGCCGGCAGTTTCTGTGTACTCGCAATCCCAGCAGTGACAAGAAGCATAGTATGACGTCATCAAGCAGCAGTTTGACGCTCAAAGCAGGCCAAGCAGCGCCACTTCAGACAATATGTATGACGTTCGCCTACATATACTCGCCACTGGCCGACCTCCTTGTGGCGCCAGTTTTCCAGACTTTCGTACCAATATTATAACGGAGCTGTTTGTCGCAAAGCGTTCCTTGTGGTGTCGTAATATTTCTCGCTGCATATAGCTTGCACGTGCTAGTAAAGTTGAGGCCCGTTTGCGACAGGATTTCGAACCGGCTACATATGCACCTTCAGTTGTATGCCTTTCCAGACTTTCGTGTCAAAAGTTGAGTGCGATCGTTCCGCTTACACCATTCGGGGTGGTGTCATACGCTCCAATGTGAGCGTGTGCGTCCGCGTGTGTGTGGTGGAGGGGTGTTGTCGTAATCCCACCGTGGAGCGCCACTGCGCCACATTTCGGCCCTGGATTTCTTGGCACCGGTTATTTATGCCATTGTGCCATGAACAATGAAACATCAACGCTTTTGGATTCTCTCACGTTTGCAGTCATAAGTGGCCTTGCCCAATTTTCTATGACCATCTCGCGAACAATAACGGAGAAGGCTTTTTGCGTAATGAGAGCGCATTTGATTTAATATCTGCTTCTTTGCAAAACAATAGCGCATAAGAGAAAAGAAAAGAACAGGCCGGCCTACGCTGTTTACAGTGGAAGTAGAGAGGAAATGAGGTAGCAATAATAAAAAGTACTCGTGATTTTTGAAACCTGAAGTTATCCTTACATCCCAACAGCGTTTGAAATGACGTTGTGTAGAAGATGTAATTGTGGTGATTTGGCATCACAGTCAAGAAAGTTCACTCCACCTTCCTTGCGGCAGCTATCCAGTTTGCCTTTCTTTATTTAAAAATTGAAGAGTGAGTTTAAAAATGCGCTATTGACATGCTTTTTCTCGAAGCATGACTTCGGAGAAACAATGAGTGTGCCAAAAAGTAAATTCGTTTAAAAGGAAATGCATTCGTGAGAGAATATATTTTATTTTTTGTGTACTGTTGTCGACCTATGTTTCACAGCAAAGAATTACGGATGGATATGTTAATTTCCTGATATATGTGTATATTTTGCGGTAACAGAGCACATCACGGTACTGCCCTTTCTGCAACCATTAGGCTGCCGGCGTTTTGAATTCCTTGAATGCAGTTGAATGCAGTTATCATTTGTTATTATTTCACAGTTCTTAGTTTTCATTTGAATACATGAAGTTCTAAAAGCAGGTAGATTTTGCGATTAGGTCAGACGATACTCGGTTCGGGCGCTGAGAACGAGAGAAAATTATTTATAACGCCAGCATCTCTATTTTTCTCCTGCCTTTTGACAAGAACGAAAAACCCGTTCGCTTTTACGGCGTAGTTTCACGAATGCCACATCGTATTATTGAGAGCCAAGCAGTTTGGTTTCCGGCCAGGTTACATCACTAACATCGCTTGAACAAACTTTACTGAAAATGGAAACTTGATATTCGAAACAAAAATATTGTTGAACCAATTTTAGACTTATTGTACCAAAGAATTTACTGCCATGAATATATTTCTAAATACTTTATAGCGTTTCAGCAAATAGAGAAACACCTTTTAGGCTTAGATTTATTTAAACGGCCAGAAACTGCCTCAGGTCATCACATTTCTAAAAAGAAAGAAACATGTGAGCCGTCCAATGAAAATGCGCGTCACTGTACCCAACACTTATATAAAACTCAATTGTGCTCGCTTGGGCGACACGGCGGAAATGCATGACCGGTCACCGGTTCAAACTCCGATCATTGACCCCACAGCAATTTGTTTTTAATTTCTTTTGTTTTTCGTCCTTGGCGTCTTCGTTCTTGTTGTCGTTTAACGCCGCGGCATTGGTCATTCTCTACTTTACATTCATAGATCCGTGGGAGGTCTCATACCACTCTTGGAGCAGTGCTGCAGCGGTTAAAAGAAGCATCACTGCCCTGAGGTGGCAAGTGCTGCCATCGGTGGGGCTCGTGCGAACCTGTTTGCTATTCCCGGGCAACCTGTCGCGACAAATCATTACCTTAACTTCCACCTCCTACGGAGGCCAGTTTGCTCACAATCCGGTGAGCAGGTCTTCACTCCTTGGGCGTTACCTATAGGTCTTCACTCTGTCTACAGCGATGTATGCCATATAATGCTCACGCAGTTATAAATGTACAGCACATTTCCAGTACATCACACTTGTGTGTCCCAACAGCACGTTCCATATGTGCGCGTTGTTTATCTTTCATGATCAACCAGTGCAAATTTGGCCCCCCTGGCCATTGGGAACCTCTGGCAGGGTATGCACGGTTCCACACACTACCTGATCGTCTGAACAGCAGCCTGGTCAAAACATGCGAATGGCAATGTGGAGAGTCCGATCATGGGCTGCTGAAAAAGGCGGCCCCTACACAGTAAAAAGGTTTGCACCCTTCAAGGTGTAATGCTAATGACTTCACGCTTTTCACACCCTTATTTGTTCATGTTTTTTTTTTAAAAGGGGACGGTGAGCAAGGTAGCATGTTTAATGCACCCATGCACCCTTGACAGGTGCACGGGTGCAAGCGTATTGCCGCTCCTTCAGGTGCAAGGGTGAATAGGATGTACGGGTGTTCTTTGAATCTTTCAATAACATGGCAGTAGATCAAACAATCGTATTTAAAATTATGTGAGCTATACGAGCTTTCCATTAAATGACAGCTGCAAACTTGATGCGAGCAGCTATGACTGCGATTTATGCCTACATTATGTCATGATTAACTGCAATATTTTAGCTCACATGTTAAGCATCACTGACTCCTAATAGGGACTCGCTGAAATGGCATATATAAACTATGCGTGTTATGGGAAGTAAGTATTGCGCGCAGCAGTGGTGTCTTTTGTGTTGAACTCTGTCCCTTCAGTAGCATTCTACGGCTCATTCGAGTTAAGCTTATACCTGCCTGTTTAGTTTTTTTTTCAGAAATATGTGGCATATTGTAGCATCGTACCCCTGTGCGAGCGTGTTTGCTGAAAGCTGGCCCCCTTTGGCGAGCTCTTTTCTTTTATTATATTCAACAAAATCACGCCGTGAACATAATCTAGACCTCACAGATGTGGCTCCACTGCAAGGGAATTCAGAAACAACGTGAAAGACACTTCTGAGTATTATTGTTGGAGATGCCGTCACTGTAATGCAAAGTTTGATAAACCGTCGGCAGCTTTTCATTGGAAATGCTTAGCTTCCCTTGAAGAGTGCACCCCTCAAAAAATTGATCAGCGCCTTTTAAAGCAATCATAACCTTTGAAACTGCAAAGCAGCTGGAAAATGGGCGCAACTCTATCGATCCCACTCTTACTGTTTGCGCGACACGCATACTTTGCACCCTTTTGAATGGACGGGAAAAAAAGGGTGTAACTCTAACGATCCAACCCTTACTACGGGTGCGACGAGCATACTTTGCACCCTTTTGGCAGGGTGCAAGGGTGCGAGTTATAGACACGGAAATGCACCCTAAAGAGTGCAATTTTTTCTTACAGTGTAATCATCGCTTTACCGCACTCCACGGTCTTTATTGCTGAATAATAGTATAGCTCAGAATCACGGCAGGGAGAAAGAAGGAAGACAGGATTACTAGCCGCAGAAAGCAAAATGAACATGGGGGTGGGAGGGTACGCTCGGTCTTCTGGCTGCAATTTCAAGAAGACCAGTTGTCTTCGCTCGTGTAAACGCTCTCATCGTTATAACGCCCTTCGCTTCGTGGAGGGAAGTCCTGTGCGGCATGCTTAGAGCAGAAAACAGGGAAAGTGGCGCACATAAAAGAAAAAACGTATACGTGTTATTCCTTCCAATGAAAAGTTTACGTTTTTCTTTATTAGCCTGCACTGTTTCGCTAAAGACCGCTAAATGACCAAGAGGCCGGAAAGCCCTAGTTCCCTCCAGTTCTACTAGTTGTGCTTGACTTCTTGACAGCTGTCGTCGCTGTGCCCGTGGAATTTCAAAATCATTTTCGAAGGCCACCGCACACTTACTGTGGAGGATATGAAGATATACAGCGAGGAACGCAGCCAGTGAAGCGACGGTTACCCAGGCAACAAAAACCATCCAGGCTGTGGACCTGTTGGGAAAACAACGCATAAACAGCAAGCAATAATTTCGGAATTTGTAGGGTCCCGTTTTTGACTTCCTCAGAAAAACACGACACTAGAATGGATAGAATGGAGCACCATTAGGGTAAAAAAAAAACTACCTAAGAGTTTGAATTCAGCTGCTCTGCCTTCCAACTACAGCGTCGCCGTATTAAAATAGAAAAATTGGTTGTGATATTCTACGATGCGAGGCTGCAAAAATGGTTCATGGATTAGGGGGCTTAACTTCCTAAAGCGAGTAAGGCTACGAGGGACGCCGTAATAAAGGGCCTCGGAAATTTCGACCACCTGGGGTTCCTTCGCATGCACTCACATCGCACAGTACACGGTCCTCTAGAATTTCGCCTCCATCGAAATTCGACCGCCGCGGCCGACATCAAACCCGCGTCTTTCGGGTCAGCAGCCGACCACCATAACCATGTCCGAAATTCAAACTGATTTTCAATTCTTCGGATACTTAATGCAAGTAAAGTTTAGGTCATGCTTTTGGTGCATTTGGTGTAGTTCACTTAAAAGCGGCATCTTTTTCAAATTCGCTACCAGGCGTGAGTACGCTGCTAAGAGCCTTATTTGATCTTATTATTCGGTAAAGTATTTTGATAAGAATATTCAGAACACGGAAAACGAATACAGACGGTTGTTATAACCTTATTCTCTAACTTGAGCTTGATAAAATGAGTTTGAATGCTTATCCTGGTGTTTACAATGATAACACGAAGGATATCAGTGCAAACGCAAAGGAACAATAATAGAACGCTACATCTTCTCGTCAGCCGCCGTAGTAGGCGCCCGGAGACGCGGAGCAAGCCTATATAAGAAGGGCGTTCACCGCTGTCGCTTAGCCCGAGCCGCCGTTTAAGCTTCATTGAAGCGCCCTTCTCGACCCCCGGGAAAACACCACTCGCCTAGCCACGGTCCAACGAGGCAGGGCGCGCCAGTCTGCGGGACGGCACAGTCGTGAGCCTCTAGTCGTCGGACTATCGCAGTGCCCGGTGCACTAATTGTGCTTCGTTTGTTTGCCTCTCTCTTGTGTTAGTGCACTTTAGGTGCAATATCCCTTTTGCATTGTAGTCTCTCTCGAGTTTAACTTTGCGCGAGTTGCATTGTTTTGTTAATCACTTTGTATATGCTTGTACTAGTGATTGTGAAATCCTCTGTATCGTCTCATTACCGTATAAAGTTTGTTTTGTTTTGTGAACCTTTGGTTCCGACCCATTCTCTGGCTTCCGACCGGCGAAAGCTGGGCACCAAACGACCAAAAACCTCTTGCAACTTGGTAGCTGCTCTCTGCTGAGCTTGCTATGCTGAGTCGAGGGCATCTCCTTTGACCGCTACCCCCCCGCGCTCTAAGTGTGTCTGGGAACGCACGCTAAAGTGCGCTAACTGGTGACACTCTGACGCGAAGCAATCTTATGGCGCATACGACGCCGGTCATCATTTCTTCGAATTGTGAGATCGGAATGCAAAGTTAGTTTGAGTTCTTGCGCTAAATAGATTATCGCAAATCAAATGTAGAATGATAAATGTATGTCGCTATAATAGTAAAGAAAACATAAATCTATTTTTTTCACACAAACATAAAATTTGAGAATAAGTGCATGTTTGCTATAGCGTAAAAGAACGTCTTGCTGCCCAAGCTGGTAACTGTTCATCTTTGGTTACTGCGCGAAAGAAGACAGAACACAAGGCAGAAAGACGGGACGAAGCACCTTCGTCCTGTCTTTCTGCATTGTGTTCTCTCTTTTTTCGCGCCTATAACCAAACATTGCTATAGCGGTTCTGCGAAAGTGCGTACACATCTCAGAAACGTAGAATTTTTTTTTCAGAATAGCTGAGCTTCTAAAACTTCACTCTACTCGAACAAATTCCGGCATGCAGGTGAGGCAGATTTCACGTTCTTACGATACCCTGGCACTTGCACCTGCTACAAAAGCCACACCTTAAATAAACAGCCGAAATTCTATTCAGCTAATTAACAGAAACATAGCAAAATTAAAACTGCAGGGCACCGATATATTAATCAACAACAGGAAGTTTAACAATACGCCACCCATTACCACAAAGAAAACCCTGGTTCCTCCTCTTACTAAAACATGCAATAATATATTCTGGCTGGTGGCCGAATAATTCCTTTTTAGGCATAGCGACCGGTCTTCATGCGGCCCGATCAAGAACGAATTTCACTACAAGGATTCCACAGATGATTGTGATTTTTTGGCGCAATGGGATCTGCGGCCCAACAAAACCAAACTTAGGATGGTTTAACAACGTTGAAATTCGGGCTTGCTGGTTCATACTTCGGAGCAATAGCGCAAACAGGACAAGAGACCAAGAAAGAGTAGACACACACGTCGCCAATCATGATGATTGGTCGACAGAAGTCCATAACATATGCTGTGGTATAAAATTTGTGCAGCTATAACAAAACCAATGAAAGAGCACAAGGGCTAAAAGTTACGAGTATGCGCATGATTAAGTGTATTTTTGTACATAAGTGCGCTGGAAATGCATGCTACAGATTTCATTTAAAGCTTCGGCGGTTAAGAACTGCGCTGTTTTGAATCCGTGTACATACGGTTCGGTAGGGCCTTCCTCTGCTGAAGAAACGGACTTCTTTGCAGGCGGGTTAGTGGGAGGTCGGCTCTGTGAATCTGCAGGCGCCCCCAGTGGTGGGCTCATCACCGGTCGAGGCCCGGCTGGACGATGCATAGCTGATGGCAACGGAGCTGGCGGCCGCAGAGCTGGTGGCCGCATAGTTGGTGGCCGCATAGCTGGTGGCCGCATAGTTGGTGGCCTCACAGGTGGTGGACGGATAACACGTCCACACGTAGTCGATGGTCGCAAGGCAGGTTGACGCATAGGTGGCGGTCGGAGAGCTTGAGGACGCATAGCTGGCGGAATCTTTGCTCTCTCGCCGTTGAACCTCACAGCGCGCATCGTAGTCTTTTTTTTTCTTCTTTCTCTGCATCTATTGGTCGATTTTCGTCTTTGTCTAAAGAAAATTCTTAAACATAGATTCGGCGTACCAAAACAAAATAGTTTTTAGGCGCAAAAAACAGACGAGACACATAGGAAGGTAACAGGACGAAGCGCCAACTTCCAACTGATTTTATTGCATGCATGAAACGTGCTTTGAACTAAGAACGAAAACCGCGCAAAGGACGATACACAGAGAAGAAGTAGACAGGACGAGCTCGTCCTGTCTACTTCTTCTCTGTGTATCGTCCTTAGCGCGGTTTTCGTTCTTAGTTCATGGATTACCAACTAGCCCCCCATCGTGCACTCCTTAAACGTGCTTTATATAGCTTGTCGTCACATGCGCAGGAGGGTCACCTAAAGCTCAAGAACGACATGATAAGGCGCGCTCCAGGAATTTCTTTTCACTAGCCCAGCAACAGGTGCTCTTAGATGGCTTACCAAAAGACCAAAAGCAAGATTGTGCGCTAAGAGAAGTGTTTCGGATTACCTTAGGATGTCGACTAAGTGCCACTGCGCTCAGCTTTGTAGGCAATAATTTCGAGGTGTATATAAATTTCCTTGCGCAGCACGCTCAGGCAGCTACCAGGGTTTGGTGCAGATCGAAGCAGGAAAAAACTGTTCCAGGTTTACCTCAAGCGGCTCTTAAAAGCAAATAGAGGGATCTGTGAAAAAAATTCATGAATTTTAATAGATCGTGAGGAAATCGGACTTCAAATCGAGGAAACAAACCGGTGTGGGTTGAATAACTAAGTTTTAAAGCAATAATCAGAAATAAATAATTTTGAGAGAAAAGTAATGACATCGAGAAGTTAACACAAAAACCTCCCGGTTTAAATAATATACAGCTGCTGGCTGCTATCTTTATCGTTGCAAACCAGCGTGCTTCGTTGTTGTGCAATGTGTCATGTGATGCGGAACTATAACTTGTCTACTCTATGATGGTCGTTTAACTCAGAATGGTTAAATGAGCATCATAGAAGCTTACCTCCTCGTAGTTTTATTCGCGGCGTGTGATGCGCCCGGAAACTTCGTTAAACATTTTAACGTTTCGGGAATTTCCAACACAGGGCATGGAGCCAAGGATGGCTTTATTTATAAGGGTGATCAGGAGCTGGACTCGAGGAGTGATAGAGATAGTGATCATGAACATTACTAATATGTAACAGAGAAAGCATCAGATAAAGCATCGGACTATATGACACAATAAAGCACTTTTCCTCTCAGCTTATCTGAGAACATGAAATTAAAACTGCTATTTCGTGTAAGGGCCGCACACTGCGAAAATAGCGAAAAAAAGTGCGGATAGAGCCGTTACTTTAAATTTGACCACGTGAAACTTTCCAACCTGAGCGGCCCCCTTGTATCGGGGGTATTCAATAAGGGGTAGGATTTTAATGATTTGAACAAACAAAAACGCGAATATTATTCAGCATTGGAGGTGATTGCTTACATGTTCTTGAAAAGTAGAGGATGAAGCGTTGTTGACGATGTCACGGGGTAGGCCGTTCCAGTCCGTTGCTGCTCGAAAGAAAAATGAAGCCGAGAAGGTGGCAGTATGCAATGTGAATTCTTGCCGTTTCTCTCAATCTATATTACACCTGAAGACACACAAAATGGCGCACACCAATGGCGGAGGGGAAGAGGGATTGGCTATATACGGAAAATTTACTACAACGTTATGGGTGCCAAGGCACGGTTCTATCATTGTACGTAGCATAAAAAATGCCTGACACATTCTTATTGCACTCAGGAAAAGGTCGCGGGCCTGGAAAAAAGAGCAGATATGTAATTATAAGGCAAGTAATAAAAGGTATGAAGGCAAGTGAAAACAAAATTTGTTACGTGACTATGAAACTCTGAGTCTAAGATGTAGTTGAAAATATCTCCACGGCAGTCCTCTTTTCATGCATGGTAATGAGCGGTCTGCGTTACCACATGTTCAGGGCACTCATAGGAAATCTGAACGAACAAACGTAGCGTTTAAACAGGACACAGAAAGATGAGGACAGGACGGGACTACAACTTACAACTGAATGAAATTATGTATGATTATGTATGACCAACTGGCCCCACAGTGTACTTTGTTAAACACTCATAGCAAAGAATGAGGAGTCATGGCAGACCTGGCGGTATTCTAGGTAATGTTTCGTCCGGTATTCCATGCTGTTCCATGCTATTGGCTGGGCAACATAGAAGGCTGAAAGTTCAGTCTAAGCCAGTTCTGCACCTGTGCTCACTCTCCGCAGGTGCGCTACTGTACAGA
Organism: Amblyomma mixtum; assembly: GCF_055824585.1. Taxonomy (NCBI): domain Eukaryota; kingdom Metazoa; phylum Arthropoda; class Arachnida; order Ixodida; family Ixodidae; genus Amblyomma; species Amblyomma mixtum. Next base: position 119,329,618 of record NC_143018.1, read on the forward strand.
CAACGAATATTGTGAAACCAGCTTAGGACCATCGTTTAGCCAGCACCAGGAAACTAAAAGGGCAATATAGCTAAAGATTTAACTTGAGAGTCTGGATATTCTGTGTGAAGGGAAAGCAGTATCCAGCGCACGTGCCTAGTCAAAACTACAGCACCGCAACGTCAACACCACGCCGGATGTTGAGGACGCTGGAATGTGGAACGGCTATAAATGCAGGCATGTTAGTTTTCTTGCTTCGACAGTGCCCCCCGTGGGAACAAACACCGAAGACGCCCCTGCGGGGTGATGTCCGGCATCGTTGGCTCATTTTCAACTGAAAAACCCAACCGGAATCCTCCAGCGCAAACTGGGCTCAGCTCGGAGCTGCGAAGCGAGGCTGCGCCACGCGCCTGAATTTATTCTGCGTCGTTGATCACAGCTACGCGGGCGCGCTGTGTTGCGACCTGAAGCACCCTCTACGTCCACGCAATCTACAGCGCCTTCGGACCTCCAGCCAGCTCTGTCTTCCGATGCAATGACTTGGCCTGTGCCATGGACTGCTTCACCGCCTCTTTGCCTGTGGCACTCTCTCAAAAACCTATGCCCGTTGCGCCGGTTCAGTATCCCCTTCAAAGGCCGACAACAGCGTCTTAGCCTCTGCCACCTCCTCAGATGCCACCCGTGAGTCGAGCCCCGCTTCCACCTTATGCGAACACGTTCTGCGTCACCATCAAGCCTACATTGAGCTTTGATACAACTACTATTCCTACGCCGCAAATGACCACGTTCTTGGCCCTTCTCACTACTGCGTCCTTGTGTGGCACTTGAGTCTGTGTGTCAGAAATCGTATGCGTGCTGTAGAAACGATCTCAGACCACCGCGCACTTCTGTAAAAGCTTGGATGGAATGCACCTCTCCCATGTGTTTTCTAGGGCTGGGCAAGTACCGTATTTTCCGGTGTATAAGACGCAGGTTTTTTTCAAAAATCTTGCTGGTGCGTCCTATACAAGGGTGCGTCTTATATGCGAATTTTACGGGTTTTTTTTTGCGAGTTCAGAAACTACTCAGGTGCATGTTCAAGCTTTCTTCACCGAAAAAATATTACTACCAATAATGCGGTTGTAACATGGTTAATACTTCAATACGGGGACCGCCGTGCGCAACTTTTTTAGGTGAACTTTATCATGAAACAGCGGGGTTGACCACTTCCGGGATCTTAAACTCACGGCCGTTTCGGAGGCCCCAAGCAAAGGTAATGTGAAATGCCAAAAGACGGTGACAGTCGCGCTTCTGGCCATTGTCAAGACAAGCCAAGAGAAGCCGATTTTTTTTTTTTAGTCACCCTTTGCAAGTACGTAGTGCGAAGAGAATGCTTCAGCCGCATTGTCTTTTCGATAGCCCATCCGCAGATGAAGACTTTGAAGGTTTTATGTAAAAATAAATTGTTATGGACATAAAGAGAGTTCTTTCGCTTTTTTTCTTTTGTGCTAAAACGTGGGCAGGTATGGCGTGAGTGCTGCCTTTTTCGATCACTTAGCGTTGCTTAAGAACTTCTCACACATACGGTGCATTTTGAGCTGGTCGAATAAGCATGTTTAATTAAGCCTCACTAGCCTAAATGGGTAAATTGGGGTGCGTCTTATATACCAATTTTTTCAATGACAGCCAGCATATATGGCGGGTGCGTCTTATACAAGTGTGCGTCTTGTACACCGGAAAATACGATAAACAATTATCATGGCAGGGCAAGTCAATAAGTTAGCCAATTTTAGCTTGGGCGTATTTTACTTTAGAGTAATGAAGTAGTTTCCTTAGCTCTAGGTTCATTACTAGGATACAGTGGTCACTTAACCAAACAGCCTTCCCTTGGTGTGCACGTAGCTCGATGCGGTGCTCTTATCCAGGTAATTTATCCAGGTAAGTAAGGTCTGGTTAGTGGACTATTCTGAGTAGCGTGGCAGTCTACGGGTCACTCGAAAGTCAGAAGCCTCAGTTGTAGATTGATACAATTGTAGTAAGCGAGCACGACAGTCATTCTGTTGTCGTTCGAACGTGAGCTAAATATGTATAGTGCCGCTAGGATGATGCGGCTTAATTTATTTTACTTGTTTTATTTCATTCAATACTGCAAGCCGCCATTTGGTTGCCAATGCAGGAGTGGAACAAGCATACATCTTTGTACAACGCCATGCAACAAAGCAAACACACGCAAAAATAAAAAAATAAAATGCAAGCACACAAGCAAGAACAAATACGCTGTGTTTCTCAAGAACACAAAAATGCAAAAAAAGAGCATTAGCAAACACATTGCGTCTATAACAGAGACACGACAGCAGATAAGAAAGAATCTTGATTTGTCAAGCTGACCACGTCAAGCGGAAGCCCGTTCCGCGTCGAATTTGGCATCGAGTGCATGGTTCTGGCGAGGGCAATGGTCAAGACGTGCTTTCGTGCTGGCGTTTTCACAGTAGAACATCACGTTGTAGATTCGGCAGATAGTTTGGTACAACTGCGGCGTTCATAATAGAGGTGACGGCGTTGTTTGGTACAGCAGCATCGTTCTTTAAAGACCGGTTGTTCCTAGACATCGTATACCGACAAAAAATTATCCGCCCTTTTAGAATGCTTAAATATGGTCATATAAATTGATAACAACTTCTGAAAGTAACGAGTTCTGATGCCACAGGCAGCGTAGTTCATTTTTATTCTGTTTTCTATGAAGCTTTCTTGTATCAAAATGACTAGGCAACCAATTTTATACCCGAAGCGTCGCCTCTCTACAGAAAGACAGAAAGATTTTTCGTCTCTTCCCTTCTTTACTTACACGCAGCAAGGTGGTGTCTTTCATTTCTAGGCATAAGGAAGTACACAAGAAGGTAGCTGCTGCCATGGCTTAATTGGCAGTGCTGCTGCCGCGACATGTCAAGGTTATCGGCTTGGCTTCCCATTAAGGTTGTCAAGATTTTTTGTGCCCTCTGAATTTGTCTTGGCTGAATTGGTTACTGACTTGTTTCCCTTTAGGAACGAAATCAAACTCTGAGGGGGGTATTTTTGTATGCTTTCCTAAAGTTCGAAACTCCTTCGAAGGCGTATATCTAAGCCAAAATATTGCTACTTGAACATAAAGTTGATTCAGGAGGAAAACACTCCTCCACCCGTGTTCCGATATTCTTAAGAGAAATTAGGTCGCAAATGCCTTCAGCCGGAACAGACATCGTGCGGAGAGGTTTAGTCCTTTCAGGCGCTGTTTTACATCAGATTACATTACACGACGCTAGAGGAACCTTGCGAGATGGCAGCAGGGAACCAGGACGCAGGAGAAGAGAGGCAAGCATTCATTGTTATTGTTGTTGCCTTAGAGGCATGCCACATGCGCGAGAAGTAGGCGCGTTCTCTGCGAAGAAGAATCAGAAGAAGAAGTGGCCACGCCGGAGCTGGCTTTGCGTTTTCAGATGGAGAAAACAGAACCATTACTCACACTCGCCCTAAGCTCGGACTATACTGAGGTTGCTCTGTCGGAGCTCCTACCAATTGTTTCTTCGATGCATTCTGCTGCCCCTGGATCTGATGGGGTTACTGTGGGTATGTTGAAGATTTTAGCGGAATATTTCACCACTCATCCTCTAGATATCGTCAACGCGTCATTAGAAAACACGTGGATTCCTCAGAGATGGAAGATTGCGAAAATAATTTTGCTTTTGAAGAATGCAGAGAATGGATTCCAATTAGACAATATACGGCCAATTGCTTTAACCTCAAATTTAGTCAAGTTGATCGAAAGAGTAGTGCATAGTCGTCTCTCAAAGCACGTTAAAGCCGTAAATGGCCTTAGCTCTGCGCAGATTGGCTTTCGTCGGGGATGTTCCATTTGGACCGCGCATGTGGATTTAGAAAGCCGAATCAGACTTTCAATGCGCAAGAGGGAAGTTTCGGACTTGGTGACACTTGATGTTGCTAAGGCTTATGACAGCGTGGAACACACGGTCCTTCTTAACAAACTTGCACAGCTACATCCACCGCACTACATTTATGCCTGGATTTGTGAATTTCTAAAAGACAGAATGTTCTTCTGTACAGACGGATCTTTCTGTTCTAATACTTATGTCCAATCCAGAGGTGTGCCGCAAGGATCTGTTCTGTCACCGCTGCTATTTAACATATTGGTTCGAGACATCCCCATTCATCCCAACATTACAGTATTTGTATACGCAGACGATATAGCTTTTTTCGCCTCAGAAAAGGATATTCATGCTCTTTACCAGTCTTTGCAGGCATACCTGACTGCTCTTGAAGATTGGTTGGACCAAATTAGTTTATCACTTAATGTGAGCAAGTGCGGCGTGCTGGTATTTCCTCCAGACACCCCTTTGTACATCTCGCTAGTCTACCGTAACACCCCAATTCCGCAGGTGGAGTCGGTTAAATACCTAGGTATTATTTACGACCCAAGATTGGACTGGCGCCAGCATATTAAGAATAATGTTATTAAAGGCGAACGTGCTCTAGGCCGGCTGACACGGATAGGCAATAAAAATTTTGGCATGCGTCGCGACACCTTACTGTTACTCTATAAGGCTTATATGAGACCAATTCTGGAATTCGGCTGCGTCTTATTCTCTGGCAGCGCAAACAATAAGCTGCAGCCTTTAGCCTTACTGGAAAGGCGTGCCCTACGGCTATGCCTAGGGCTCCCAAGATCGGCTTCCAATGCTCTCCTTTATCTGGAAGGCCGTATTCCCGATCTATATTCCCGCTTCCAACTACTCACGGTGCGCACTTTCCTCAGGTCCTTTGACCCGGCCCCCGGTGTCAATGCTCCCATTTTTCTATCCCACCCTCACCTGTTTTTCTCTGCTAATTGGCCACGTTATCAGCTCCCGCAAGTTCGGTTTACGCAGAACCTGTTGGCCACGCTTCAGGTCGATCTGACCTCCTTGCAACGAGTTGCTGACACGCTGGCTGATCCCGTCTTCTGTTACGACCATATCTTTCCATCCCATGCAAAACACATGCCAGCAAATATCCTAAATGGTCTTCTGGCTGAGCACTTACAGCATTTTCCTGATCATGCCGTTCTCTCCACCGATGCTTCCGGGTGCTGTGAGAAGGCGGCAATTGGGATATATTCACAGGATCTGGCTTTCAGCTATTCCGTTCGTGTCCCGGATTACACTTCTGTATTCTTTGCAGAGTTTTTGGCGCTTGGTTTGGCTCTTCTTAAAATTCCGACGCATGTAGCACAGGCACTTATCCTTGCAGACTGCCTTTCAGTTTTAGTCGCTCTCCAAACTTCCGGCTCCCCTCTATTGATGCGTTCCCTTAGGTTTTTTGTTCCGCGCACAGTAAGGGAGGTCCGCTTTGTCTGGGTACCTGGTCATTCGGGAATCTATTTCAACGAGGTGGCCGATTTTTTGGCAAGGTCAGCTCTAACTGCCCCTGTAATATATCCCGTACCGCACCTTATTATGTTGGAGACCTCCCGTTTCCAGCGGTTCCAACATATCTCAGCCAGCTTGGGTGATCCGTTGCTGAATACCGTGGACTTTCAACATTTAAAGTTCCCATGGAATGTTCGATCATGTAAGACAAGGCGGTGTGAGGTGTCCATGACGCTTCTGCGATGCAGAATCCCCCACCTCAACTTGTACTTATGCAGATGCGGGTTCGCTACGAGTAACCTTTGTAACACATGCGGAGAAGTTGAATCAATTGACCATTATCTCCTCTCTTGCCGGCGGTTCGCTTTTCAGAGAAAACAGTATTTGGAAGACCCTCTTTCGAGGTTAGGACTCCCTTTGTCTTCACCAGTTCTGCTCTCGTTTGGTGCGAGCGCCACGGGGTTTTCGTTAAGCACTATTTGCGGCTACCTTCATGATTACATCATTGCAACTGGGCGCTTACCCTGTTAAATCCATATAAAATTCCACTGAATGTCCAAAAGCGTATTTTAGTTTGTTTCCTGATGTATCTAATTTGCTTATTATTAACATTTCTAACAATTCATACATATTTTCTGATTTCAAACATTCTACTATTTTACTTAGCTTTTTTCCCGCACTCATACCTCCTTGGCATTCACCATCGCACCTTGGCCAATCCCCCCGCGTGGGTATGTGCCATTTTCTTATGGTGAAGAAGAAGAAGAAGGAGCTGGCAGCTGTTCCACGTCCGCTCCGCCGAGTCCCGCATCTGGTCTCGGCATGGGTGAGTACATGGCTCTCTCGCCCCTCACTGTTAGCTTTGGTCGTGCCCAGTCAGAGCGCCATGCTCTCCATGCAAGCCGATGGCCTAGATCCCGTGCAGATATCAAGGCTGCGGCAGAAAAACGCATATGGAAGACCCCGCTTTTGTGAGGACATCAGGCTAACGCGCGGTGTCAGATGCTCCTCCACCACTGTACCGATTTTCACGCTTTCGAAGCGAAAGCTTCACTCTGGTAGGTAAAGCTGGGTGCCGCCTTCATACCCTTCGGGAAAGCTGCGGGGGCTCTGGTCTAACGTCACGACAGATGTTCGGAAACGACCCAGGTTGTTCTTTCCGAGCAACCTGAGTCGCACAAGCCCCGGCGGCGGCAGCACCTCCCATTGCTCGGCAGTAGCGGATCGCTTAACCGCTTGTACCACTGCGCCGTTAGTGGTATGAGGACGCCTAGAGATCTATGATTATAAAGTCCAGAATTGCCAGTTCCGCACATATAGGCATTAACCCATTACCCGTGTACGGCCTATTACCCTTAAGGCGGAGCATAAGGTTTTCTCTAATTTTTTTCACCGCGTCACGCTAGGGGTGTTACAAAGCTTGGCAGCAAAAGCGGCAAAAGTAGCCTATTCTTAGCAGCTTTGGACGTGTAAGGGCAGGTGAGCAGTTGCAAAGAGGAGAAAAGTGCAGTGTATTAGGTCTTATTAGTGATAGACAGGTTAGATTCTCAGGGACCCAGTTATGTTTACCCTATTACATTCATGAGCGGTCTACCGCAGCTGACCTCATTCGCCGCCTAAGCTATGCTCAATCTCCCTTTTATGTCTGCTTGACGAGCGCACATTTTTCACTGCTGTTATCGCTGCAAACTAGAGAAATCTAAATACATTCAGCAAGTGAGAAGAAAGAAGCTGCATGCCTTTGATGGGAATGAAAAAGCTATGGGTTTAAACAGTCTGCTAAACAGGCAATTAAGCGGTGAATGCTTCCTCTTTTCCGAGCCCATTCAATATTTCAGCGTCTGCAAGCTGTAGTAAAGCAAAAGTGTACTGCTGCAATATCCCGAGCTCCCTTTAGCCGCACAACCTCACTATAAGTACGAGAGACCAGTGTACGTGGCATATGACTTGATTCTATAGAGCACTGTGGTGCACTGCGTCGTGTCTAATCGCGCTAGGCAACCTCCGGCCCTGAAGGGGAATCGCACATCTCTCATTTATTCATCCATCGGTCTCGCACTACGGAGCTGCAGAGTGGGTGGAGGTAAATGCATTATCAGGCGTCGTGTAGCAGCATCCCACCGCTGCCACCAGTTGTTACGGCTCGAGGTAGCGTGGCCAGTTGTTGCATCACCAAGGGGGCTCGTCCGAGATGAGGAACAGTCTGAAGCTTCGAAGGTTGGTGGGATACGAAAACAAGCAGGTTTAATGGCAAGAAACTAAGACACTTATTTACATAATGAAAGACAGAAAAGCAAAGAAACAAGAATTAAGAGTTCATAGCGTCGAGCGTCTGGATGAGCCTATTACCCCAGGCTCTGAACCTTGGGTAATAGGTTCATCCAGTGGCTCTAGGCCTGGGGTATTAGGCTCATCCAGACGCTCGATGCTATGAACTCTTAATTTTTGTTTCTTTGCTTTTCTGCCTTTCATTATGTAAATAAGTGTCTTAGTTTCTTGCCACTAAACCTGCTTGTTTTCGTATCCCAAAAACCTTCGAAGCTTCAGACTGTTCCTCATCTCGGACGAGCCCCCTTGGTGATGCAACAACTGGCCACGCTACCTCGAGCCGTAACAGCGTTCTGCCCCATACGAGCGTCAGGCTTCTTGTTGCACAGCTCCCCTTTACTACTTGCTCTTTGCTCGGGGAAAGGCGCAAGAGAGAGAGCTGCATATTTGCTCCACCTGCAGAGGTGGAAGCAGTCGAACGCGACTGGGCTCGATGTGTCCAGGCAGAAATGGTCCAGGAATATTCATGGTTCCACAGAAGCCTCTTAGCAAGTGTTGCAACCAACACGCAATTTTCATTCATTCAAACGTGAAACCACTTTCAAAAGATCTTTTCACAAAACTAATACAATCGGTCTTTGTTTTTATGTTAGCTGAACGAAAATTGAGGAATTAGATGTGTCGCAATAAGTGGTCATTACTTCAAAAGTGACAGTAAGCACAGAACTTCACCTTCAATAAATCTGCTAAAAGGAACTTCTCAATATACTTACCATGAAAACTGCTTAAGGATAAAGGCATTGTGCTATCGGTGACAAAGTATTCAGAATGCGTGAATGGCGATCTTGGAGCGCAGGTTAATATGTGCCAACGATCAGTTAATTTCATCAGCACGTATTAGAAAGCCAAAACCAACTTGACTTCTCTTTAGTTGTTCTCCAACTACATACCGATAAAAGCTGTGTGCTCTGACTGAACATCAGGCCTCCTGATGGCGTTGGTGCCCTGAGTGCACGTATCTATGGTGAAGGGCGAGATCACAAGGACAAAACTGACGGCAGAAAATGTAATGTAAGAAACAACCAGAGTTCACAGTTGAGTTGACAGATCAGGGGCAAAAGGCCCTAGGACCCAACAAGGACGATCTTGGGACACACATGCTGTGTTTTCCACCGATTATTTCACTGCCACACATTATAACACCCCAGTAATACATCCATTGCCATAAGTATGAATCGAACCATCGGCTAACAATAATGTGCTTAGCTTCGCCAAAAGAAAACCATGGAGAATTTTATTCACGGCAGCACCCATCTTCATGGTAGTTGAAGCTCCTTATCTATGAATTCCGTAGACACTGTCGGTATTATCACAATCTTGTTTAGTAATATCTGAATAAACTACTCTGTCCACATAATTAGCTGTGCTTCACAGTTTATACGTACTAAGGTAAGATGCCGAATGATCGTTCTCACGACCGCTAATGTACAACAAGAATACATAAATGCGGCTAAATGACAAGGCGAGTTCACAATAAAAAAAATTGACATCATCTGGGTGTCGGCGCGCACGCTATTTGTGTGTGTGCGCGCGTGTGTGCGTGTTTGTGTGTGTGTGTCTGTGTGCGTGCTGTGAGTTCCTGCGTGCGCGCATGTGTGTGCGTGTGTGTGGCTGTGGGTGTGTGGGTGTGTGCGTGCGTGCGAGCGTGCGTGTGTATTTATGGAGTTTTACGTCCCACAGCGACTGAAGGTATGAGAGGCCGTAGTGAAGGGCTCCGGAAATTTGTTCCACCTGGTGTACTTTAACATGCACTGACATCGAGCAGTACATGGGCCCCTAGAATTTCGCTCCATCGAAATTCGACCGACGCGACCTGGATCCAACCCGCGCCTTTCGGGACAGCAGCTGAGCGCCATAACTACTGAGACACCGCGGTGGCGCGTGCGTGCGTGTGCGTGCGTGCCTGCGCGTGTGTGCGCGTGTGTGTGTGCGTGGCTGTGTGCCCGCGTGTGCGCGTGCATGTGTGCGTGTGTGCGTGTGTGTGTGCGTGTGTGTGCGTGAGCGTGTGTGTGTGTGCGTGTATGCATGTGCGTGCGTGTGCATGTGTGTGCGTGAGCGTGTGTGTACGTGAGCGTGTGTGTGTGCGTGTATGCCTGTGCGTGTATACTTGTGCGTGCGTGTGCATGAGTGTGTGTACGCGTGTGTGCGCGTGTTTGCGTGCGTGTCCGTGCATGTGCGTGTGTGTTTGCGTACGTGTGTGTGAGGGCTTGAGTGTGTGTGTGTGTGTGCGTGGCTGTGTGCGCGCGTGTGCGCGTGCGTGTCTGCGTGTCCCTGTGTGTGTGTGCGTGTGCGCCTGAGCGTGCGTTTACGTCAGCGTGTGCGTGTATGCCTGTGCGTGCGTGTGCATGTGTGTGTGCGTGTGTGCGTACGTGTGTGTGCGCGTGTTTGCGTGCATGTCCCTGCATGTGTGTGTGTGTGTGCGTGTTCGTACGTGCGTGTGTATGTGGGCGTGTGCGTGCGTATGTGCGCGTGTGTGCATGCGTTCGTGTGTGCGCGTGTGTGCGTGAGCGTGTGTGCGTGTATGCCTGTACCTGCGTGTGCATGTGTGTGTGTGCGTACTTGTGTGTGTGCGTGTTGGCGTGCGTGTCCGTGCAAGTGCGGTGTGTGTGCGTGCATACGTCTTCGCGCGTGCGTGTGTGCGTGCGTCTGAGTGCATTCGTGCGTGCGTGCGTGTGTGTGCACGCGCATGCGCGTGTGTGTACGTGTGTGTGTGTGTGTGTGCGTGTGCGTTCGTGTGTGTGCTTGTGTCCGCATGCGTGTGTGTGGGTGTGTGTCCGTGTGTGTGCGTGCGTGTGCGTGCGTGTTTGCGTGTGCATGTGTGTGTATGCGTGCGTGTGTGCGTACACGTATGTGTGCTTCTGTGTATGTGCGTGTGCATGTGCGTGTGTGCGTGGGTGAGGCTTCGTGTGAGTGTGTGTGTGCGTGTATTTGTGCGTGCGTGTGTGTTCTGAGCGTGCGCGTGTGTGTCAGTGTGTGCCTGTGTGCATGCGTGTGCGTGCGTGTGTGTGTGCGTGCGTGTGCATGTGTGCGTATGTGCGTGTGTGTGTGTGTGTGTATGCCTGTGCCTGCGTGTGCATGTGTGTGTGCGTACGTGTGTGTGTGCGTGTTGGCGTGCATGGCCGTGCAAGGGCGTGTGTGTATGTGCGTGCGTACGTGTTCGCGCGTACGTGTGTGCGTGCGTCTGAGTGCATGCGTGCGTGCGTGTGTGTGTGTGTGCATGTGTGTGTGTGTACGTGCGTGTGTGTGTGTGCGTGTGCGTTCGTGTGTGTGCTTGTGTGCGCGTGTGTGCATGCGTGTGTGGGTGTGTGTGCGTGTGGGTGTGTCCGTGTGTCTGCGTGTGTGTGCGTGCTTGTGCGTGCGTGCTTGTGTCGGTGTGTGTATGTGCGTGCGTGTGCATGTGTGCGTGTGTGTGTGTATGCGTGCGTGTGTGCGTACACGTATGTGTGCTTCTGTGCATGTGCGTGTGTGCGTGCATGGGTGAGGCTTCGTGTGCGTGTGTGTGCGTGCGTGTGTGTTGTGTGCGTGCGCGTGTGTGTGAGTGTGTGTGAGTGTGCCTGTGTGCGTGCGTATGTGTGCGTGTGTGTGCATGTGGATGTGTGCGTATGTTCGTGTGTGTGTGCGTGCGTGCGTACGCGTGTGTGTGCTTCTGTGGGTGTGCGCGTGCGTGTGTGTGTGTGCGCGCATGTGTGTGTGTGTGTGCGCGCGTGTGTGTGTGCGTATGTGTACCTGCGTATGTGTGTGAGTGTGCCTGTGTGCATATGCATGCGTGTATGCGTGTGTGTGTGCTTGTGTGAGCGCGTGTGTGTGCGTGCTTGTGTGTGCGCGTGTGTGTGTGTGTGCGTACGTGTTCCTGCATGTGTGTGTGAGCGTGTGTGCGTGCGTGTGTGAATGTATGCGTGTGCGTCTGTGCGTGCGTGTGTTCGTGCGCGTGTGTCTGTGCGTCTGTGTGCATGTGTGTGTGCGCGCGTATGTGTGCGTGCCTGTGTTTGCGCGCTTGTGGGTGTATGTCCATGTCTGTGTTTGTGTGTGCGTGTATGTGTGCGCGCATGTGTGTACGTGTGTGTATGTGTGCTCGCGTGTGTGTGCTTGTGTGTGTGTGTGTGCTTGTTTGTGTGTGTGCGTGTGTGTGCGTGCCGGCATGCGTGTGCATGTGCGTGTTTGTGCGTGAGTGTGTGTGCGTTGTGTATGTGCGCGTGTGTTTGTGCGTGCACGTGCGGTTGCATGCATGTGTGTGTGCGTGTGCGAGTGTGTGTGTGCGCGTGTTTGTATGTGTGTGTTTGTGCGTATGTGTGTGTATGTGTGCATATATTTATGTGTGTGTGCGTGTGTGTGTGCGTTTGTGTTTGCGTGTGCGTGTGTGTGCGCGCGTGTGTGTGCGTGTGCAGTCGTGACACCGCAACAGCGGGCTAGGGGCTCCTGTTTGCTTCGGCAGGACAAAAACCACAAGAACACGTAGTCTGCCGTAAGGGAAAGGTATGTCCATTTGCTGTCCAGATCTCTAGCACTCCAACAGACGCACTCGGCTACAGCTTATCGACGTTTTTCCTCCCATTTTAATTTGCAGTAGTAGTATTACTTTGCGGCAAAGTTATTCGAACTCAGTGACTTGAGAACGTGTAAGAGACGTTTTTGATGCGGCGTTGGGCCCGCAATGCAGTGATTCTCTATAAAGAACTTTTCTGACTTGAATGCAATCCATTTAACATTAGCGAGAATATCACTTTCTTAGTAGTCATTTCGGAAAATCACAGCATCGTATTTGCATCATACTTAAACCAGGTCTGGGACGAGTCGGTAGGCGCTGCGTTGCTAATCTAGACGGTGTAGAATTTGCGGAAATTACAATAAACAAAATTTCCAGTGATGGTTCGGAATGCCCTAGAAAGAGGAGGCTACTCCACCCGCTGCAATTTCCATTAGTGTAACATTTAAGTGACCTCAAGAACGAAGATATGGTATTAAAGGAGTATAGACACAATGTTGCTTGCATGTTTTGCATGCTGCGTGTTGCATTTTGGTCGCCTCTACAATGATTGGTAACACTTTACTACACATGGATGACCTCGTAGTGTTCGCCTAGGGCCTAAAAATAATTTATAACCAAATGTTTCTCTGATTGAGTTTCAGTTTCATCAGCACTGTGAGGTAAAAATTCCGTTTAGGTCACATGCGGCATAAGAACTGCGACATAATCGCTTCTTCTACATTCGCTCTCCTTCCGACCCACAAGGCAGGCTGTCTTTAGCGTTGCAATGAATTCATATTGACGAAGTAGCCAATATATCGCAGATTTTTCATCCCTGGCGTGAGCTACACGTGCACTTGAGGTCGCATTGATCGTTCGGCTGTTGAAGCTGGAACCGAACAGCGTGAAAGAGAAATTCGATTGGAAATTATTTAGCGGTCGTAGGCGAATATTGCGTGGTAATCCGTGCATATTGATGCATTACGCATCACCACACAGAAAACACGGTAAGGAGCGACACTTGCCACATTTGTTTAGAATAAGAACTAATGCCATATACGTCTTCCATCCAGAGGCTTCATTCCCTTTGAATAAGGGCTCTGCAACTTTTAAAAATAACCCATGTAGGGCGGGCTCTCGAACAAATGTCGTCGAATCTGCCTGTGCACACAAACCATTGACGAATGACAACTGCTGAACAAGGGCAGGAAATACAGTATAGTGTAATCTGCCGGCAGGAATTGCGCCTAAAGTATTAGCAATTAGTGACTTGAAAAAGCCCTGGCACACAGTTCAGCGCAGAAAAGGGGGAGTTAAGTACGCTTGTGCTCTGAGGCACATACCCGCGTATTGACGCGGACGGGTTTCTTCATACATAATGTACCTTGTTTAGTCACATATCGCGAATACTTTGCGTTGGCAAGCCTGAAAACAAAAAAAAAACAAGTTGGAATGTCGCCTTCGCTAACAAACGGAAGTTATGTTCCATCAATATGGAAATAAAGGCAAACTGAGCACAAATTCAACTTGGCCTTCCGCGATTGTTCAGCGCGTCCTAACAACAGAGTCTAAAAAGACTTGCAATCAAATACAGGTATCGCCGCGGCCGGATCCATGGACCAGTAAACTGAGGCGCGTCGACAGTTTTTTTTAGTGCGAAAGTACATTCCAGGAGGCCAAACCGGTTTTATTCAAGGTCACTCTCAAGGTTAAACATCGCACAAACCGGAAATGAAAACCGGAAATCCGGTTTGTGCGAAGTATAACCTTGAGAGTGAACTTGAATAAACCATAAATATAGAAAATATCACCGCGACTGGGACTAGAACCCACGCGGCAAGAACACACCAGCTTCGATGGCAACTGCACACCACCACTAGAGTACCACCGCAGTCGATCACGCCTGTTATTAAACTGCAACACTCTCTCGCGCTGTGCATTTATACATAGTCGTCTTCATGAACTGGTACTAGCATCAAACTAAAATTCGCGCTTTGAGCTATATGTGACATTGGAGACAGAGAGATGTGTTGTGGCAGCAGCACGATACTTGTGCTTATAGGCTGCCGGCGTGCAGTGGGAAAATTGACATTGGTCATGAAAAAGTTGAAGACGCGCATAACCGGGTCCCTAGACGAGTGGAAGCCTCAGTCGCGCTTTCAAGTACGTGGCGGAAGTCTCCATCTGCAAAAAATTACTTTCGCACAATATTTTGTGGTCAGGAATACTAAACCGCCAACCAGTTTATTGGGGTGTGGATTGGCGATACCGGGCTACAGACCATTCGCTTCAACACGGCGATAACTTAGTTCTTTTCTATGAAGACGTCATCGGTTTGAATCTAGCACTAGGAACATATTTAAGCGCAAAGCCCTGTGTAGTTATTGGTCCTTTTGCGGTCGGATAAACGTGAAGCTACCAAGAATAGCCTCACAACTACATACTGAGAGCGAAAATTAGATGGAGTGGTCCTCGGCGTCTCAGGGCGACCGGCACTATGCACCAAGACTGGGATCTGCTGCTGCACATTGAGAGCTCATCCCCGGAGGGGCGCTAAGGCTTTTATTCCCCATCGTATGATGCACTTTTCGGTGATATCGAAATCTGTTGCTCTCGCTCTGTTATTTAAAGTCTCCATGCATAGAATCGCTGCTCACTTATGTCCTTCATCTACGCTCGGGGACATTACTACCCGCTTGCCTGAGAGAAGTTTCGGTCTTATAACGATGTGTCTAAAGGTCGCGCTAGACGTGGCGATTGGGCTGTTTAGCTCTGTCCTTATCTTCTTATTGGGCTTAGCAAAAACTTATTCGCAGTTCAAAAACGGAAGGCTTATACAGCATTCGTAGAGAGCGGTGGAAATATCTCTTAGTTTCCGAATGCTCGAAATAGTTCCAACGCAAGACATTGCGCACTATCGTCATTGGCGTCGTTATTTCTCTTTTCTGAGTTTGTAGACCGGCTATGGTTCGCGTCTTGGTCGGTCTCAGAGATTCGAGAGCACGAATTTGAAAGAAAAAAAAAACGAGTAAATGTGTTGACGCTGCCGCCTGGAGCCTCGTTAAATGAAACCGTTTATTTGTTTCTACACCTGCACTCGAGTGCATTCATATAACGTGTTTAATTAAACCGAGTAACTGAACGACACAGTTGTTTGGCGTGTACGTTTCTTAAGCCGTGTGTACGCGGGCAGAGCATTTTATTACGGGTATGAGAAACAAGTGGCCACTGTGCGACCAGTGTCAGTAGCTCAAAGAATTTATGCATTGAGATTGTGTTCATTGTCTCCATTCATCCGGACCCCTTTTCAGGACTTCATTTTGTTTTCTCTATTGTGACTCCCTTCTTCCGTGGCACTTATGCTGGATTCGATAAATTTAAACTGATTGCTCCGATTGCTCCGCGCCCGTCATTTTTCTTTTCAATAGTGCACGAAAATTTCATTGCTTTCTTTCTTTTCGAACGCCCACTACAGATCCTGACAAGAGCACGTAAGTAGCACGCCGAAGCACTTCTAAGGCCTTGGCATCTTAGAAAACGCTTCTTCATCACTTTTTTGCATGTGCACGTTTTGTCAAAACTAAGCAGCCCGAAGTGGTTCATTAAGGAACATTCGTTGCGTTCCGCCAGTGTTTCGGGTCCCTTGACAGTAAGGGGGACTCACGTCTTTGCGTATTGAAACGTTTGGACGGCCAGGGATGCCACAAGAGGCAGCCACATGGCTTAGGAAGGACTACTAGAGCCCTGTGCATTTGAGAGAGGCTTTATTAAAGATTGGCAGCGGCTTAGCTCAGCAAGGCCAGGATGGCATTTCAGTAGCGACACGCCGTTGTTGTTGTTCACCAGCTTGGCGGCGTCTCCTCGCGAGACGTTTCTCTCGTTCTTTGCGCTTCTCGGCTGCCCGCTCAGCCTTTCTCGCCTCGTTTTCACGCTATCGGCCGGCCTTGTATGATGCGACGTCTTTGTGGATCGCAAGACTTAATTTCACGCAGCCTGTACTGCTGCCGTGACGAGTACGGCCGCTCTCCTTCTTCCATGGTGCACGTGTGAAGAGCGAGCGCATCGTTTCTGGCTTATATCCCGGCTTATATGCGCATGCGCATACGTAGTAGAGTGCAGCGGCTGCGGCGGAGCGACAGCGCACGGCGCACACCTGTGGCTCCAGCGGAGCTGGTTGCCATGTTAACGGCGCATGCTCAGTAGTGGCCTTTGCCTGGCACCGCGAAACACCCTTCTGCTAGCCTAGTGTAGCTTTCGCTACAAAATATGCACCTCTGGCGGTGCTATTCCAGAATAGAGAGCGACCGAGGAGCTGGGAGGCGACCGGACATATGGGCTGAAGAAGAAAGTAATGCTTTCAACACATCCTTGAGGTTTCATAGAACAATACAATTAAGGGACAAGCGCGATCACTAATTTTGTCATTTTTATTTTTGGCATTTTAATGGCAGCGCAGTGTACTTGGAGTGCGAGAAAGTAATTTCCCTCATTTATCAAGTGTTTACAAAGAAGATAATAGAGGAAAATTTAAAAGGGCAGCAGCATGACGCTTTCAGCCTATTTTCACCTTCTTCGAAGAAATTTTCTTTGCATACGCATCCAAGGAAATGACTTCGGTATCTAACACGTAATAAACATAGAAAGCTGCTTCCGCCAGGAAACGAACATGTGCGTCAAATTTAGAAACGGTTCTGGCTATGTATAAAAGTTCGTTGTGCGACAGATAATGAGCGTCATTGGGCTCAGGGTTAAGACAATAAATGTTTAAGCAAACGGTGGTACAGATGCGCACGGTCAGGAACAGCATGGATGCCATGCCCTTGCTGCTGATTTAAACAAGCTGTAGCACGTATACCATCCCCAGGATTCCGGCCCATGCGCCTCGGAAAGCCGGTCGCGCCATCTCGCGACAGCCGGCGGCGCGGCGGCGCGTAACTGAATGGCGATGAAAAATAAAAAAATCAATATCTCGTCACGCATAACAGTTACAAGCGAGCTCTGACCCTGAGGGGTTAAATACCTCATAAAGTTTCTTTTAATAAAGTTTCATCACTGTGGCTTAAATATTGCGTTTACCCTGCGCGATGAGATATGGTCGCATGATGCCTATGACGAGGTCGCGAAAAAAAGCCCACTTGTCCTCACTTGATCACTCACCGCTGCCATGATTTAAAATATATCGGACTGCTCTAGGAGCTTTAGGTAGCGAAATGTCCCATCTTTTAATAGATGTAAAGTATTTTATATTTGAAAGAGGCAGAATTTTTCCCTGGCTATTTTTCTATTCATCATGCATCCTCAGCATCGGCAAGAAACGTGTGGCGCCCTCTCTTGGTGCGTTTGGCTAGGCGCACGTCTACGCTTTTTTTGCTTGCTTTAAGGAGATCAAGTCACGCCTTGTGAATGCGCGCTTTTATTAAAAGTGTCCCCATCGGATGTAGGCACACAAACATGGGCCGCTACAAGAAAGTGCTCGCCATGAATGGGTATTATAGAGGACTATAAGCAAACTCCAGAGCTTTACAGACACATTTACTATTGCAAACGCGTACAGTGGCTACTTGAGGATGAGTGATAGTGGAAATGCGTGCGCATTAACTATACAAAGCCACGAAACTTAGGTATTAGCGCATTAATCGCTACATCTTAAAGCTCAATAGCGTTCAGCTCTTCGAAAGTTTAGGCGATGCGGTCAAAATGCAGCAGGGATGCGTTGAAATCAGTGTACCTCTGTAGTCTCTTTATTGAATATAAAGCTATTTCTGTAAGGGTACAAGCCCAATCAAGCCGAATTCGTTTGGCTTCTTGCTGTACTCCTGTCATCTGTACATATATAGATGCCCATAAGCTTGTACGTTGCAAGTACTGCAGGATTCTATGCAAGAAACCTGGTGCTCCGTTTCGTGCCTGTTTCACTAACTGATTGTGCGCATTAGGCAGTTTGTCCAGTGTAACAATTCGTAGTGTGGTAATTCACAGCATTTCTTCTAGGTTGTTAAAGTGCCTCCAGTTATTCGATCATTCGCCGTCGCTAAGGGCTTTGCCATTGCCGTAATCGCTGCTAATTTCCGCGTTCATGTCAAAAGTGTGTGCAAACTATGAAGCGATAACGAAGAGTTCATAGAACGGCATGTTGTGAGCTATTCTGACAAATCTGCCATTTGCTGTGCAGGAAGCTACGCCTTTTCCCAAAGCTGCAACCCAGAGGCAAATCCAATTAAAATTTTATGACTATAATTTGCATTTATTTGAGAAGTAAACGCCAGCCAAATAAGTTCTTGTAGGATAACAGGACGTTTCAAAGCCGGCTCTGTTTCTGCTTTAAGGCGGCAGCTGGGCGCTCCATCCGGGCCACTTGCGCAATGCGCCGCTCGCGCTGTCCATTAGCGACAGGACGCTACGTGCACGCGGCCTAGAATATGCAGTTAATTTACGCGCGTTGTAAATGTGTACAACAAAGCTTAGGCACTACTAGCTTGCGAGCGGCGCGAACTTGATACTTTTTTGTATTTTGTGAATGGACAACTTGCAGAATAACGAGCGCCCTCTACAATTTTCCAACCAAGAACCCTCGTACGCAGACGCCAATCTCTCATTCTTCTTCGAAAAGAGAGAGGAGAGCCGTCCCTTTATCTGTATGGGAGGGAAATTGTTGAAAGGACACAATAGAGCCGAGACGCGAAGGACAGGTGCGGGTCGAGACAGGCAGTCGTCAAGGGAATGCATCATTGTAACCTTTGCACAGCTTTCCTTTACACTCTACCTCGAAAGCTGGCAATGTCTGGCGGGGCTTCAGGTTCACGCAGATTTGTGGGGCGCCCCGCACACCTTTTCGAAGAAGGACACAGTGCAGGGCTGCTGACTCATCTCCCCTCGCGGTTAAACCCTTCATGCAGCATTGCAGGAAGCGAAAACGTGTCTGTGAACGAGGGTTCTTGGTTGGAAAACATCTTCCTGTTAGTCAGCTTTCCCGCAGTTTTGCAAGTTGTCCAAACAAAGCTCCCCCGTCTTTTCTGCCGGTCGCTTTCCTTCGTACTTTTCCTCGCTATACTCTCCCTGTGACTTCCGCCGGCTCTGAATTCCGTGAATTCCACCGGCTGCAGCTCTCGTGCTTCCTTTTGTATTTTTTTGTCAGTAAACGATTACTACTACTTCTTGAAGGTGCGACTGCGGGCGCGTTGCGGAGCCTTTTTTAAGCCCACATAAGGTCGACCGCAGGGTCATGGAGCTTATACCGTGGATGTAGGAAAAGGGAGTTATTCCCAGAAAACATTCAACATTCTCCTCCGTCATGACTCAAGTAGAAGGCTTCTGCGCAGTTTGGTTCGGTTTCCACCACAATAGTGCCGTCAAAGTCACCCCTGTGGTGGCATGGCTGGGAAGTACGGCCACTGCGCTTCTGTTCATTTGCTTGACATAAGCTTTTTGCTGCTTCACTCTTTCCGTCATATTGTTGGTGTCCCCAGCCTAAGCCTCGTTTACATAAACCGGACTGCGGTAGATCGAATCGGGGGGTCAAGTTGTGTAAGGTCAGCCCGACTCGACGATTGCGTGTTTACATGAACTAGATTTTAGCGAGTCGAGACCGGTTCAACTGCAGCGACACCAAGCGTCGAGCAGCGCAGCGGGTGAGGGCAGTGGCAGCCTCCAAGATTGCGGCACGGCACCGCTGTCTCGCAGGCGCGATGGCGCAAGCGTAAAAGCAGGATCGTAATTTATGCTCTCCACTCCCGCTAACCCGACTCTTCGTCTGTATCCAGTTTACGTGCTATCTTCCGTTGGAATTGAGCGAGTCAACCCCCCCCCCCCCCCCCCCTGCAGCGGAGTTGACTGGACTCACTTCCTCGACTCCCGGAACCGACTGTGCGGTGTTTACATGAAACCAGTAACCGGTTTTCAACTGAATTCCTCAACTAAACCCCTTCAAGTAAACGCCGCTCTAGACACCATGCACTCGAGCAGGGTTTTTGCGTACCACGCCTTGCATCTTTTCTGTAGGACGATGGGTCTTCGGGACAGGGGAGGAGGCGCCTGATAATGATGTCCGGCTGGTACCCAGTTTCCACCGCTTCCTTTCCGCGAATGCTGGCCAATGTTTTGCTGACGCCTTTTACGTACAGATTGCATACGCGTTTTTGCTCCTGGCGTGTACTTAGCCTACGCGTAGAATTGTTTTCGTTGCGTTTTTTCCCATAAGGATGTTTGCTTTTGTTGACAAGTTTTAATGGTGCAAGGGCCGCCTTGCACCAAAGAGCGCCATGGAACAGTGTTTTCTTCTACATAAGGTTAGGTGAAAGACATTTTTCGAGTCAATTCACCTCAGAGAAACCACGAAAAAATTTGTATGCATTGGAAAGCGATAGGTACCCGGGGGGCACTGGGAATCGAACAACCGAACCGCCCGCGAACCGCATGCTAAAAGCACTGCTATCGCTGATTTTAAAATAAATAAGGAAGAATTGGGCATCGCTTTCAACCTAAACTTGCTTGAATTTCACGCTACCCTTCCGACACAACTCTTTGACAATATGTTCCTCTCAGAAAGGCTATGACAACGCGACACAAGATTCGCAGAATTAAATGGATGACGAACACAGGGAGAAATGGGCGTTATTTTCAAGAGGTACGTAGGTGACCGGTTGCGGGGGTAAGGGGGAGAAGAGAGCAAAGGGCAGTAGGGAGAGGGTGCTGTCTCCTGCTGTACCTTTGTGTGCGCCTTTCTCTTTTTCCCCTTTTACTTCTCCTCGAGCCGTGGACCGCAGGCCGCGAATTCTTCTAAAATGCGCTGTTTTTTTTACTTCCGACGCTGAAGAACGACAAAGCTGGCGCGTCTGCCAAACCGGTCCTGAAAGGTCTCATGCATGAACGCATCCTTGCCGGCTCACGTAAAAAAAAAAAAAAAAAACCCTTACAGCTGCTAATGTGCCACTCCTGACTGAAGCGGTCAAACATTTCCCAAAAACCCCATCAGAGTTTTTGGAGAGAATCAGTTGCATTCTCTGACGTCCTGGTTACGCAGGACTGCCACCAGCTTTGCGAAGAGAGCAGTGCAAGGCAAAAAGAGTGGCACAAAAAGAAATTTTGGTCCATTTGTCGTGGCTACGGCAAATGCGAATTAGATGTGTTAGCACTGCGGTTTCGATATTCGAATCCGCTGATCACGGCTGCAAGTTGATGCAGAAGATACCCAAAGCACAGCGCGAGAGACGGGTAGTTTAGGACACGGGATGTTCGGCTGCGGTGATGTAAGAGCGAGTGCTGTGGTGCTGAGGTGTGTCGTATTACGTGTCATGTCGATCTGCTACTGTTTTCCATATGGTTTGAACACGGTTCATGTACATAGAACAAAAGGCAGTGATGTAGTGGTCTGATGCAGTGGCCAGCAAAACTAATCTATACGCGCCGTCCGGATTCGCAACCCACTCGGTCCGTAAGGTATTTTCGTTTAGTTAATTTTATTTAAGGTCAAGAAAACTCCAGACATACAGACGGACCTAGGCGAACACTAAGAAGCCTCAGCACCGAGTAAAAAAAAAAACTTTGATCGCATCAGGTCGCTGTTGTTCCACTGCCATGTGGAGCAAGACCTTTCTGCGGCCACGTAATTGGTGGAAGCTTCGGAAACCACGTGTCCTCAGCCTGTGTGTCAAGAAACCAGCCGTAGTGCGTTTATTTTTTCTTTTCTCACCCAGCGTGTTCAAGGCGGGCTGACTGTGCGGCTGCCCCCCGTGCTCCCTTTGTTGGCGTGCAGGAAAAGGAAAAGTCGGGTCGCGGCTAACAGGGCTCTGTGCCTTCTTCGTGCGACTTCGAGCGATGATTTGTCAAAAATTACTGCAAGTATACACATAACATAAGACATGACTAAACGTCCCATAAGCGGCACAGAACTTTTTCGAGACAACGGGACAAGATTTTGCTGCGATAATCAGAGAGCGGAGCCCTAAAAGCCTGACAGTTGCTATCATTAACAACATGGTCGGGAAGGTATCCAAACTGTGAAGGATGAGGTAAATGGGATAGTTGGTTCAGAAGCAACAAAACTTTCCACCACACCAGCACTTCTCAGCATGAGGGGTTGTTTTAATAAATATGTTGTGTATTGGAGCTCCACAATACTGGTATTACTGCAACAAAATGGCGATATTTCTACTTCACAGCTGCATCAGAATGCACATTTTTCGTTCCATAGTTGCCCCAGAACGCCCATTTTTGTTCTCCAAAAGCTTTTAAAAAAAAAACATATTTCGGCCATTCCAGCACTGTTGTCAGCGCTCCGTCACTCAGTCGCTAGCTTTCGTTGCGAGCAGTCTCAGTCACCGGAAGCAGGACTCCGAAAGTTCGCGAACAATGCTGAAACGGTGAGCGCAAGCGGCGCCTATGTGTTGATCCTGCGTGAACTGAACGAAGCTTTCAACGGTGGGCAGAGTCACGCGCGATCTTGCGATGCCACCATTATTAGGAAGTGCGCGCCCACGAAGTCAAAACCGCCAGACGCAAGAAACAGCAAAAACAAAGAAAGTGCCATTTGGGCATTCGAATGCCAGTTCAGCGTCAATACATTCGGCTTTACGTGTTTGGCCAGTGAAATGCAGACTAAGACGCTGCCAGGTAAGCTGTAGGCACTCTGAGCAGCTCCGTTTTTCATAGTGAGGCGGGGCTAACCAAAGTGCAAGCGCAGAATAGAAGGCTTGATGATCGATACAACTCATGAACGGTACGACGAATACACCCTATGGCTTCACCGATTGGCATGACGCCGTGACATCTTGTACCTGTCAGCCTGTCATCACGAGTTTTTGCACGTTAAATGGGATTACTGAGGATTAGGCAGATTAAACACGACGATAGCGAAACCCGGCAGACGGCATTTGACGGAAGGCCTCCTTTCAGCGGAATTTGTCGATTACGGTTCTTGAGTTCTATTCGACAATTTTGACTTTCTCAACTTCTCAGATTATCGGCTCTTGAAAAAAAAGTATAATATGTGATTAACGTAAATTAAACCAAGGATAAAAAAATGGAGTTCCAGAGCTACGTGAAACCACCCACAGAGTGTTTCCCGTCGTATGGTCCTCCTCAGAGTATTTTATAAATTCCGATCAATTAGTTAATTAGGTAAGATTAATTATGCTAAATTTTAAACATTCACTTTAGGTTAACGTGCCTTTTGTTAAGTTGTAGAGGAGAGTTACGAAAGAACCGATCAAGTTTTTTTGTAGGAGCGTGTCTTCTACGTGGTTCTTTCTTCAAGTTTTTTTTTTAAAAAGCCCGCGAAATATGAAAACACCACGTGTTTTCTCTCTTGCGCTACCGTACTGTCGCGTTGCAAGCCAGCTCTGAATGAACGAAGCCTGTGCGCTCACCGTGGCCAAGTAAGCGGCCGGGGCGTAGTTCGACGGGCTGCAAAATTATGAACAAAAAAAAAACGAAGACTGCACTGGAATACACGACTTCACTACTTTCACTTCATTTTCTGGTTTGCCTGCGCGATGTCTCATAAAAGCCCTATCGCAATTGGCAGATCACGCCGTGCGCTTTCCATGCTGGAAGAATGTGCTGATCGCACTTTCAAGATTATGCTAAGAGCGGCGTCGACTGCTCACTTCCAGAAGGTGAGCGCGCACACTTCATTCAGAACGCGCTTGGCAGCGCTACAATGCAGTAGCGCAAGAGCGCAATGAAGTGTTTTTTCTTTTTCATATTTAGCGAGCATTCCATGAAAACTCGAAAAAAGGGCCACGTACGTTGCTACAAAAAACTGGATCGGTTCTTTCGTAACGCCCCTGTACAACTTAACAAAATGCACGTTCCCTTACAGTAAACGTTAAAATTATGTATAATTGATCTTAAATAAGTAACTAATTAAGCGAAAATAAGAAATACTCTGAGGAGCGCCACACAGTGAGCAACAACATGTCGTTGGTTTCACCTGGCTACGCAGCAACCCTTTTTTTTAATCTTTGGTTCAAGTTCCGTGAAACACCCTGAATAGATTTGGCCTGCAATTGCGTCTATCTGGAATGAGGCAGGGGCCCTTGTGCTTGCCTCGTCCTCTGGAATAATGACACACGCACCCTATGGCGCCTCTTGGAAAGCGCTTGGGTGCTTTATTTCGTTGCTAAGGCGTTTCACTAAAAAACCTAGGGTTCCGTGTTTTCAGTATTTCTTTTTTTTTTCCATTTGGGGGTTATATGGGGTTTATTTTTTCTCTTTGGTTCGATGATTTTCGCTTTCTACTTTCAATGCCGGAGAGAAACCGGCGTTTATCGGGATAGGTGTTCTAAAGCGGCTGTATAGTTACTGGAGAAAATATAGCGCACCTGAATTTTTTTATTAAACACATACCAAACACCCTACCCAATGAATTAATGCCCAAACGAGTAAAAATAAAAGAGAACTGCTATGACAGCAACGGAACGCTGTACGACGTAAGGTTATTCAAAATTTTGGCACGAATGTAGTTGGGAATACTGCCACCGCATTGAGCCTCTGCCAGTGATGGCATCGCTTGGATTGTCTGTAGTGTATGTAGTACATACGCACGCAAATACTTGGAACGACGAACGCACGGCGCCGGATTTTCTCGTAATGGAACTATAAGGCTTTAAAGAGTATAAAATGTTATATTTACACGTAGTGAAAAAAAATGGACACGTACATTGAGAGATTTGTCAGCCATCGGAGGAATGCGGTCAGAAAGCACACGTTTTACATTTGCGCTTGATGGGGGGATGGCAAGAAAATCAAGAGATGGTTTTAACAAGACCGGCCATTCTTTACAGCGCGCTCTCCATATGCTGTGAAAGCAAACGTCAGCAGATGTAATTTTGAACAGCGATTATTCTGAGATCCTTCTTTCAAAAACGGGTGGTCTGCAGAGCTCACAACAGGCGAAAATAATCCATTAAAGACTTCTTTGTCATCAATTCCTGCTCTATGGGCGGGTCCACAACTTGCACTTGATGCCAGAAGTCATCGCTATGAAGTGAGTTTTCGCGGAAGCTGCGCATATATTTCTCGCGGACTTCATAGCTTGTCGAGTAGCGAATATATCGGTCTTCGCACCAAACGCTGACCATTCAGGAAGGTACTGACCAGTGAAGGTGCAGGCTAGATGAACCAGGATTGAGTACACGCAGCAGACAAGTGCCTCCTCTGATTCCAATGATTTTATTGCTGTGTTTATTGCTTCGATGTTCTATACCACGCGATTACACTCCACAAAAACTATATATACAGTCATGTCTTCGGGGATAGCGAGTACTGCTAGCAGGTTCTCGAGCTTTTCACCTTTTGTTTGATTGCTCTCCAGAAACCAAGAACATGAATGAACGCTAAAAAAAAAGTACCAGCTCTCAGGGGAGCCACAGTGGCAAGTTGCCAAACTGGCAATGAGAGAGACGTGCAGGCAATGTGAAAATCCCGCCGTATTCCCCTGGAGCCTGTAAGCACTGCTGAGCCGAAAGAGCAGAAGATTTTGTCGGGTGGGGAGCTTGTCCTGGGTACTCTCGTGTCCTGTTGCGTTCCTCGCTACAGGAAACTTATGCCTGACCTACACACTTGAAAACCGTCACGCTGGTAAAGAGAAGACAAAGGAACGCGACAACAGAATTTGGTTTCGATTGAAAGGAATGGTACCAAGGACAGTTCAGTGCGGCTGTGTTCCGGGTGAACTAGAGAAAAAAAGTAGAGTACATTTCTTCACTTGAAACTGGCATTCTTTTCTTCAAGGACGGCTGAAAATAAGTGTTCATTGGTTTTCCAGCATTCATATCAAAATGCCGCGGGGGTCATTTTTCGGAGTTTAACGGAGTTTAACGGAGTTTAACGGATACCGAAAACACGGCATCTCTACTTGTAACAGGGTTAGTTGGTGCGATTGCAATGTTAGAACTACGCTCACTTCAATAAACCGGCCTACACGGATTCGTGTACTACCAGTACGTGTGGGT
Organism: Amblyomma mixtum; assembly: GCF_055824585.1. NCBI lineage: Eukaryota > Metazoa > Arthropoda > Arachnida > Ixodida > Ixodidae > Amblyomma > Amblyomma mixtum. Next base: position 119,355,720 of record NC_143018.1, read on the forward strand.
CTTTGTTATGTACAGTCCAGCCAGCTCAGCTCTAACGCAATATGTTTTCCTCTTTCCGACTTTCTACGGGAGCCAGATCAATTTCAGCTTAACTTCCACACTTTCACGCAGCTGCTGCGCGGCTTCTAGAACGGATATGATAAAACGTTCCGCTGACAAACCACTTGCCCGAGTGCCTGGCATACCGAAGTTTACCAAACATGAACCGATGCTGCAAGCAGTACAGCGACGGCGTACGCCGAACGGGCGCCGAAAAAGGGCATGCACCTCCATGTTCTTGGTGCTGGCTGGCTCCCCCTCTGAAGCCGACGGAAGTAATTTCGAGCCGTGAAGAAAAGAGGTTGGGTGCTCTGAAGGGCAACTCGAACCGCGAAAAGTTCTGGGAACCTGATAGAGCTTCAAGCCATAAAGAAAAGAGTCGCCGAGAGCTCCGCTGTCCTCTGAATGTCGTAAACCGGACCCCGCTTCCTACGCGTGCGCGAGCGCCCGTGCGTTCCGGTGGTGGTCCGGTGACGTCTCCTATAGTGCGCATGCTTATACCGGTTCTGTGGTATTCCAAGAGCGCCCACCTTGAGCGCGTACGCCAAAGAAGGGCCCTTGGAGCACACTTTCAGCATATCGAGTGCCCTCAACAATTTTTCAACCGAACATTCTCGTTCGAAAAATGAGGGGGGAGATGTCCCTTTGTCAATATAAGACAGAAGTTGTGGAAAGGATGTGAGGAGCGGGTCGGGACAGGTACTTGTCACGAGAACGCATCATGGTAACCTTTCGGCAACTTCTTTTTACACTATCTCGATGGCTGGAGGCGTGCGTCGAGGCTTCAGGTTCCGGCATATTAGGGAGCAGCCCCCCTCACCTTCTTCCAAGAACGACACAATGGAGGGCTACTGTATCATCCCCCTTCGCGCTAACCCCTTGAGCCAGCCGAGCAGGAAGTGGAAACGCGGTCTGTGAAAGAGGGTTCTTGGTTTGAAGAGACCTTCATGAAAATAAGCTTTCCTGCAATTCTGCAAGTTGTCCATTTACTTCAGACACAATGAATGCCGGCACGTCGAGAGTACGCTAGGGTGCGTCAGCGGACATCAAGGCCGCCAAGCGACCCACAGCGAAAGCGGGTATCTTCCACGGAGCTGCCTTCGTTGCCTGCATTCTCAGTGCACGCTCTGCGACGTATTAACATCGACAGCTGTTGAGGGCATGTTTCTCGGTTGTGCATCGTCAGTGTTGGTGTTGATGTCTGAGAGGTACGAGCGCAGTTACATCACGAGTGAAAGAATAGTGAGGCCATGCGTATTGAAAGCAATATGAAAATGAATGGCAATAAGAAATACGAATTTCATCACCTGAAATCTCGCGTTCTACAGCGGTAATCACGTCCTGTGATTTTTGCATTCTACTCTGAGCGTTTTCTTTTTGTTTTTGATATAGTGACATTGGAGCCTCGACGCTTTGTCGTCGCCAGATGATATCTGGAGAAACGGAAAGTTTGCTACATTCGACTGGTTTCTAGCCACACAAGGAGAGAACACGCGGTTTTTGAAGCTTTGACCAATTACGTGGCCGCTGAAAGGTCTCGTCCGTTCCCAATGGTTTGTTTTATTTGATACTGCACACAAGCCATAATAACACTGTGCACGCACGTTTAATGAGAAGGAACGAAGTAAAGGCTCTAGGAAAAGCCTTTCAGCATGCCGTATTTTTCAGTAAGTGAGCAGACGAGAACCACGGCCACTCGGTGATGCGGTTCCATCGAGCGGCCGTTTTTTTGTCAACCGCCACCTCCACAAACTGGTAAAACAACAGCCAGCTGACGGGGTCGCATTTTTTGGTGCGGCACTAAGGCTTGAATTCTCGATTTCGACGTGGTCTGTCTGTATGTCTGAAGCCTGCTTCACGTGAAATAAAATAATCGAAAATGTTTTGCGGCCGCGAGTGGGTTTCGAACCCTGGCCAGCGCGAACAGATCAATTTTAGACAACTACATCACCGCAACCGAGCATCCCGCATGCATCTTAAACTACCAGTCTCTTGCGCTGTGTCTTGGATATCATTTCTTCAACAGCATCCGTGCGCAATGGATCCGAACACCGCAACCGCAGTGAAAACCGGAGTGCGGGCGCACCTGCGTATGTCGAGTAACCGCGCTAAATCGTCCGAAATTTGTTTTTGTGCAACTCTTCGTACCACGCCATGACCACGCGCTCTGGTTTTAACAAAGCTGGTGGAAGTCCTTAAGCTGGTGGAAGGCATTAAAGAATGTAACTGATCCTCTGCAAAAGCTCTGATGTCATTTTTGGGAGATTTCTTTCGCGCATGGAGTGACCCTTCGCCAGGACTGACACATTACCGGCTGTAAGTTTTTTTTTTTTTTGTGAAAGCCTAGAGACAAGAGTGCGTTCATGTATGAGACCTTTCCGGGCCGTTTTCGCAGAGGCGCTGACTCCGTCCTGTTTCACTGTAGGGAGCAGAAAAACAGCGCACTCCAGGAGCAAACACGGTCTGCGCTCTACGACTCGAGGAAAAGTAAAAGGGGGAAAAAAAAAGGCAGGCAAAGGCACAACAGGAGACCCCCCTACTGTCATTTTCTCTCCCGCCCCCTTACCACCCACGACCGATCCCCCGTTGCAAAATAACCGCTCTTAAAAAATAACAACAATTTCTCTCTACCTATGCAACAGCTCACATGAGTCACTTCATCCTTCGCCCTTCATGATACTACACCTCCCCCTTCTTCATCAGTTCCCCGCTGGAAAAAGTTGTATGATGCAATAAACTCATACAGTTTGTCATACAAATATCATATACTTATCACACGAATCATAGAAAATTATCATAGAAATGTCATACATTTCTGTAAAATCACACAGTCATCATAGAGATGTCACAGAATATCATACAAATTGTATGATATATCACAAAAATTGCACGATATTCTATGATGAAGCCTCTGTGAGGTTATTGCATCATAGACCTTTTTTTCAGTAGGGTTTGATGTTGCCAACAGTGCGTCTTGTTCTTGTTGCCTTTGTGGGAAGAACAGTGCCAAAAAGTCATGTCCGAAGGGTACAGTGAAATGCAAGCAAGTTTTGATTAAGACGAAGTCAGCGAAACCTTGGCCAGTATTCTCAAAAAGGAAGGGATGTAAACTACACACAAGCCGGCCACCATTATCGGACGCCTCCTCCACCGTCCCAAAGACAGTCATCCTAAAGAAAAGGCCTAAGGCGTGGTATGTAATACCTTGCTTCAAGTGCTTGGTGTCGTAGGCTGTGAAATATGGCGGTAAGGTGAAGCAGCACAATGCTTACGTCAAACAAATAAACGTAGAGCGAAGCGCGGTGGCCTAGCCCTTCGAGGCGTCTGTCAACAGGACTGACTTCAACAGAACCATTGTGCTCGAGTCCGAGCCAGATTTGCGCAGAACGAAAATAGCCGGCCAAGTCGGTGACGCCGCAGTGCGATTTTCGCACAGTGCTTTCACATGCAACGCGTACCCAGCGAATTCGGTCGGAGGGACACGCAAGGTTGGTCGATGTTTGCATAGGCAACCCACGATTAAACGCGACAGAAAGGCTGCACGGAATGTGTTGACGATGTTATGGCCAGCGTGTTTTTAGATGCAAGGCAATATTTGGTATGTTGTGATTAGAATAAACAGTTTGGATTACGCCGCGGGAACAGCTCCCACGTGACCCCATGCCGAGACGGCGCGTGACGTGACGTCACGTGGGAGCTGTTGCCGCGGCGGTCTCGACACGCGCGCCTCGAGACCGGCCGTGGCCGAGGCAACAGCTCCCACGTGACACGCGCCGTCTCGGCGCTGCCCATTGGTCAGTCGCAGAGCGAGCACACCGACGCTGCGACTGAATTCCAACCGGACGGAACTTGGTCGCAGGCCGTCTGCGGCTAGACCGACGGACCTCCCCAATCACAGCGTCGCAGGCGAGAATCGCATGCATGTGAAACGGCCCTAAGTCATGGCACAGTTAATTTTTTTTTGTGTGTGTGATGGAACAGAGTAAACACCGGGACACAGGTTTTTGCGCTGTTCCATCAGAAATGCAAATGAGTAACCAACATGCCCAACCTGTTGCCCTGGCTGATTTAAAAGTCGCGGGGGAATGTTAATCGTTCCCTGGAAATGGCTCCCTCTTCTTAACCCGCGTTTGTGGGCTTAAAAAGAACCTGCAACTCCCCTGCAGTCCCTCCTTTAAGAAGTAGTAGTAGTAGTAGTGGTTTGCCAGAGGCAATAACAGTTGACAAAAATAAACTAACGAAATTAAAAATGTTGCCGGCTGCGGTGAGTGCTATCGAATACCTTTGCCCTGCAGTGGGTGTAGTCAGGCTGATGATGATGATGATGATGACCTCAAACATTGGAGCTGCGCCGGTGTAATTAAAGGCAAAGGGAGAGGAAAGCGAGAAGTACGTAGCGGAGCGACAGAGAAAAAAGGCAGGGGTAGCTTTGCACAACATTCCAAAATGAAAAAAAAATTATATGTTCGCGCCACTCGCGTGCGAGCGCCTAGGTATTGTTGCACGTATTCGCATCCGTGACGGGTAAATTCACTGCATATTCAGGGCCGCGCGCACGTAGCGTCCTCTCGCTAATGAATCGCGCGAGCGGCCCACTGCACAAGCGGGCGGGGTGGAGCGCCAAGCCGCCGCGCTTGAGAAACCCAGTCAGCTTTTAAACGTCGTGCTATCTAAAAATAACTTCTGTTCATTTCTCAAGAAATATAAATCATAATCAACAACATTTAACTAAGGTTTGACTCTTGAGTGCTGCTCTGGGTAAAGGCGTAGTTTCTTGCCGAACAGACGGGAAACGCTTCGGAATAGTTCCCAGCATGCCGTTTGTGAAGTCTTCTTTAGCTCTTCATAGTTTGCGTACACCACTGGAATATTTTCCAAAACTAGCATCGCTTGCAGCAGTGGTAAAGCCCTTATCGACGGTGAACGAATAATCATCGGAGGCACTTTACCAACCTAGAAAAAATGTGAACTACCACACTACTAATTGTTACATTGGATAAATCACGTACCGCGCACAATGAGTCAGTGAAACAAGCATGAAGCGCAGCATCAGGTGTTGCCGCTTGTTATACTGCAGCACTTGCTCACTCAACGCATTCGTACTGCATTTTCACCACATCGACAGAAGTTTCGAAGAGCTGACTGCTATCGAGGCCAGTAACATGAGTGTTGAAATGCAGTGATTAATACACGATTTTAATATTTTTAATGCACAGAGTAAGAGCCACATACAAGTATTCGTGAGTGAGCTCTAAGTATGAGCGTCGGGAATTACGCATTTCACTGCTTGAACGAGTGTCCCTGGAAGTTTCATTGCTTTTGTATTGTTAATGCGTACGCAATATCAGTGTCATTATGCATATGTGGTCACTGTACGCGCTTAATAAAAAATGCACCTATCACGCAAAAGTGTCCTTGTAATCTCCTCTATCCACCCCGGGTGCGCTTTCTTGTCGCACTTTATGCAGCAGCCCATGGTATAGCCTCACTCCGATGGGAGCACTTTTGATTAAAGTACGCCTTCATGTGGCACGACTCAACCTCTCAAAGCAAACAACCAAAGCATAGCACGGCCGGTCTCGACGCGCTCGCTCACGAGCGAGCGCGTCGGGACCACATAAAAAACTTGCTTTCGAAAAATATTTCGTAGCTAGCAGGGCTAAACCGCCCCCAAATTTTTTGACGAAGTTGGCATGCGTACACCGCACTAGCCACGGTCCGGCTTCTTTTCTTTCACCCCAGCAAAGAAGGGAGCGGGTAGGGGAGCGACACAATCAGCGCGCCTTGAATACGCTGGGTGACAAAAGAATAAAGAGAATCTCTGCCGGGGCACCGAAAAGTTGGGTTCACGTGAGGGGAGCGCACACAAAGTGGAGAATGCGGGAAGGGGAAGGCATCTCTCCCCCAATCCAGGAAGGAGGAATGTAAGAGGAGAAGGAGGAGCTCAACTTCATGCGGCGCGTGGTGGCAGATTTGTGAACTAAGGGCGCATGAACCAGAATCCTGGCCATGATGCTGATCGGCGAACCACGTGCCGTCATGTGACCTCCACTCTCAGTCAGCAAAGTAGGTGCCATGGCGATAGTCATGTTCATGGGATACCCCAGTACACGTTAGGAGGGTTCCTTTAATCTGCACAGGCTTGCGCAGGCAGCAAAAAAAAAGCCACCCTCCTCTGCGTTGCGCTGCTGCTTTCATGCTGAAAAAGAAAGGTCTTGACCCGTATCAGGACCAATGAATAAAAAAAACCTAGCGTCGCATTTTTTAGCCACATTCAAACCATGGAAATGATTAGGATGGCGCCATTCGACATCGCGAAATAAGAAAAGCTCAACGCCGGTTAGCAGACCCCGAAAGTTATCAATTCCGCGGAGGAACATGCGTGCAGTTCTTCTTCTGGATATGAGAGAAGCCAACAGCCACAGAAACCAAGGAGCACAGGGGATTTTTTAATTAATTCATTTTTTGTGGTGTTGATCAAGTAAGAATATTACTGAATATGTTGTCGCTTGAAGCTAATTGATTAGAAAAGCAGAAGAAAAAACAACCACCTGCCGCCGGTGGGATCCGAACCAACGAATTACGCGTCCGGTGCTCTACCTCTGAGCTACGGCGACGGCTGTCAAACCTTCTGCTTTCGGGGGTATTTATGTTTACAAATAACCTAACCTTGAGAGTGTTCACCAGCGCCACCCACGTTCGTAAGCGGCGGACGTGGAACGTCCGGAGTTACCGCTGGTGTGACGTAGAACGCCATCTACCGGCGAGGGTGGATGCTGTGTGAGAACCCTCTCGGTTCTCACACAGCTTCGGTTCTGGCAGCCTTGACGCCATAGGAAGCATAAGAGGGTTCTCACACAGCTTCCACCCTCGCCGTTAGATGGCGTTCTACGTCACACCAGCGGTAACTCAGGACGTTCCACGTCCGCCGCTTACAAACGTGGGTGGCGCTGATGAACACTCTCAAAGTTAGGTTATTTGTAAACATAAATACCCCCGAAAGCAGAAGGTTTGACCGCCGTCGCCGTAGCTCAGAGGTAGAGCACCGGACGCGTAATTCGGAGGTCGTGGGTTCGGATCCCACCGGCGGCAGGTGGTTGTTTTTTCTTCTGTTTTTCTAATCAATTAGCTTCAAGCGACAACATATTCAGTAATATTCTTATTTGATCAACACCACAAAAAATAAATTAAATAAAAAATCCCCTCTGCTCCTTGGTTTCTGTGGCTGTTGGCTTCTCCCATATTTATAACGAGCCCCTCATTCCCCTTCCCTTGTTTGCTTAATTGCTTAGCGAGGGCCTCGGTTCTGGCAGCCTTGACGCCATAGGAAGCATAAGAGGGTTCGCACGCAGCTTCCACCCTCGCCGTTAGATGGCGTTCTACGTCACACCAGCGGTAACTCCGGACGTTCCACGTCCGCCGCTTACGAACGTGGGTGGCGCTGATGAACACTCTCAAGGTTAGGTTATTTGTAAACATAAACACCCCCGAAAGCAGAAGGTTTGACAGCCGTCGCCGTAGCTCAGAGGTAGAGCACCGGACGCGTAATTTAGAGGTCGTGGGTTCGGATCCCACCGGCGGCAGGTGGTTGTTTTTTCTTCTGCTTTTCTAATCAATCAGCTTCAAGCGACAACATATTCAGTAATATTCTTACTTGATCAACAGCACAAAAAAATTAATTAATTAAAAAATCCCCTGTGCTCCTTGGTTTCTGTGGCTGTTGGCTTCTCTCATATTTATAACGAGCCCCTCATTCCCCTTCCCATGTCTGCCTAATTTCTTCTGGATATGCTAGCTAAAGGTATAACAGGAATTTAGCACACCTGTAGACGTCAAATCTCTCCAGAACTCTGGGCAGCGTCACTAGCGTATCCCGCGAAGGCCGAGTCTGCAGGCGATTTTCTTTTTCTTGACCCCTTTCGTACTCACACCAGCATGAAAATTAAACAAGCGATCGCCAGATGTGGCAAGACAGAGCACCCCCATCCTCCCTACACTCGTGACTCAGTGGCATCAGGGGTGCAGGGGTCTTTTGAAGCCACTGATGGAGGAGCTCCCCTGATCAAGATCTGGGAACAAAAATGGCGATTCGTGCTGCGAAGTCATGGGTACGCCTGAACGGCATGGTACTCAAGTAGGACAAACGTACGCATGCCTTTGTTATGCGCAGGCACCAAACTTGAAAAACGAACTGCGATTATGTAGAAATGACAGCCGTATGGAACATCAAAGTGGGCCCCCTTGTCTGAATTTCATATTTTTAAAGTGATAGTGTTAAGAAGCTAATGTCGCAGAGCATCCGGCATCGTCGTCGACGTCCATGAACGTGAGCGAAAAATACACAAAAAATGTTGAGAACCAACCTAGGCCTAGCAGGCAGGTGGGCCGCCCAGGTCACGCAACCTTGTGGAGTCCTCCCAGTATGCCCACATGTTTGTCAGTAAAACAGTGCACCGCGGCAGGTGGCAGTTACGTCTATGGGGGTTTAACGTCCCAGTGTGACTCAGGCTATGAGGGTCGCCGTAGTGGGAGGCTCAGGAAATTTTGACCACCTGGGGTTGTTTAACGTTCTCTGAAATTACGCAGTACACGGGCCTCCGGAATTTCGCCTCCATCGAAATGCGACCACTATGGCCGGGATCGATTCCTGAAATTTAAATAGCGCTACATTTTCAAACGAATACACAGAAAGACATGACAGGACGGCGCTTTTGAATCATCAGCGAGCGCCATAACCATCTAGCCACCTCAGCGGCTCGTCAATATGTTGAGTCCTGTTGTGAGTTTTGAGTTGCATGTCTCGAGTTTTTTTCGCAGTTTTCTCTTCGTGCCGCCGTCAATCAGCGGGCCCATTGTGTCATCCTTCTGCCACGGCTGTGGCCACGGGTCGACTCTATGACGGCGTTCACTGCGCAGGCAATGGCCTTCCGGCACGCGTAAATGGGTGCTGCTCTCCGGGCTGCTGAGCGCCCTCATCATCGGCGCCCTGTGCGTAGTCTACGTCAGGCCGCGAAACGATGGTAAGCATACACCTGCTTCAGAACAGGTGAAAGTATTTTAACGCGTTATCATTACAACGGTCACTGCAAACGGACATGGCGGCCGCCGTCTAACAGTAGCCAGTGGCAGGTGGGAACCTTCCCGTTGGCCTACGAACGAACTTAATATAATACCTATATGAACTCAGTACACTTCCTCAGATATAACAACCTCTTGTGTGTTAACCTCGGATACAAAGTTCCTTATTATGCCACCTCGGATATAACATGCAGGGTGCTTCACCTAAGACTTTAGATTTTTTTTAGTTAGAAGAGTGATTTAGTCGGCATAGCATTGTCAACGGTGCAGTAGAACTGAATACAGCCGTAGCGTGCTTTCTAATAGACTGGTTAACTAATACTTAATAGTTAACTTTTTAAATATTACCCTTAGGCTCCTTATTTTTGAGAGGCCTGTAGGCCAAAACAGGTATTATCCGTATCAGTTTTTGGAATTTCGAAAACGTGGTTATCCTCGGCTCTGTGGCTCAACAAATTTTGGATGTTTAGACGAGTTAGGTGCACTGCAGAGGTTTCTTTACCTGCAAGCTTCTCGAAAGCGCTTATATTTTGGCGCAATGTTGGCACAATTTGCTGGGCCACAGCGCCGAGGATAAACGCGTTTTGGAAATTCTAAAAACTGATATGTATATTATTACTGTGGGCTACAAGCCCTTCAATAAATAAGAAAGCTAAGGGTATTAGTTAAAAAGTTCGCTATTCTATACTAGTTAACCAGTCTGCTAGTCAGCACGCCTTAGCTGTATTCTGATGCACTGCACCGCTTACAATGCTTTGCCGAAAAAGTCTTTCTTCTAACTCAAAACGACTGTTCTTAAAAACCTTCTTAAGCATTAGGTGACGCGACCTGTATATATAGTGTGTTGACCTGGGATACAATGAACCTAAGTATGTGATCCTGGACATAACGAACTTTCATGTCTGAACCTCAGTTGTAACGAACTTAGTCTGTAGACCAGGGATAACGCGAACACAAATTGTACCACCCTGAATATAATGAACTTTATTGCTTTAAACTCCGATATAAGGATTGTTTGGCTGGTAACGCATGAAACGATCCACCGAAGTTCGCCTAAGAGATTTTAATCGCTGCTTATTTACTTACAAATTAATTAGTGGTGTCTAAAATTCACGAACTGCCCGAAATAACAGAAGAACAAAGAAGTTATCATGTGCTGCAATCTCACACCAACTTGCCCAAAGTGCCACCTCAGTAAACTCCTTGAACAGCAAGCCTTTACACGGGTCCCCGTTCCTCTGTGATCACCTATTTTATTTAACTCGCTCGTTTTTTTTTCTGCCGTCCTAAACGGGTAGCTATGAGCAGCACCAAGAAAAAACCGCTACAGTGGCATTGTCGACGAGAGCAACGAGCAAGAACCAGTGTCTGTGTGGAGTGCTCGAGTGTGCACATGTGCACGCGAGATACTGAATTTGGCAGTGTGTATTTTAGTTGAATTTTTGTTTCTAAATATCCTCATTAATTTGCTCCTCTACAGCTCGTTTCCTTTGTATCGTGCTTTTTGTGCGTTTAGCATGTGCCTGCATGTTTTAGACTAGCATAACATTTTTGTTGGCATAGTGTTTAGTTTCCTGCTTTTTATGGCCTTAATTTCTTTCCCCACTCCACTCTGTAATGGTTTTAACAATGAGAGGTAAATAAGGAGAAAATAAAACCAGATCATACACATCAACTAAGCTAGGGGGGTTGCCGTTCCTTCGACCTCTTCATGTGACACGCGCTCCTCCTCGCGTTTCTTGCCACAGGCCAGGCTTCGCAAGAGCCCCAGGCTCCCCGTCGAGTCGTCGTCGCCGCCCAGCACTCGCCGACGGTCGAAGGGACGGCCATGGGTGAGTGAAGTGTCACACGCCTTGCGCTATGACAGCTGAAAGCACGCAGCGGCACGAACTTGAAAGGCAATATATTGAGCGTACTGCACGTTTTCTAGACTGGCGCAAGTACAATTTGCAAAAAGGACGCAAAAAGACAAACACACCGAACATGTGGTGGGCTTCTGTTCACATTAATTGAATTGCGACCGAAGCAAGCAGCACGTTAGGGTGTACAAAAGGATAACTCAATGAAAACGCACTCCAAACCGAAATTCAGCGCTAAGACTAAGTTCGCGTGAGCAAACACGGGCAGGAAACTGAGTGGTTTGTTAAGACAAACGGTCGCTGAAGCAAAAAAAAAAAGCATATTGGAATGTTTTTTTTTTTTAATGCGAGAACATTTCTAGGATATGTTGCATAAAGCAGTGGCTGAAATTGAAAGAGGATGATGTGAGCATGCTGCGCAAAAAGAAAGTCGGTAGGATCATTAGTTAATTAAAACCGAAAATGCTAAAAACACGTCGAAATAGCGCGGACGTTGATATAGTGGGTGAAGAGGAAAACATCCGTGGACGGCGAAATAGTGCAAAAATACGTAAAGGAGTAAAAATAAAGTTTGAAATGAAATGTTTCTGATCGGTGATAATTGATCGAACAAAAATTTTCATTGACATAGATTAATCAGCTAATGAATCATAAGCAAAAACCATTGAACGATTGGATAGGCTGGACGGAGATATAGTATGTGGACGGGAAAGCAACCACGGTGCCAAATTTGAAAAACCAGAATGGTTGATTGGGATAACAGTAGGTATAATCAGAGTAAATAAATGAATATTTAATTAAAGCATCACATAATTATGCTAATTCAGTAGTTAAATTAACAAACAAAAAGAAAATGATAAAAAGATAAAAATAGGCGACGAGCACCAAGCAATTCACATTCCAGAACAACTAGCCACACGTATACGCAATGCCTTGTGACCTCGAGCGTACCAGGAGATTGGAAGAACGCCTGCATTATCTTAATTTACAACAAGGGAGACGTCAAGGACTTAAAGAATTGCAGACTGATCAGCTTACTGTTCGTTGCCAACACGGTATTTACTAAGGAAATTGTTAATAGAGTCAGGACAACCTTGGACTTCTATCAACCAAATGATCAGGCAGGCTTTCGTAAAGGATACTCGACAATAGACCATATTCACGCTATCATTCAGGTGATAGAGATATCCGCAAAATATAATCAACCCTTATATATAGCCTTCATTGATTAAGAGAAAGCATTTGACTCAGTGGATACCTGAGCTGTCATGCAGGCACTGCGGAATCAGAGTGGGCAAGAGTGTTATGCGAAAATATTTGGAGATATTTACAACGACTGTACAGCTACTATAGTCCTCCATAATGTCAGCAATAAAATTCCAATACGGAAAGGTGTCAGGCAGGGAGACATGGTCTCGCCATTGCTATTCACTGCCTGCTTACAGGAGGTATTCCGGGGCCTGAAATGGGAAGAGTTGGGGATAAGAGTTCAAGGAGAACACCAGATGAATTTGCGAATCGCTGTTGACATTGCCTTGCTAAGCTACTCAGGACATGAACTGCAAAGCATTATCAATGAGTTAGGCAGGCAGAGCAGAACGGTGGGGCAAAAATTAACATGGAGAAAACCAAAGTAATGTTCAACAGCCTAGCAATGGAAGAGCAGTTCGCAATTGGTAGCGAGGTGCTGAAACTAGCAAGATAATATGTCTACTTACGGCGGGTAGTGATCGCGGATCCGGATCATGAGAGGAAAATGGCTAAGAGAATAAGAATGGGGTTGAGCGCATATGGCAGGTTCTCTCAGATCATGAATGGTAGCTTACCAATATCCCTGAAGAGAAAAGTATACAACAGCTGTATCCTACCGGTACTCACCTATGGGGCAGAAACGTGGAGGCTAACAAAGAGGGTTCAGCTTAAGTTGAGGACAACGCAGCGAGCTATGGAAAGAAAATTGACAGGTGTAACGTTAGGAGACCGGAAGCGGGCGGAGTGGGTGAGGGAACAAACGCGGGTTAATTAAAGCCTAGTCGAAATCAAGAGGAAGAAATGTGCTTGGGCAGGGCATGTAATGCGAAGGCAAGATAACCGCTGGTCCTTAAGGGTACTGGAGTGGATTCCAAGAGATGGGAAATGTAGCAGGCGGCCGCAGAAAGTTAGAGGGGCAGATGAGATTAAGAAGTTTGCGGGGATACAGTGGCCACAACTGGCAAAGGACAGGGTTAATTGGAGAGACCTGAGAGAGGCCTTTGCCCGGCAGCGGGCCTACTCAGGCTAATGACGATAATGATGAAAGCGGATCGCCGCAGTGATCTCTAATTTTTTGTAGCCGTTGATCAATGCCAAATTACTAGTGCAGTACTCCCTTACCGAACGGACAACTAATTAAAAAGTGGACTAATTTAAAACCTGCTGCCAGTGGTATCCGAACTAACGACCTCCATATGTCACGTTAGTATGGTTACGGACGAAAAAAAAACAGAAAAAAAAGGAGAAAAGGAGCGCTCTTTGATCAACTAGAAGGCATTAAGCGGGATCTCATTGTTTAGTAAGGTCAGAAGGACAGAGGAATCATATACAGGTGTGAGGGGCAGATGCATACTATGCCCTCTTGGGATAGCCGACAGATGGCTGCATACAGGAATTTAGCATCATTAACTAGAGGCTGGCAGTTATTGGAATTAAGCTTAGCAAGTTAAGAACCCGAAACATTTGATTCAAAGCCGTGTCATGGGGCTTCTGCAGCAATGGTAGAATTCCTATCTATTGCAGGGGGCAGGAGGAGAGATCTTACCTTGAGGAGATTTGGCACGCTGCCGGTGCATGATGAGAACATGTTGTGGCTTAGTAGATTTCTTTGGCTCAAAACTCACAAAGGCTGTACTAAGTGAACATTTTATGCTGCAGTGAGTGGTCAGGCTAGCGATGATTAAGATGATGATGTGCGTAACAGGTGCCTAAGTGCACCTTTGATGAAACTTCCGCAGGGAAGACTAAGGTATGAACAACTTTAGTCTGTTTTTATTGGTTACAGCAGTAATCTGTGGAAAAATTCCTTTTAATTTACGCTCGCTAGGCGTTCTCATTTTAATGTAGTTCTATTGCAAATTTCAGTCACCTGAAAAAGAACATTTGCTTACTAGCATTCGTGTGATTTTTCTTGGTGAAATGTCAGGCGAATGCGACTTTATTTCTCACTACAGGACGGGATGGCAGTGGCAGCAGAAGAGGAGATGGCTTGCAGACGTCGCCTCTTAATCGTAAGTTTTCTCGTGACATGAAGCGCTGCATGCACACAGAAGGATGGAAAGATAGCGATGGTGGAGGTACCGGTGGTTTTTACGCATATAAGCAACAGATCGGCTTTGAGGGACGCCGCATTGGAGATGTCAAGGTTTTTACCACCTCATGTTAGCGTGCGCTCACATCGTAAAGCGAACAGGCGTTTTAGTATTTCACTTCCATAGGCATACGGCCGCCGCGAAAGCTATCGAGTCAGCGACGTAGGGATAAGCAGCCTAAAGCCGAAGCTATAGGCCCACCGCGTCGACCCAATTGAGCCAACGATAGAAGCATTGTGATATGATTAACTGGTGAACGGCTACTGAGAGACAAAGGGTGCTTTTCTCGATGAAATCACTTATATTTGCGCTCCACCAATGGCCTTTCGATCCTTCAGACGAAGCACTCGACCTGCACTTGAAATAAAACTGTAGTTTCTGGCGGAAAATTGTTGGATATCTTCTTATACCTTGTGGGCTCACTGATGATCGTAATACCGCGGATGGGCCTGAGGCCTCTCGCGTCAAGGCTGACAGGAAAACAGTGCTACTTGCGATTTTAGTAACACGAGCCCATATCATTAAAACATACAGGCAACCATGTTTCTCCTGAGTCACGAAGTAAGTTTTCCGGGGCAGCCTCTAAATTCCCAAGCTTGGAGGGATGGTGATGATAGCTCCCATCATGCTTATAGAATTGGTAGTGTTGATGATGAAAAAACAGCCACGCGGCATAGTTTAAAAGCTGGCGTACAGGTCTGCATAATTTTGAAGATAATTTCAAACTGTGCGAAACTACTTTTCACAGCCACGAGTGCAGCTGGTGAAGCCGAAGTGACAGTGGTCCCAGCGGAACCTGTTGCATTTCCGGATGACGATAAAATAGGTGAGTGAAGAACAAAAGATTCTTGGGCAAGTTGGTTCGTACTTGACCGGGCATAGGCACATTGTTTTTGGATTTCAGTATATTCGCCTTCAAAGATATCTGCCGGCGTAGTAATCACAAATATGGTCTGAAAACACTAGTGCGTAGCATAAAAAAAATAATTTCAGATGATATTGCACCCGGAGTTTTGATCTGGGCTGATGCCCGCGCTGTAGTGCACCGGCCATCCTGGACCACCAGAATATTTATGAGGTCAGCGTCACCGTCAGGCACTGGTTCCTGTGAACAACCACTAGGTTCACTGAATTTCCAGTAATTGGGCCAAGTGCTCCTTCGCTTAGTGCGGACAGCGAATATGTCGCGGGCGCTCGATGATAAGCCGTGGAAACTACTTCGCACTAACGCGGACTACGCCTAAGCGTGGTAATGCAGTGATCGAAAAGATTCCACGCACGTTCAGCCAGTGAACAAAACGGGCAAGGCCTCAAGCCCGCTTAGCGCCTGGCAACAAGCTTTGCGCTGCAATGAGCTTCTTTCAGGCTCCTTCTTGAGTTCGATGGGGTTGGTAAGGTGCACAGCTTCTCCCTGCATATAATTCCAGCACCTAGATGATTTGACAAAAAAAGATTCGAAATGAGATGAAGTTTTTTCAGGGGGAGGGTACACGGTCTTGTCGTGCTCAGTGCGGCTGGAGAGACTATGTGCTACTGATATGATTGATGCTCCTAAAGATGAACGGTAAAACTTGTGCAGCAGGCATAAACGAGATATTTTCTGCTTGTTTTGAAGTTTAGACAAGGAAGCTCTGAATTTTAGAGCAGATACACTAGTGAATTATGAGTAATCGCAATAAATGAAGTATGTTGCGCGATTTTGCATTTTTTCAGCCGTTAGTGAGTTTTGACTGAGTGTCCCATACTGCTGGAGTGAACTCTAATTTAGGTCGGACGAAAGTTTTGTAAGCTAATAATTTAATGGAAGGGGTAGCAAACCGAATATTTCGACATATAAAGCCAAGGGTGCGGTTCCCGTCATTAGCGATGTTCGTGATATGTAAAGACCGTATTAGGATATGAGTTGAAATAATGCCTGAATACTTGCAGTTGAGAACAGAAGACACTTCAGAACCGAAGAAACACATTTAGACGAAATGTGAGACTTCTGCGATATAAAGAGATCATGCATGTTAGCAATATTAAGGGATATTAACTAATGTTTATACCAAGTTTCTATTCGTGTTAGATCATGTTTTAGGGTGACGGCGTCAGTGCTAGCAGTAATTGGGCAGTGAATTAGCAATCAACGACGAATCGCCGGATGTAATAAGTAATGTTAGAAGGAAGATCGTTAATATAAGTGAGAAAATCAAGGATCCGAGCGATGTGCTTTGAAGAACACCTGAAGTAAACGAAGAACGAGGGGACGACATTTTGTTAGCGTAGATGAATTGCTCGCAGCTGTTATTTAAAAAAAATTGGAGCCACTTCATTACCAAATAATTAAGGTTTAGAGGTGGTAGTTTTAGTAGTAATTTTTTGTGCGGTACATTATCAAAGGCCTTATCAAAGTCAAGAAAGAGCGTGTCAACAAGAAGGTTTAAGTCAGGAGTTGCCACATTCCATTACCATAGTGTGGGAACATTTGTGCTCATTTTGCAGCGAAGCTGAATTCCATCCAAACCATTACAAGTAAGCAGACCTGCACTAAAAATACAATATACAATCCTTTACACGGGTTTGCTTGTCGGAAGTCTTGCACGGACACTCTGTACTACAGCTGGATGCTCAATACTACAGTTAGCGGCATATAGCATTTAACGTTTTGTGTTTCAGAGAAACATTCATTAATTAAAATATGCTTTGTATTATTTTATAAAAATATTCATTCAAATGAGCTTTAATGATCGAGAGCATTGAGCGGCATTACAGAATTTAAAATTTTCCCAGATGTCTGAAAACGCATAGGCTTCTCGGCGCAAAACTCTAGCATTCGTTTCTTTGAAATACATGGTAGACGCCGCACGCTGTAGCACAGAATGTCCGTGCGTCTGTCGATAAATAAACCCGTGTAGAAGGATTGCACGACCTATTTTCAGAGCAGGGCTGCTTCCTTTGTAATGGTTTGGATGGCACCCAGCTACGCGGCAAAAATGCCACAAACATTCCCACCCAACAGTAATTTGTATACGGCAACTGGTTACTCGACATCTGAGTAAGACGTTTCGTACATAGTTCCCGATGAGAGCATAAAGAAAGAGGATTGCTCGCAATATACGGCCCTCTCCTACAGGTGAAAAACATTCTGGCCACCATGGTGGCCACAGCTGACCCGAAAGACCAGGGTTCGATCCCTGTTACAGCAGTCGAATTTCGACCAGGGGAAATTTTAGCGGATCGTGTGCTATGCGATGTCAGTGCACGTTAAAGAATCCCAGGTGGTCGAAATTTCCTGAGCCCTCCACTACGGCGTCTCTCATAGTCTGAGTCGCTTTGGGAGGTTGAAGCCACCTAAACACTTAAACCATTATGGCCGGTAATCCACTGCTACAAACTGACACGTCGCTCAAAATCCGAATACTCTCTGATTAACCTGATGCCGTGCATCAGCTCCACAAACTATTCTCGACACACCCGTTCGGACAGCAGACTATAATCAGAGCCATCTCAACGCGCAACGAGCGCATCCATCTCACATGCATCCCTGGACACACGAGCGATAACGACGGGAAGAGGGCCGGTCACAACGCGGTTCCGGAGAGAGTCCTCCCTCTTCAAGTCCTCTTCGAAGGTTCCTACCGTTCTTTTAAGTAGAGCTTTAGTTCGCATCTGTCCGCCTGTTGCTTCCCTTTGCAGGGCATCTCGGTAGCGGGGTCAGCGGAACGGGAAGCCCGAGACCACGTGCCATGGTCACAGCGACAGGATTCGGTAAGTACCGATGCAAAAGGAGGAAACGTGCAGCGTCCTCTGTCCCCAGAGATTGATTTAACTGGTTTGTCACATCTGCTCTATAAAAAAAAAAAGAAAGCTGTTTCCCGTGTGATGCAAATTTCACTTTTTCATTTATATCTTAAATCGTTTCGGAATCTTTGCTAATGCTTGTTCCAATACTAGCGAACGGACCACGCTTTTAGCGCAGTCGGTTTGAGCTATTGACCCAGCAGTGTTCTCACCCGCTGCGGTAGCTCAGGGGTCTTGGCATGCCATGGCAGCGCACGTTAAAGCACCTCAGAATGTAAAAATTAATCCGCAGCCTTCCACTGCAGCGTCCCTCATAGCCAGAGAGTCGGTCCGGGAAGATAAACCCTGCAATTAACAATTGTCGCCAGTGTTCTGGAAGCAAACTTCCGCAGAAAAAAAAAATTAGAATCTTCATTTTGCACGGAACATAAAGCACATAATTTTATTAAAGCGAGGGGTGTGGTGGTGGTGGTGGTGGTGGTGTGACACTTTTTATTAACAGCCTTAAGGTTAGGCATTCAATAGGTCCTGGGCCAAGGTGATGAGGGCGCGTTGCAGGTTCAGGTCCCGGGAGGCAATCCTGATGGGCCACGGTGAAGATGGCGGGAAAGGATAGGCGGGGTACTGGAAGGCTACGTGGCACTGTGTAAGGCAGTGTTCTATTTCTGCATATGTGTGTGGACAGTTTGGGCACCGAGGTGTGGAAGTGTGCCGGTACAGATAAAGTTTGTCTGGTGTACGTAGGAGATTAAACTGTATTCGGCGAAGAATACGAGCTTCACGGATCGATAAGGATGGGTGTGGTGGTGGTAAATAAGCTAAGTCTAATTTTTGCTGCGTGTAGTATTCGTCGACAGTGTGTCTGTAAGCCCTGACCGCCTGCTCCGTCGGTGGGCTCGTCCATGGGATCCCCGGCGCCCGGTGTGCAGTTTCGCAGGCAAGCTAATAAGCCAGCTCATTGCCGGGGATGCCCATGTGACCAGGGATCCACCGAACGGTCACCAGTCGTGGGCTTAATGTTAAGAGGGCGGCATCTAAGGCCGATCGGGTAGGGAAAGGAAGGGCTCTTTCATGGAAGGCACGCAGAGATGCCTGCCAGTCTTTATAGGCAACGTATTGGGGGGCGGGGGGTAAGGTGGCAAAGTATGTGATGGCATCGGCGATACCGTGTATTTCTAGGGCGAGCGTGGAGGGTGGGGAGGTGTATGGACCGGTTGTGTGAGTGCTGGTTGTAAAGAGGCAAGGGTGGAGGAAGAAGGCTGCTGTGGAGCCCGCGGTTTCGGTGAGACAGGCGTCTGCGTAGGCCACCGCCGCCGCGTCCAAAGGTGGTTTGTGGTTGTATGCGTATGCTTGGCGGCGGCATGCGTGTGTGTGCGGACATGTTGCGTGGAATGTGTGTGAGGCGGTGGTTAGGGGGGTAGATCGGAGACTGCGGTGGGTCTGGGAAAGAGATGGGTGCGTAGGGAGTCTGTGATAGTATCCACCGCCCAGCTGATGAACTGGACAGGCGGATGATTTGTCTCTCTCGGTGCAGATTAAGGAGGGCTGGAAGGGGATGGAAAAGGCCTGTTCCGTACAGGATGTCTGTAGAAGCCTGAGGGGGGAGCCCTAGTGTTGCTTTGTATAGTGTATTGAGGGCCCAGATTAGTTTGTCTTGTGTACTTGTAAGGGGCAGTAAGGGATATAGTACAAATATTTGTTCAGGGCCAGCTTTGAGCAAGGCGGCTGGCATGTGTCTCGGAGAGGCCGGCATGTTTTAAGACTACGTGGCGTAGTAAGTGTGTGATTGAGTGGCATGTGCGTATGGACTGATTGATGGCAGAGGTGAAAGTGTTGGAGGTCAGTGGCATACCCAGGATGCGACAAGAGTCGACACGGGGCATGGGTTGTCCGGCTAAGGTGAGGGAGATGGAGGGGTTCATCGTGCGTTGATATTTACTGCGTGTTATGAGTAGAAGTTCAGATTTCTCCGGAGCGGGTTGCAGGCCCGCTTGGGAGAGGTGTGATTAAATGGTCTTAAGTGCCTCTTGGAGTGTAGTTTCGACCTCTCCCGGTGAGCCAGTGGTGACCCACAAGGTGAGATCGTCTGCATAGAAGAGGAAATAAAGGTCGGGAATATGCCCTAGGGCCCGGGCGAGCGGGACCATGCCTAGGTTAACTAGAATAAGTGGATATTTAAAAAAAAATAGAATATTTATTTTGCAAGGAACATATAGCATCAAATTTTATTAAAGCTAGGGTTGCAGATATTTGAATTCTGTTTATGCCGAAATACTCAGTACAGCCTTACTTCGTGACGAATAAACGCGACCTCAATTTCAGCGTCCGTCATACTTCGCGATGAGAGTCCTTTTGATTTCTTGAGTACTAACGGCCTGTGTTTAGTAGTGCCCTCTAACCGGGTTCATGTTACCAGGTAATGCGAAAAGTGTTCGCCGCAAACAACGCTGTAATCGATCTTGCATAAGTGAAATTCTAAAAATAATGCCTTAATTTCCTAGCTTCTGGGTGCGTTACGGCTGCATTAAGCTTTGCAAAGTCAGTGCGACAGGCCTTGACTGACGCATCGCTAGTGGACGCAACTTCTGGATGATTACTGTGGACGATATATAACGGAACAAAAAAGTTGCTCCATCGCGCCCAGTACAGCGTTTTACGAATTGGAAAAACAGCGCAATCAAAGACGAGACACAAGAGAACGACAAAACACCAGCGCTGGTGTTTTGTCCTTCTGTTGTGTTTCGTCTTTGATTGCGCTGTTTTTCTAATTCGTAAAACATGTACCAACCAGCCCGTATTTGCCCTATTTTGCATTACTGCGTCAGTCTATAATGCAACGGCACATAGATGTTCTTAAAAATTATCATATGCAGTGAATTTAATACTGCTGGCGTACAAGCGACATGCTTTCGGCGACCTTTATTGCGCAATTCGCATCCTGAAGTCATGGAGCGCAAAGACATAGCGACCCCAAAATGCTTGCATCTTTTTCTGTTTGCAGCGGCCAGAACACGAACGAGACCTGCGACGAAAGGCGAGTTGTTTCTTTTTTATTCGATTCCTTTAACAGAAACACTGAATAATTTTTCTCGCGCTTCAACAGGACAAAATTTCCGCTGTAAAATGACAGGGGAAATTAAATGCGCACTCCGTGTCACTCAACGTGGCGGTTTGTGCACATAGTTTTATGTAATAACATCGCCACTTCTTCCCACGCGCTTTTCTTGAGAACTGTCGCTGAAGAACTGAAGAGTTGTCCAGCATGCGTTGTTAGGAAGCAGGAAGTAGAAGGAAAGTTTACGATTCCCACAAGCGGTGGAGAGATGCCGTAGAGAAAGAATGCAGCACGGCTAATGTCTACATAATCCTACGCTGCTTCGAATCCTACGCTGCTTCGAATCTTATCGTGGCATTCCACAGGACTTAAGAACCGCTCCTCTATTTAAAAAACACAACATCCTAAAGGCAGACCAGTTGTATTATTTCAAAGCACTGCAAGTAATACACCAGGAGAAACTGTACGGAATTATTGCCTCCGAAAACGCTGAATACCTTTTGAGGCACCGAAAACACCGTACACCCAAAATCCGAACAAATTATGGAAGACAGACAATGGCGTATCAGATACCTACCATCTGAAACAAATTTGAAGGCAAGCTAAACTTTGAATGCAAATTAAAAGCATTTAAATGCCAACTTAGGGAGCTATTGTTATGTTGTCAAATTAAATATAGTCATAATTGAACAGTGTTTTTCATGTTTTACTGTCGTCTCATAAAAGAAACACAAAACTCTGTATAACTTAAAATGACTTTCAGTTGCTTGTGTCTTGCTTTTGTGTCTCTTCAAACAGTATTATGAAGTTTTCACTGAAAATTTAAAAAGTGCATTATGTATTTATGTATTATTTTGTACAGCAGTTATTTGTTCTAATTTGTTCAAGTTATTTGTGTAACGTCCGATTATGTGTGATTTGTTGTTTGTGTGTGCACCTGTATATGCAGTACGTTTATGTACAGGTGTCAAATGTTGCGTTTTTTTTATCTTTTGTGACTACCGCTGGGAGGCACGATTTATTATTTTGGTTCTAAGATGCTTGTTGCATCTGTACCGCTGTGAGCTGTGTAGGGTCAGAGGCCTCGTCAGGCACCATTAGACTTTAGCTTCTGTCCCTGCATCAGACTGTGTTTCGTCTGATGCTGAAATAAAGTCTGAATTGAATTGAAAATATAGTACACGGAACAACCGTTGAGATATCTGATTTGGTATGCACGCGCGCACAGTCGTAGCATCGGCAGGAGGAAACTGCTATAGAATAGAGATTCTACACAAAGCTGTATTTCATCCTAATACTTGTAACTTTGTGTGGTAATTCAGTCTGTGACCCCGCGTACACTTCCTATGCCGGGTTCACGCTCGCGCACTTGCACAGTCTAGTGAAAAGAATCTTTGTTTCAACACCACATCCTGATCCAATATGGTCTCCTCTTCCTTCCAACACCATCGAAGAGTTCAAGCAGGCGTGGCCATCACATTGGCTGCTCTTGTCCAGGAAGATCGATCCAGCCGCTCCCACTGCCGGCTTGATTGTTGGGTGGTAATGGAAAGAGTGTTTATGCATTATGTTGCTGGACACATGGATCGCCCTGTAGTGTATGTTAGTTGTTGTGGTAACCTTGACAGTGTGGTCATTCTCATGTGTCAGAATGGCCTGGTCTGTACTGTATGAAGTGCGTGGACTGTTTTTGGGCTGAGAAGAATGAAGTTGCGCCGGCTCTGTTGACGGCAGTTGAATGCTCTAAGAGCTTAGGTTCCGTGTCTCATGGTTGAAGGAGTCTGCTGTTTGCCAATGTGCGCTTTCTTTTTGGGAGAACCAATGGTGGGGTCCAGGCGCACAGGCCGAAGAAAAGATCGTGAATTCTTGTTCTCCCTGAAGAGCGTATGAGCCAATAAATTCCTCACCATTCTTTAGTCGCCAGACCATACAGAATGTACGCGTGACTGCCGATTATCGTATAAGGGTAGTTATAAGGCGTATGCGTCTGATAAGATTCTGCCCGGACACAAGAGAAATTTTTGGCTGTACGAGTGAAAACGAATCCGCTGAACAAATGGTACAGTGGTGTTATTGCATCATCGATGACCGCAATCAGGGCAGGATATACTGCATTTTGACCATTGAGAAGTCGCATCACACACCACTAATGGCTTTATTACCTTAAGCTTGCGTCCGGGGTTGTAAATGGTAGTGGGGAGTGGCGGGATTTACTTCGTTTTATTGACTGGCGCCTCTGCTCTGTTGCTTCAATTTCAGACGGCATTCGTCCGACAACACGTAAGCGTCTAAAACTCACCTTTTTTGCTGCACAGAGTAGAGCTCACTGCTTCTTCTTGGTGGTGCAGTTTAGAGTTGAGAAGTAGGCAGCCGCTAATGCATACTTGACCGCAAAGGCCCAGTGCGGCCAAAAGGAAAAAAAACACCATTTTGTTGCACTACAATTAACATAACTTTCTCTAGTCACGCAATTAGCCGAGTGCTCCGCCCGGTCCATTTCTACCAGCGTCTACATGCTTCTTATTCCGAAGAATATATCCCGAGAAACGTAGAAGAGTGCTTTCAATCACCTAAAAGATGACAAACTGTATATGGTCAACGACCCGAAACGGAGATACATTCGTCACAGTGTATGGTGGTAGAAAGTAGGATCACTGAAAAACTGATAAACGTGATAAACCTGCGCCCTGTGACGCATCGGAAACATATTTCGAAATAACTACAATCAACCACTTCATGTTGAGCAAATCCCAAAGGCTGCTTTTCTGTTCTGGGTTATTCTGAACTTCTCTATTCGTTAAGGCATTGCTCCCCAAAACTAGGGCTATTCGCAGCAGAGGATTTCAGGTGCTGAATCACGGGATAGGTTCGGTATATGACCGGGTGACGTGGTCTATGCTCTGAAGACGGGATAGATGGGGTCTATGTTGAGCAGGAATACTTCTGAGTAAAGAGATGCTGTGCCCAACGAAGATGGCATGGTAGGGACTTCCTTCCAAGCTTGCAGCTATATATGGCTGTGGCCCCTCAAATATTCCGTTTTTTCTCTTGCTTCCAAAGTTTTTCTTTAAGCTGGCTTTACCTAACGCCCTCAAAATTATCATGGAATATGAGAACACCAGTAAGAACCGCCTTTCGCCAATGCTATAAGGAGCATACGTGAAAGAAGCCGACAGTCAACGAAACCAAGAAGCATACGGGATTTTGTTATTTTCTGGTGTTCATAAAAGGGAGATTAAATAGGATCGGTCTTTAAAGATAATTGATTACAAAGCAGAATAAAAACACAACCACATGCCGTGGGTGTGATCCGAACCCACGACCTCTGAATTTTACGTCTAGTGCTTCTACCTTCTGAGCTAGGGCGACGGATGTCCAATATTCACCTTTGGGGGGATTTATGTGTAGAGTAACCGAACCTAGAGACTGTTCGCCAGCACCAGACTCGTTCATAGCGGCGGACGTAATACGTCCTATATTACTGCGAGTGCCACGTGAACCGTGGAATTTAACTGAACTATTCGCGTCCAATACAAACAACCCTCCTAGCAGGTATTGTGCCGTAAGAGAGGATAGCGCTTTATACCGAAGCCAGTAGAGTGAAATAGTGTTTTCGCCTCGCTAAATGTAATAAAAAGGTGTCATCTAGCTTATTTCATAAAAATGGCCCTTTCTAAAGGGATTTGTGAGCATCGTACGCAAAATTCGCAAGACGTCGGCTCGGATTCCAGCGGCAGAATGTGGTTCTTTCTTCTTCTGGTTTTATTATTCTGTCCTTGATGAAAACCACAAAATATTTTTTTTAAAAAAGAGAGAGAGAGAAATCCTCTATGCTCCTTGATTTCGGTGACTGTTGGCTTCCGTCATGTATGTATGTCATAACGAGCACCTCTTTCCATTCCTTCGTCTCCTTATCAAAAAGGAAAACGTACTTTTCCGAAAAGCTTCTACACTTCGCAAGTATCACCGCTGTTCCCATTTTCAGCCAGGATCTGGCAGACCGCTCATTTGCTGTGCTGTGAACGCAATCCCTAGCGGAAGTATGCTTGTGCCAGCGGTGCCAGCCACTCTGTCAAAAAGAAATGGTAGTGGCATCGCTTTCCCCTGCTTATGCTGCAACTTTATTCATCCGCTTCTTCCCAGCGCTTTAGCAGTTTTTGAGCGCAGAGACAATGAGAAGGGGAGGGTAAAAATGGTTTTGTCTCGTTTCATCTTTCAATGATACAAGAACGATGAGCTCCCTTATGATATTTCCTTGTGTAGCCGATCTTCAGCGTTGGCCCAGCTTTGCGAGCTCGTTTATTCTAAAGCATTGTGCACTATCGGATGCAAAGACTCTGGTCTGCCATGCTGCTGTTGGTTTGACTTATTTAATAATCATAATCTTCTTTTTTCCATCGATATGATGGAGGAGGTTGTGGGTAAAAGCTGCTCGTAAACGGCAGCTTGACAAAGGCCCACAGCCCCCCTCTACAGTGCGACAGCAGCAAGGCATGGAACGACACAAATATACACATCTAAACTCTTAGCGATTTAGCAGAGCCAAAATAAAGTACAGTAAAAACAAAAAAGAAGCAAAAACAACAGCAATGCCATACATACAGAGGGCACAAAGAGGTACAATAAACAAAAGATTAAATATACATATCATAGGAACAGAGGTACAATTTTTAGGAGTGTATGCAGTGAAGCTGTCATAATTCGCGTTTAGATATATTAAACAGGTCAGTCCCGGATTTTTTATAGTTGTTTAATAGCGTTGGAAGGGTGAAGGATAATTTTTCCATTGCGTAGTTGGTTCTAGGAGTTGGTACAATCCACTCCTCTTTATGACGGGTAGGGTAACACACAGTTCTTTTTTCCAGTAAAGACAACTCATGCAAAGATTCAAGATGATATTTTAAATCGCGCTGGAATGCAAGTGCTAGCTTATAGTTGTATACATTGCGTACTGGTATTATGTTTGCTTTTGGGACAAGACCTTGCGAGTGACTGTTGTATGATTGATTGAAAAGTATTCTGATAATTTTTTTGAAGTATGAAGATCATTTGCAAATTTGTATACGTGGTTGCGCCCCAGATTAAAAAACAGTAATTAAGATGAGAGTGAAACAGGGAATTATACAGCAGAATCTTTACTTGTTACGGAAGAAAAGCTTTGTAACGGGAAATAATGCCAACTGCTCGAGATGCTTTGGTTAAAACAGCATCAATGTGACCATCCCATAGCATGCTCTGAGAATATGTAACACCCAGAATTTTGATATTATTTATGATTTCTATTGGTGTTCCACCATAAATTAAGCTTACATGAAAATTTAACTGCCTAGATTTAGGTCTAAATATTACAGCTTTCGTCTTATTAACATTTATGCTTAAATGGTTCGCTATTGACCACGTTTTAAGCTTGGTAAGGAGATAGTTCGCGTCTCAATGTAAGATGTGGCAATCTTTAGCAGAAATAAATATGAGGTATTTACGGATGGGAAGTAGATTACATCAGCTTAGCATGATTTCGCTCTGGTATGTTCCACGCATTTACCGTCTGACGGGCCGAGCAAGTATTTGCTTTCAGTCCGAGCCAACATTATTACTGCTTTTCAGAGTTCAGCCATTTGCATGCACAGAAGCTGACCAGGTGTCATCGAAAGAGACCAGGCCTATGAAATTGCTCCCAAGGTTAGGTTTAATACTACGCGCCTAGCTGTGCAGTTCATTCTTCTACCTTTGGCTGTAGTATAGTCTGTGTGTATTGTTGAAAATAAGAAGAATGATGAAAAACATACGAACGTGGAGATTAGTAAGAGAGTGAGAACGACATTTGTGTGCGACTTTGTATGTCCGAACCGTTGTTTTTTTATTATTTTTATACGTCATGTGTCATTCATACTTTTGTCTGCTGGTCAAGTTTTGCTGGCTTTTTCGTTTTTATTTGATTCTTCTTGTCGGGCAGGATGGGATTCTTCTTGGTCACGACCCCCCGGAAACGATGTGGCTTTGTAACTAATTATACTATAAGCACCAACTGACAGGTCTGAGTGTTTGGGCTGGCCAGGAGACTTATGTGTATCGAAAACTGGCGACTAAACTGTATTGTATCGTTTTCTAGTGTATTATACGACTAGTGTTAACGACCTGTGATGAAAGTGGTTGCAGGGTTTAAATGGGGCTCTCGTAGTATACAGAAACGAGTTAAGATAGACAAAAACTGCAATGCGCCTAATCTATAAAAGACAGCATGGTAAGGTTCAGAATTTTATCATTTACTATAAAGAGAGGTTCTGAAACAGTGTCATCAAGGGCAGTTCTCTTTGCTTTCTGTGCCTTAAGTCAGCGTTTCGAGTGCGCTGTCCTCTGTGGGGTAGCTTGTCTTGTTCGCTGAAGGTTGTTTTTTATGGGCTCCTCTATGCTGAGTTTTAAACCTGTGCAAAATTCCAAGCGTTCGTTCCAAGCATCTAATACACTGCCATACGGAGCTCGTCCGAAAGTGAAGCTTAAGATATAACTATTGGCACTCCATAATCTACTGGTAACCTCGAACACAGACGTGCACTTTATGAAACCATGCTTTACAAACCCTTTACGCACGTCCTGCTGCTAACTAGCGGCTACACTGTGGAATTTCATGGCGAGGCTTAGTTATGTGATCGCACGCTTACGGTCTCTTACAGCCGTGACGACGGAGGAGCCCGTCCGTCCGCTGAATCCTGCGCCCATGATCTGCGTGTTCGGCGACGACCTCAAGGAGTCCACGGCCATTCCTCCGGATGGGCTCTGCGACTACGTGTTCTTCGACTCCATGCAGAAGGAAGGAGGCAACCAGCTGGACGGGCAGTACGACGAGGGCTTCCATCATTTCGCTGGCGCCGCTTCAGAGTACACTAGAAGTGAATTCGGCGTTGGTTTTGATTACATGTGAGTGCACACCAGTCAATTTCAAGCAACGCTGTGAATCCCGCATTTTCTATGAACGGTGAGAAGCGACAGCGCTTACCTCATCTATGCACCTCTACAAAGCTACCGGAGTGAGCGTTGAACTGATCTAAAGCACTTTCTTCTTACTCCGAAAATGCAGTAAAGTCTTCTTCTTTGCAGCCGGAAAACATTGTATAAAAATGTCGTAGCTTTAGACGCAGCAAGTTTTCGGAGCGTGTGCATGCTTATTCCATTCTGAGTATCAGCTGTTGCCAAGAGTTCACTAATACAAGTTAGTTCGAGTCGTCCTCTGCAAAAGCAGGAGAAGCCACACATCCCTCCATTCAATGTTTACTCTATAGACTGCTGAAGTGGACAGATGTGCCTGCTATTACGGCCCAGCAGCTTTTTCTTTGCAGAGAAAAGTACTCGCGTCCCCGTTGCGCCGTCCCATCTAGGATATGTATTTTAAACCCGACGTCTCTTCAAAATGTGCGGAAACCATTCTACATCAAGAAAATGATTCCCCTTCTGCCGTACACTCATGACTTCCACTCTGCTTGCGGATTTCGTTGTCTTTTTCGACCAGTTGCGTTCCCGTTTGGGTGGACGTTACTTCTTTGGTTGCGGTGATAAAAAAGAGCTTGCGCAACTTCCGAACCTTCGTGTACTATGTTTCCGGAAGGCTGCATGCGAGATTCATGCGTATCGCTGCCTTTAATTGTGCATTTTTTCAACGACGCCATCTAGCCTCTCCCGTCTTTGACTCGGTTGGTACTAAATTTGCTCATTTGCTTAGACAGCCTCTCCCAGGTAATATCAATGCCCAACTGACGTGTAGGCTTATTTTGTATGCGTTATGGTGGTGCTATGAGCGTGTCTTCGCATATGAGCTTCTCACTGGCTTCAGCGAAGGTAGAATAACTGGGTGCCTTATCACTGCCCATTATGAAGTTGGGTGTTCTATTATCATTGCAGCGCAAAAGATGGGGTCGAGACGTGTACACAGACAAGGCGGTGAACTTACAACTGATCATTGTTGAGGGTTTCCCACTGCTTAAATACTGCGGCGAACGAACTCAGATGAAAATACACGCACAGAAATGACAAGAATGACACATCAAGAGCTCTGCACGCGGCAACAGTAACACATGGCCAGTTGTGCGCATTTTCCTAATGATCTTTAGCAAATCGTGGTTATTTATATGACAGAGCTATTGAGGCAGTGCTTACGCATTGATCTTAGCTTTTGTGAATTCTGTAGGCTTCAAGGATCTCTCATGTCAGTTTGATCCGGCTATCTGTTAAAGGGTCAGTCTACTCACCGAGATGAGTGTACAAATAATGGCATATTCTGGTAGTTGGCACCCTATAACATCAATAACGAGGGAACTGCTCCCGGTTTAGGCAGGAATTTATATTTTATTTCGGCGTTAAAAGTCGCGTAAAAATGCATGGTGGCGACGCCAAACGTTCATTTTGTTCAAGAAAGCGGTAGTCTTTTTTTGTAGAAGCATAAGTGAATATACTACGTACCATTTGTATGCCCCAATGTCAGAGAAACGCACGTTTTGTTCTAGTAAACTGTAGAAGGCGTACCGCTCGCTTGTTCTGTAAATCACATGAATATTTATAGTTACACGTGCACAAAACACAGGTACATTCCCACTTTTAGTTCAGCGTATGCTAGCACAGACGCAAAAATAAACTCAGCCTATAGTGGCGCCATCTGGTTGTCAGGACGGAAACCATTGCTGTAAACAGACTCTCCACTTAAGCCTAGGAGCGGCAGAATCGTCACTCTAATTATTAAAATAAAGCAAATTTATCTCTTATATGTTTTCTTATAGGCGAGATGAGACGAAGCGAAAGACAGGCGCCCCATTTATGGCCAGTGAACGCACTGAAAAAGGCAGCAACAACGAGAATTCAGTCCGAAGCGAGAGGTCCGGTTTCGACGGGCGCCGCCATGTTTGTCGCCGCGCTGCGGAAATCCAGATGGTTGCCAGATGAGACTACCATCTCATACAGATGTGTTCCCACATCAATAAATTCTATTTTAAAATGTTCTACCGCACTCAATTGGCACCACAGCTGGCTAAACGGTAGTTTGAGTAAAGAGCTATCGGTTGCCGCAAAGAAAATATGGTCGATAAAATTCAGTAGACTGACCCTTTAAAACTTCGTACTGGCTGAAAATGAGGTGATTTGGTTTCGTCTTTTCCTTATTTATTTCATTTTCATTTATTTCATTTATTTACCCTAAGGATCCATTCGGGCATTACATGGGAGGGGGGGGGTGAATACAACTGGTCAAGATTGGTTATATATGCACATAAGCAAAAACGCACTTATAAGGTAACCATAGAGTATATAACAGGGAAAAATGTTGGATGAAATAAATTAATTTGGAACCTCTGTATTTATACAATAGATACATAGATTTGAATGATTGCACAAAGCAATAACAGAATTAGCTATTAGCACGCGCAATACCGGGCCGGGAGCGCAATACGGCAATGAATTAATGCTCAGATGACCGCCCACGGTGTTGCTCACGTTGCTATTGCTTTTCCGTAAAGAAAAAAGAGAGGCGAAATAGAAGAAACCATGTGACCCCATTTTCAGCCAGTGCAAAGATTTAGGAGATTGCCGCCTCAAAATCACAGGAGAGATTACTGAAGCCTACTAAATTCTTAGATGCCAAAACCATTGCGTCACCACTGCCTCATTAGATCTTTCACAAGAAATAAGCTAGGAAAACTTATACAGCTGGTAATGTGTCACTATATTGCCGCGTGCAGAACTGCTGATGTGTCATTCTTGTCACTTGTGTATGTGTATTTCCATTTGAGCTTGTTCTCCCCACTATTTAAGCAGTGGCGAACCCTCAATAAAGATGAGTTGTAAGTTGAGTGCCTTGTGTGTGTACCCGTCTCGTCCTCGTCTTTCACGCTGTAAGATAATTGCACACCAACATGTCCAAGCTTCCACATTGTCTGGGTGTTTTAAGTATCTTAAGAATGGTGATGTCCATTCTTGGATCAAAGTAGTCGTGCGTTGAACCTTGCGCCTTTTGCGGCTGTCGACTCGGAGATGATTAATTTCGCAGGAGGTGCTCGCCTTCATAACGGTCCTCATTGCTTATGCTATCTTGCCGCCGACCCCGATGTCCATACGCCGACACTTTAGTTGGACTAATGAATGGTTGGATATATGCAGCAATATTTACCAGCTTTGACCGCGGTAATTTTTGTCTTAGTCTGGAAATCGCCACATACGCTGTTGCAGAAGGGGAGACTATAACACTGCGTGTCTCACTTAAGTTCCTTACTTAATATGGGCAGTACCACGCAGGAACAAAGCTGAGGAAAAACCTACTGACTGAGTGATAATTTCATCATGCAGTCTCCACTGTGGGCCTTTAACGAACTTAGCTCATTTAAGAGCTACTTATTTTATTCTGCGGAAGGACAAGGTCTTGTACTTGCGTTAAGTTTGCATTGTGCATAACATACCAGCCGGTACTAAATGTTGCCGTACTGAGAGACGGCAACCTATCTGAAATGTTTTAGCTAAACAAAACCTGAATGGCTGTTTTCATAGTTTCAAGCACAATTGCGGAAAACAGCAGAGACAAGTAGGATTAAATGCCCAGCGGCGCACAGTTTTTAGTGCAGGTTGCTTAAGTGATAGCCTATAGTAACTTGCGCTACAGCAGGTGTAGTTCAATGAAGTTCATGAAGTTCCTTATTCTAGCCGGGGTGCTGCGTATTGCAGGAGCTGGCCGAAAATGCACACGCTCGTGGAGCAACCGGAAACAGCGACGTCGTTGCATTTCCTTTGCGAGAAGAGGATTTGCCACTTCGGCTTCCTGAACACTCACCTTTACAACTTCAATTCGCAGGACCTTAAAGGAATGACAGTTGTGCTCAAGGTAAATAAAACCAGACGTGCCTTTCAGAGTTGAACGAGATAGCGCTATCGAGTCCTGTTCGCATATCCAATTCGTGTACATATGACATCAGAACATCATGTACAGATCGATACATGTCTACTAGAATACGAGAAGTGCTAGAAATACGAGAAATGCAGGAAATTCAAAGCATGCAAGGAATGCAAGAAATTAAAGAAATCCAAGAAATAAAATAATACAAGAAACCAAAGTCAGTCCGCAAAACGTTCACTAGGTCCCCCTTCATTTAGCTAAAACTAACGCTCCTTCGTGGCCTCTGGGTAGTGTGCCACGTCTGGCCATTCGAAGGTCCAGGGTGCGATTGACACCCTAGTTAAAGCACTTTTCTTTTCAGTTCATTTTTAATAATCCTTAGCTTCCATCCAGATCTTTCACTGACGGCCAATGACGGCGACGCCAGACGTCACCGCCTTTTCTGCAATACGAAACCCTTTACGCTGTCGCATTTCAAGAGATTATGGCCTCGTGCTGACATGTGTGCACACTAGTTAACTGCGCATTCTGAGCACCAGCACAGCTTCGGAAGATATGCTGGAGATATTTGTAGGAAGAAGCAGCGGACTCTGCAACGGTACTGCACATGCATACTTTAGTCACACTAGTGTTAGCCCTTGCAATCTCCAGGGTAAGGTTGAAATAATGAATGTGGGAATTTCTTATTTCTACGAAGTGAGAATATCTACCGTTTAGGCTGTAGATTCTTTAAAGCTTAATTGCTGGCTTTTGTCTAGAATTTAGGCATTGTACTCACGACAACGGGGAATTTTTTGTCCACTTCATGCTCAAGATGTTGTCGCGGCGTGGCATTCGCAACAAAGGCTGTTGCGAACTTCGAACTACCTTTGCTTCGGGCACGGAAGAAGCGAAAAGTTCGAAATGAAACCCAGTGCGGTCAAAAAGGCTGTATTGACACAAATGTTTTGTACAAACAGGTTGAGGGCTGGTGTTTTATAATGCTTTTAATGCAGAAGCTCTTCTTTATTTACATTTGCCGCTTCTGCGGCACTATTTCTTTTGAATCGGCTATCAGTTAATAAATTTATGGCAGTGACGGTAATCTCAAATTGTAAATTCATTTACATGGTGTGCAGCAACCTTCTTTAAGACTGTCAATGTGCTTATTTCATGGGATCTTGCCGGCAATTGATGGGTACTAGCACGCAAGCTTTCTCGTTATGCTGGTAGTGTCGCGGGCTTTCAGTCATTACAATCTTTTGGCTGGAAAGTAAAATTTGCGCACCATATCAATCTACAGCTACGCCTATTTCCTTTTATCGCGTCATCTTTCGCACTAAGTGGAACAAATTCTGAAGGGCGCTTGGGAAAGCGGGACAGTTGGGCATCGCCGTCCTTTTCCACCGGCTCAGCTGGTCGCTTTAGCCAACGCATGTATGATCCAACAAAACTATTTTGCCACAACACATAAGCCGCTTTGCAAGTTTTTGCTTATACATTTGCCGTAACAAAACTTAACGAACTAACGTTTTCGTCCACCTAAAGCTGTGAATATATAAATGAAAGGAATAGCGTATCATGTCGACTGGCATGCAGAGTGCGGTATGCTCTCTTCTAGAAGGAATCTACAGTCATGCAAAAAAATGGCCTGATGCGATTTCGCTGAAAATAATTTTTTTGTGGTTAGACAAGCCAGTTTTCATTTCCATAAACCAGCAGTTTGAAAGAATACCAGCTGTCTATGAAGCCAGGCAAAGTACAAATAGGTGTTTTTGCATGATTTCGCATCTCGCGAACTTTTCTCTATCATTGTATGTAAGGCCGAGGATTATTCGAACACTATGGATATCTTTTTCTCCGACGGTGGTTGCGCTGTAACGCTGGTTTCAGCCAGTTAGTACTCTGACGAAATTTCTCTAGTTGAGTTAAACGCTTTTATAAAACGTTTTATCTTTTCCACTGCCAGGCCCAGCTTACACATTGAGAGAGAGCTGATAGGATGACGTTTCCGTTGCGAACGACGGAGTGCAATTTCAGCAGACAAATTCAAGGCACGCCGTTGCTTGTGTCACAAAATTACCTAACGCAGCTTTCCGTGAAATCCGATGATAAAAAACAACCTGAAGTGCTTAGAAAATAGAAAAGCAAGAAATTTATTCTGTGCCAAAACTTTGGGGTAGATTTAAGGTCCGCCTTAACGGTACGGCGTGGTGAATAAAGAGTAGCAGTCTGGGTGATTTTTGCAATAGCACTTCGCAGATACAGACGCATATTTATTAGTTTTTTTTTGTTTTCCTCGTTTTTATCTTGTTTTCTTGATTTATATTTCTTGTGTTATCTTCATTTGTTCTTTTTTTGCAATTTTTGTGTTCACCTGGATACACACAACGATTATCTTTGACCAAGTCAATGGAACGTGTCTCGACGGGCAGCGTGTATCTCTCGCGACTCAAGTCCCCGGATTCGATTTGCATCTCAGCGGAATTTTCTTTCCGGTGTCATTAATTTGCTTTACATTCTTACATGTCATAACAACGTTACAGCAATGCTGCGACCTTATAATCAACCAATAGTAATGTTTTCACAACACTGAAGTTGCTGTAAAAGAAATTTCGTTCTTACACCCTCGTGGTTGCCGCCGAAAGCACTCTAACACTGTCGCGTCGAAAAGTGAGGTTTTCACGAGTGACAGCCAGTTCCCCGAGCGAGCAGCGCTGCTGTGGCTATTTCGTAGTATGTGCACACGCTTGTCATGGTTGCTGGTGCTTGCTTACGAGGGTTTAAATCAGCCCCATTTAGGCTTAGCTTGAAAACAGTGAAAAAGACATACTGTGCCTCTCGGCCATGCGACTGAACGGGCAGTGCTGTACAGAAGAGTGACTTCCTTGATATAATACAACAACCTTCTCTCCATTTCTTTTCGGCAATAAATTTATTTTTCTACCTTGCAATCATGCGCTCCTTTAAAGCAAGTGGAACTGGCACACACTCCGTTCACATCCTCACACTCATTGTTTCAGTGAGTTTCTATTCTAAGGAGAGCATACCTCCGCCTCCAGTGTCTCACCACAAACGACAAAAATTCATCAACACTATCAGCGGCTTCATATCTGTCACGACAGATGTCTTCGTCATTGAAAAAAAAAAATACGTTGGTGTCCTTTCAGAAAATATCGGCGCACATGGATGTCATGAGAAGCGCAAGCCAGCCGTGCCACACGGTCCTTGCAACTTCCTTCCCGGAGAGTGGGTGGGAGGCGTACCATCTGCACCTTTTCCGGTGAGCTGGGCCTTCCGAAATTCGTCATACTTCTTGTAGTCCTCTTAAACTGGTCTACACCTGGTATGCATGCGGAATGCGTAAAAGAGGAGCCTGGTAATGCAGTAGTGTAATAAACTGGGCGGGAAAGCAAATTATTGTAATGGGAGCTTGTTATAAACCGAGGAAGTTCACAAGGATAAAGGAGCCATGGCTGACCTAAGGGAGACGTTAATGTCATTGACTGGAACAGGCCTTATTTTAGGTGTAGAATTTACTGAAGTAAGCATTGTTATGAGGCTTCACACAAAACACTTCTGCATTACCATCATGCGCATGCAGGCAAGGGATCTTGCGCCCTGGGGCCGCCGATATATTAAGCTATATGACGGATGCTTCCGGTGCTGCGCTGTGTAACAACTCCAGGAATTCACTGCGTTTTCTGCATATGCTTCAGTTCCTCCCCCGCATTATTGTGCACTTCGTCTACGGCCTCAACTCCATACACCCAGTTCTGATGCGCCCGTATCAGTACAGAGTGCCTGCATGTAGTGGCAACGTGACATGCTTCTGGAGATGATCCTCCTCTGGGCCGCCGAAAGCCTTCACATCCATTTCTAAGCTACGCGCTGCTGCAGCGACAAAAGGTGCCCAGTTTATAAGCACTCCAGCGCAACAATAGATTATGTCTGTGTTCTTACGAAACCGCATCACAAATGTGTCTTACTCACGCACGCCTAGGTACATCTAGAATACGACTAAGGCAACAGCGAGCTTTAATTTGCTGTTTGGGTGAAGCGGACTTTCCATATTTTGTTAAGCGTAAACATGAGATGAAGTGAAAGTTTGGGCTAGTTAGTTAGGCATGATTTTGAGGTGACGTAGTGTGAGAGAAAGAACGACGTGAGCGCTCGTACTGTGTCCCTCTTATGTCCTTGTTTCTCTCATACTAAGCCTCCTCCAAATCAAAAGATGTAGTCGCAGCTTGTCTGCCCCGTTGCGCCGTCTGCACCTGATAATGACTTGTTAATCTAATTGGTGGTATCTTTGTCGATTTTGTAGACATAAAATGTCTCGACAATTCTCGAATCGATTCGCTTGAAACTCGACAAATTGATCTTTTTACTCTGGTCAGCAACCGCATCTCCAGCGGTGATGGCGGCAACTCTCCTCCAGCCTTGTGCCACCATTCTAGAACCTTGCTTTTCTCGAAGGAGTCGAGCTAGGCAGAGTGAGTGCTGTAGAATAAATTGAGCACTTCGCTGAACATTAGACTACCGTCAGCGCAGTATTGAGTCGACTTACAGTCTTCTTCTTCGCAAATCTTCCGTATGCTTTACAGTATTAATCCCATCTTATTCTCAGGGAGACTTACATGCCGGACATCTTAATACTGCTGGGCACTCTTTCTGCTGACGACAGTGGTTCGCCCCACTGTCTAACGGTGCCTGCGAACTCCCTATACGTCCCACCGTCCCCTGCTTACTTCTTCAGCATGGTGAGTCCTTATCAAGTTGATCTTCGAAATGGAGAACCTGTAGTCGCCTCAGCTGCGACGGGGGGTGTACAAGGCGGAAGTAATGCTAGGTATGCAAAAGTTGTTCTTCACATTTACTCAAGGTGGCAGTCATTCCGAACACGAAAGATAAAAGGCTTTGAACACAGTGCTATTAAAAGTGACAGCTAAAGCAAGGTTCAGTGGATGTTAATCCCCTGCTCTTATTTGCTTCATCATTATGATCAGATTTCTTGAACGCTATTTGCTGTGAGCACTAAAATATTGATGGTTTTGGAAGTATGCACGTTGTGTTCCTCGATTAGTGTTCCGAATTGAAAAAATATGACAATTGCCCTGCTAATAGCCTATACTTGAATTTCGGGCAATATATCTGATACAAGAGTATTTTTCCTTTCTTTCCAAACGCGCAAAATGACACGGATGCATATTGCTCGTTCACTAAGGCGCGCACCACACAATGAGGTCGCTGATCGCTCTGTGACTAGAACCGCCATTGAGTAGCCAGATCACACCGCATGCACATCATACTTAGATTCGACTCGGACACGAGGTGCTAATACAGGTTTTATCAGTGTTCTGAGAAAGGTTTTTCGGGCCGTTGGATGAACGACACAACGAGGCATCCACTTCACAGCTTTCCTTAGTGAAAAAAACGACCATGCACTTGGACGTGAGAGATTCGGTACTTGTTCCTGCAAATTTATTTTATTTATTTATTCAAGGTGCCTACAGCGCCTTGAGAGGCATTATTGTAGAGGGGGGGGGGGGGGGGGTAAGTACATTAACAGCAAAATTCAATACAGCAAAAGAGAAGAAAACAGAAAAGAAAGTTACAGAATAATGTTAAGAACTTCCAATAAAGACACAAGCAATCTGATTACACCCGAGACGCAGAACCAACACTGAGAACAGCATAATCAGATTATTGCACGGTCAAGTGCGGCCTGGAAATTCTCACTTTCAAACACTTTTGAAAGGCAGCAGGTTCCAGTCACTTATTGTGTTCATTTCCAGATGACGAGTTGATTCTGTGACCCTTGAGCATAGTTCCGAAATGCTAATTATTGCACGATCCAGACGACCTCCATCACTACATGCAAGCCGGACAACGGCGTGGAAAAGCGTACCCTTGTTTGGATCGTTTTGACCAATGCTCTGAAGTTTTATATCGGCTGTAGGAGAATGCTCTAGCGGGCTAGTTAGTTTATCGGTCGGACCACGGGAATAAATCAGGGCGAGAGACATAGAAACGAAAATGACCGTGACCGCGGGCATAGAAACGAAAACGGCACCGCCGGCACCCTTGCTGTCGTTTTTGTTTCGGTGCCTCCTGTGCTCTCTTATCCGCGCTGTCCCGCCTTTTATAACATTGGCTGTTCATTCCACAACGGCAATATTACTCCGGGGACAAAAACGACTTACTGGATATAGCTACTCCATAACACGTTACGAATAAAATGTATTTAACAAGCTATTTTAGGCCCAATCTCAAAGCTAATCATAAGAAAGCTCTGACCGAACAAAACCAATCTTCTGGTATGATCAGAAATGACGCAATATTTAATTCCACAGATGTATGCCCGCTCAGAGAAGTGAATGAAAATCATGATGTGTCAAAGTGCACGGATGAAAACGATAACGCGAGAAATATTTTGAATCGATTAAATGTTGAGACAAGAAGCAGAACGTTTGTTAAGTGCTTCCATCTATCGTTGACTGCATGAAATGAAACGGTGCCAGCTAAGCCTTGCATGAAAACAAGTGTGCCTTCGGCGCCTAATGTAGTGATATTGGAGCAGTACTAATAGAACAGCCGAGCCCACTTTACGCATAATAGCAAGCGTGTTAGTTTGCGCTTCGTCGTAAACTTAAACCCCTGATTCGTTTGCGTTTCCT
Organism: Amblyomma mixtum; assembly: GCF_055824585.1. Lineage (NCBI taxonomy): Eukaryota > Metazoa > Arthropoda > Arachnida > Ixodida > Ixodidae > Amblyomma > Amblyomma mixtum. Next base: position 119,394,398 of record NC_143018.1, read on the forward strand.
GACACTTCAAGGGCGACGTCGTCTGCGCTGACATCAGAAGTGAGTTGCGCTGATATCTCTGACAGAAGAGACAGGACAGTTTCTAAATAAATCACTTATCCCCTGCGCACGCATTCGCAGCTACATTCGAGGGATGAGTGGCTCCGCCCGAGATGCTCAGAACATTGCGCTTGCGCCGTGTGGTCCACATTCACTTTGTTCATATATTCCCCGCCTTGCGTTAACTGTAAACGAGATCGTAGCAAACAGAAGACCTATGCAGCAACAGCGTGAATGCGAGCAATTGTGGCACAGAGTATGCTTAACGCATCTTCGGAAAACCTCGGAACGACCACTTCCGAAATACTTTCTTCTTCTTTTTTTCAGGAAACGGCGCTGATGGCCATCAAGCAGTTGCAAGCTGGCGGCCTGGCTTCCGTGATGGCCCTTTCCTTCGCTCTATCCGGTCGGTGGTACGCACCCGCGTACCCGGATCCGGAAGTGGCAGATCGTCCCGGAAACTTCTCCCTCCTCCAGAGATGCACCGAAATACCCGAGAGGCAGATGGACAGCGTCGTCAAGGTTGGGTGCCTCTTGCCTGCAGAGACTGCGCTCCCGTTGCGTGCTCTTTTATCTAGCCTCATGCGCACTTGACGCACTTTGTACTGGATGAAATTATTTCGCCACTGTTGCTTTGCAAAGCGAGCGCAGTCACCTTACGATGTATCATTTCAATGGGGTAACTTATGACATTCTGCACTGAGGACTCCACTGAGAGGGGAATCTTCCTTTTGCAGGGCAAAAAGAATAAATGCAGAGATTATGCTTGCGCATAGCGAAAAGCTTTTTAGGAACCGATCCCAAAGTGACAAGCTTCGCACAATTTAAATGCAAAAATTCCGTGTGCCTCCCAATCGCGATTGTAGAACTCTAATGTTCCGATGTTCCTTACGAAACCCCTAAAGCCTGTGTCTAGATAGAAATGCTTAAACAACCAGCGAAAAATTTGCACAAACTCTGTTCACAACCGGTCATGAATGTTCTCTAAGGCCTACCGTTGGTACTACGTCAATGTTACTTTCTTTTTATTCATTATGCCTCAAAGCTCCCTGGCAGGAACATTACATGAGAAGTGGGCATACATGGCAAAAATGTCACACGAGAAGGCTTGCTTGATGGCTGCGATCGCCGACTTGAAAGGTGACAGGTGACTGATGGTGGCCATATGTTCCGGCAGGTGATTCCTGTTCCTGGCACTGCGAACAAAAATTGAATTCTGGCATGTAACAGAGCGTGTGTGCGGGGGGTAAACAACGTTGTAGTGCGTATTGCGGGGATGGCATGATAGTGCTCTGAAAATACTGTTATCCAGAGGTAATGTTAGTTTGCTACTCAGATCACTGAATTTTTTTTTCGATGCAGTGACCGAACAGCCTGTTTTCAGGGAGCATTTCTTCATACGCCTGTTATTATATCGTGCCTCCATCTGCAGGCTGCGAGACCCAGATTTCAGGTTTCTGTGTGGTGCACAAAAGCTTGTGATTTGGATTACTTGTCCCTTAAATGCCCGGAAGTATTGCATAGAGAGGGAGGAGTGCGGATGCGTGAGAGCAGGTTGGTGTTGTCACTGAACAAGAGAAGAAAACCGAGAAAGAAAAAGTGAACACCATAACATAAAATGTGAAACAAAGATTTCTTCAGTTGGCGTTCTTTTCTAACCGAATTTAAGTTTGTTTCCCAACCAGACAGACCACTATTCATTTTTTTTTTCTTTTTAATAAAATGAGCAAAAGTATATATTCAGAAATTGGAAAGGCACAGTTAACGCACCACCACTGCAGTGCGATTTAAGTAGGTCTCCAGTGATATGATGCCCCGCGCAAAAAATTGCTAAATTCGGATATGGAAGTTAGCTAGCCAGTTCACCACTGATCATGCGTTGGCCAGAGCATGTGGTTCTGTTATGGGAATCGCTATTTCAAAAGTGTTGAGGCGTCGGAGTAAAACTGGCTGCTTAGACTCAGCTGTGGCTACGTTCCTGTGGTTCGTGTTGAGCAACGAATGTCTTGACAAACCAGAAAAGATAAAGTGATCGTTTTAGTAACGTGAAACTAGTATTCTGTTAGCAGACTACGACACACTTTAAAAATACTTTGTAATACTTCCTAATAATTAGCAACTTGAAAATGAAAAATTAGAGTTGCGAGAGCTTAAAAGTGGGCTCAAAAGTAATTGGAACCGAGTGTTCCTTTTTCAACTCTATTAACGCCGGCCATAGTGAAACTTTTCTCGTCTCGTGAGCTTGAGGACTTGGCGTTTTATTAAAGACAACGCCGTCATTGTGCTCGGTACCATCGACCGACATTTTTGGCGACTTTGTACAAACCATTCTTCTTACATCTATGTAGATTTCGATGGTTTTAGAATAAGAAAAATTCCATCTGCACTTCATCGAAGGTTAGCTACGCGTAACATTTGCAGCATTAGTAACAAACGCTAGACAAGTTGTGTTTTTTTTACTGCGTTCTTGTTCCAACCCTGTTCGTTCTGTACTGAATGCAAACTAGTCACGTAAATAGGCGACATCTAGCAGTACCATTATAGCGAATTTATCGGTCTTAAATGCATTGCGCTTTCACTTCCTGGAAGCATTATGGTCCTGACTAAACCCCAGAGCTGCACAGAGCCTTACATTGTTATAATGAGAGCTCGTTCTCCGCTTTTTCTTGTTGATATAGGTGTGCAGGAGCGAAAGCTACTCGTCGAAAGTCTACGACGAACAGCAAGAGACAATGTACGTCTACAACAAAACATTGTTAAGAATGTTTATATACGACAGCGAAAAAACTCTTCGCTATAAGGTAAGTTGCCTGCTATCAAAACTAGAAGCTCATTTGGGGGGGGGGGGGGGGGGGCAAAGGAGATGCAAAGAGTCATGAAATTCGTTGAGGTGAAATCAAACTTTCTCGTGGTGCGAGGCTTAGAGTACTATATTTGCGCTAAAGGAACAGCAGATTAGCCCTGCTTGTCATTCGGGAATTAGAAGAGTTTTGCTAGGATATTTTTGTAAGATATCCACTAGGATACCTGAACCAATAGCATAATGTGTGTGTGTGTGTGCGTGTGTTTGTGTTGTGTGTGTGTGTTTGTGTTTGTGTGTGTGTGCGTGTGTGCGTGCGTGGGTGCGTGGGTGCGTGCGTGCGTGTGTGTGTGTGTGTGCGTGTGTGCGTGCGTGTGTGTGTGCGTGCGTGCGTGCGTGCGTGCGCGCGCGCGCGCGCGTGTGTGTGTGTGTGTGTGTGTGTGTGTGTGTGTGTGTCGCTGGGCCTGATTAGTAAACCTTATGAAGAAAGTGTACTTTGCTCAGCCTGTACACCAATCGACGATGGTCATTGACGTGTTGAAAACACACCACGTTGATTGGTGTCTATTAAGGAACACACTGTGCACGCACAGCTTTTAGTGTTCTCCAATGGTTCCAGCTTTCTTTAATGGTGATTTGAATTTCCACGTCACATTGTTCCTTACAGTGGTAAGCCCATCTCAACGCAAAAGATATTTTAGCTCACGACACGAAGCGCCCAGCCGATCATGAGATGCGGGCAAGCTTTTCTTACTGAAAAGATAGTTGCATTCGCCAGCATTCGTCGAGTGCCCTAAAATGAAAACCCAACGCATATAATCGCTTGAGCCTTTATATACCGGGAAAATGATCGTGAGGACACGTTAGGGAAATTCCTAGTACTTATAGTAAAGCAGGGTCTCCTGAGCGCAATTCTTGGGGAAAACGAAACCCACTAGTTGCTCAAAGAACGCAGTCAGTTGATTCTAAGGAACTGACCCCTTTGAGATTATTCAACAGACTTCATTTGAAGGAATTTCGTGGACAAGGGAGCTATTTTCTGACATAAGTCAGGCTAATGAAGCCACATGTGGTGAGGCTTCCCAGAACTGCCCCCCTTTCTCATTAAACATTTAATTTTCTTTAGAAGACCCGAAATGTACGGCGGCAAATTTTTCGAGAATGTAAAAATAAAACACCTTCCTGGCTTTCCCTACTTAGTTATTTCACTTAACATTTAAAATGCGCCGATTTGTTCAAGAAGGAAGAGCTTGAAGTCTTTTCTTTTAAAATTGCTTCACAGCCCGTTTCTTGCGCGGATCGTACCAGTCGCGAAATTAAGTGTGAACGAATGGAATTCGAAGCAGTACTTAAACAAAGTGTTCCGATGAAAGCGATGAAGAAACTAGAGTGCTTTGAACGTGAATTGACGAACGCCGGATTCTGATCTGAATGACGGGTAGAAAAGAGCTGGAAATAAGATGTCCTGCAAAGCTCAAGCGTTTGACCACGATTTTCGGACCTCCTGCAGGCTCCTGCCGTCTTTGTTATAAACGTATTAAGCAAACTTCAGCCAAGCCACTGCTTGGCAGGGGCAATACACCTTCCAGCATACTAGCCGGGACGGAACATGAAGCGCAGATATGCAAAGCTGCTGCTCGCCGCATGCATGAAACGACTGAGGCTTACAATAGAAGTCTCCGGCACCGCACGGAACTGATGATAGCAGGACTTTCCGCGGCGTCATGGTGCAGTAGTTACTGCTTTGCTGGGACGCTGACACCCTAATTTTTGTAATGCGCTGAACTTGTAACAAGCACTAAATAGAGCGATAAACACTGCATGTTTTGTCGTAGTTGTCCACATTGTCTGCCGACAATCCCCTCGCAGGTGTGCACTTCGAAGAGGCAGGTGACCGACAACAAGTACGGCATCGCCCTCTATCGGATGGAGCACGCCGACGGGAGCAACCTGTGTGGCGAAGGGAGCTACCCGCGTGTGCGCGTCATGAGGGAGGCGCTGAACTTCCTCACGGACGAGTTTCACTCCCCCGACGCTGCGGATAGATGTACGTTCGATTACCGCCGCCAGCATGCTGCTTGTTATTAGATTGGCTGAAATTACGGCCATGCGTAGGCTCTCAAGGTTTTGAACTGTACAATGAACTACAACTGTGCTTCAAGGTTCTTCTCAAGCCCTAAAACTGCTCCGATGGCTCTACCACAAGAATAAGTCTTGCCACCAGCGGCGGAATACTTTATGAAGCTTTAAGAAGCTCGTGCTGGTAATAACCCGACGTCGTCTGTCGTCCTATGTCATTGAGAAAAAATTCAAAGGTATAGAAAAACCACAATATAGAAGCACAGAGGGCAAAACGCATGCCTGCCCTACTGAGAAATCCGGTATGAATTTTAAACCGGAACCGCATACCAGGTTATTGTACAAAATTTGCGATACCGGATTACCGGAATATCCTGTATAAAACAGGACAGTCGTGTATAATACAAGACTCTCCTGTTTTGTACAGGATACTCCGGTAATCCGGTATCGCAAATCCTGTACAATAACCCGGTATGCGGTTCCGGTTTAAAATTCATACCGGCATACAGGACAGTCCTGTATTCTACAGGCTAGGCCCGTATTATACAGGAAGGCCCTGTATCACAGGACAAAGGCAGGAATAAAATGCTTCAAATATATCCCACTTGGACTAAATCTGCCCAAAAACTGGGGCCATAAGTGTACATGCCAAATGCTGCAATATACAGAGCCTCAGAAACTGGTAATCTGCGATTATCAGCGACTCGTATTGCAGTCGATGTTGAATTGTGTTATTTGCTCCCAGCTTTTACCAAGTATTGGTAGCTTGGTGAGTATTATAATGCATCAAAAAATCCAAAAGATGTTTATTTTTTATTTTTTTCGCATGTCTTGAACCCGCTCACTGAGGTAATAATTTAACTCTTTGCGACGATCTACCGGCGCTGGGGTTTCTACAGGGTGCTGGCCAATGAAGTAGTCAAAAGCACCTGCAGAAAAGAAAATATGATTGGTAGTACATAATGCCCCCAGCTTATCATTTAATTGGGCACTGACACACAACATAATGCATTGAGCACTGTGACATGCAACTTACGGCAATGGCTTGTAGCTTTTCAGGGGTCATTGGCTTTCTGCCCACTGTGGAGGCTTCTGACTTCAGGTTCCGATGCCAAGCTTCCCCTGTAGCGCTCCTTTTCAGGAGTTTTGGAGTCATCCAAATGCTGCGTCCTTGCAGAAACGCGAATCTTTGGGTGCCACCATAACTGCTGCCCACGTTGCCGAAGGAATAAAAATTCCATTCCTGAGGTGGGCCTGTATGCAATAATTACAAATGCATACCCCAGTAGCATAAACGGGGCTCTGAATTGCGGGCCCTCGTGGGCCCAGACAAGCCACAGACAAGCCAGGCGTCGCCAGGCCCTGAGCATTGGCAATGCTCAGTATCGTGAATGCACCTCACGCCTTCCGTATTTGAATCGATTATGTATTGCAAATCTGCGTCGTAACATTGTTGGTGTGTAAACAGGTTGCTCGGACGATTCCGATGCTTGCGTGGTCATCCTCCATTATTTACGGCACACACCGCAGCATCGATGCGATGCGTGATGTTTATTCAGTCTTGAGCCGCTCCACCTCAGGACGCTTATCGATGATTGCTCTCGAACGTATACACCAAATGCCTCTGTAAAGAAAGAATACAAACTATAAAACTTGGCTTAGTCGTGTTGTCATGAAGGACAAGCAATTTCGGTATGTAACTGAAAGAAAATTTCGCGCTATTTCATCTCTCTACGCTGTGCAATCTACAAAGTTTTAGTTAAAAAGACACTGCTCAGTTAGAACGTTTCTGTTGACGCCGAGCATATAACCGAGACGGAGGCAGTACTTAAAGAACAGAGTGATTTAAAATTCGTACTTACGTCCTAGCAGCACGACGTCGCCGTCATAAAATCCGCCTTCACCGCCGTGGCCTCCACCGGTCAAATGTTCACCACTCACGTCTTTCGGAGCGAAGTTATTCAACACTGTGACAAGGACGACAGGGTTCCACCATACTTGCACTGGACGTACGCATGGAAGGCGATGTTATCTTCGATCGTGGATTGATCAAGCAACACGAGGAAAGACGCAAAAAGCTGTATAACACAAATTCAACGAGGACTAGCGACTGCCAGCGTGTTTTCGCAGCTACCTTCATCCCTTAACACTCAACCCAACCCCAGGAGAGAAAAAAAACCTGTTCCAAACAAACGCAGGAAAGGCGGGGGAGTACTTCTAGCGACCTGGCACAGTGAACAAGCAGAATCGGAACCTCCTCGCCACTTCATGGAAGCCTCTCGGGGAGCGTGCTCGGGAGAGCGGCTTAAAAAAAATGTTCGGTCGTGGGTTGTAGAGTGAGCGCCTCCGCGCCGTTTCGGGGAACGGCACTGGGAGGGGTAGGACAGACACACAGGAGCCCAAGGGGAAGGAACAAAGGCCGACAGAAAAACCAGGGATGAGCAGGTTTCTGGTTGCGACCGACTCGGACCCAGGAAAAGCAGAGAAGGCGGTGATGAGAGAAAAGAAAAAAGCTTTAAAAAAAATTGCGCAAAGACGGGTTACTCGTGTAAGGTTTCTACAGGTGGTTTTTGTTTTTATTTTGTTCTCTCGAGCGCTGTATTTTTTAGCTAGCACGAAGCGTCGCCCTTAAGGGAACACCACAAGCTGCCGGCTCCGTTGAATTAACCTTTTCTTAGTCGACAGAAATGTTCTGGGCGATTTGTGATCAGAATGTCTTCCTGATAGAGCGAAGGGTGGGGCCGCTCGCGATGGCGCTTGGACAAGTTGCGTTATCAATGGGCAATCACTTGACGAAGAAGTGCAAAGAATTCCTGCACGAAAACCAAGAATTTTCTTTCTTCATCGATGCGTCGCTACAGACTGCCGCTAGCGAACATTAAGAAAGCTGCTGCAATGAACGCGACAGTAACAAACCTTTTGGAGCCTCTGGCGCAGTCACCGGAGGCTCGCCATGTTTATCAAGCAGTCGTGAAGTTCTGGACTGTGAAATCCAGAGTATTCTGCTCAGGACTTACGAAGGCTGCTGGCGGATATATACTAGCCGTTTGCCCGCACACAGCCGCCCTGGCTTTGTCAGAGTTCTGCACGGGAAGCCAATATGGCGATTGCCCGCAATTCCCCTTCATGCAGCCCCCGCCTTTCGTGCACAAACTGCATGTTTTGCCACTGCGAAGCTCACGCTTAGCCCTTTTCTTTTTCTAGCCCTTTCAACAAAACCGTGCATGCGTTGATTATCGCACTTATGCGCACGCTGACCCCCCCCCCCCCCCCCCCCCCCGTTTTTCTAAAAGATATCTGCTGGCGTACAACAGTCAATCTGCAGACCAAGCACCAAAACCGCAGCGCATATCGCTCTGAATATAGGCTGGTATGTCCGGTTTGAGCTCCGTACCGGACTAGTCTGTCCGGTTTCAGCTCCGTACCGGACTGGTCTGTCCGGTTTGAGCTTCGAACCGGGAATGGACTGTCCGGTATGAGCTCAGTACCGGAGCGGTGTGTCCGGTTTGGGATCGATACCGGACCGGTATGAACCGGTATAGCCATCAAACCGGACGGGTCTCGCCGGTATGAAACCGATATGTTCCGGTAAAATCCGGTTTGCCGCGATACCGGATTTTTCAATAGCGTAGAACAACCAAACTGTGTGTTCTGGAGCTCCCAAAGCCGCTGCGACCAAGAAAGTAAAAAATGACGATGAAATTCTATGAGTTTAACAGCACATGCGTATATCCAGACCATTTTTAACCAAATCTTATGGCTAGTTATCGCGTGTTACGCCCGGAACACGCTCAGTGCGTGTTCTCGACATGCGTTTTGCCCTCTGTACATCTTTATTCTTCTGCAAATATTATAGCAGAATGTAGCCTCAAGTGGGGTTCGAACCAAGGTCCTCTGCTTGCCAGGTGGGCACGCAACGCATAGCCCACGAAGGGGATGTTGGCTGTTGTGTCTTGGAGGGGCACCTAGTAAACGGATTGTGATGTATATGTCCCAGTAGCGTGTTTGAGATGCTTACTGATAGCATAGTAATTCAAAAACAAATATCGGTATACTAATTGGGCGTCAAAAATGGCGCGCAACGAAAAGGTGGTGTTATTGTGCTTCATTGTAGTGGAAGAAATTGTGTGTATGGGTAATAGCATGTAGTGGCGTAGTAAATCGCGCAGTGTAAGCTAGATAGTTATTTCTTATCTGTAAGCGGCAACTGTGATTGATAATTAATCGACAGTGTGATCGGTAATTGTCTTTGTAATCAATGAACGTGATCGCCAATGTCACTTTGGATGTAATCGGTGATAAATGAGAAAGAAAAGGAATAAAAAGAGACAAAAGAGAGGGCGCTTTCGCGTATACTCTGAAGGCAAAGCTTAAGCTTCCTCCTAATGTTTATCAAGTGTTCTTCAAACACTATACACGTCAATGTGCGCACATCAGTTCAATCGCGGTTTATCACCGGATTATGCTAGACGTTAGAAGCGTTTAACCGCGAAAAACAGGCTTATTTATTGATCATTTCTTTTCGGGAGTACTTGCCGCAAAGTCAGGAGCATATTTACTCCTCCCTATAAACGGTGTATCAGTTATGCTTAGTGAATGCTTTTTTTGCTTTCCACGCTCACGACAAAAGTGCATTCTGGATTGCAAAATGGCGCCAGGCAAAACTAAAAACAGTCATCCCAGGTGACCACAGCCGAGTATATTGGCACGGGAAAGTAAAAGCTGAAGGAAGGCACAGTCATTCAAGACCAATGACATTTCTTACTGAAAGGCCGCTCACACGCCTCGGACTCACCCTGCTGCTGCAGGCAACTGCGGCTGATATATAGTTGCTGGTAGATATAATAAATTCGAGGGGACATTTAAGCTCCGCCTTAAGGGCAACCGCAGCACTTTTTTGAGAATTTCGCGATATTCAAGGATTCAAATCTATGCAGTGTGTCGGTAAAGCATGCCAACTGTTTTTGCACTAGCATTTAAAACAGTAACGTAATCAACGATCGAATTGTGTGCTTCTTCTCAATGCACCAAAGAAGTGCAGGAAAATCAACGTGACGTCACGGAAGGTATTATTTCAAATTACCGCTGTCGGCCGCCACACCCTGCCCTGACGCGTTAGACGCTGCCAAACAACTCTCGTCAGGGTTCGCCTTCGGTGGTGTTGGTTTTTTTCCTTCAAAGCAGCGCTTGTGCGTTGGAAATGTACCGATACCTTCGATGACGTCACCATGCCCCCCCCCCCCCCCCCCCCCCACTTGGCGTTGTGCGCTACGGAGAGGCTTGAAGGGCGTCCGGATTTTAATCGGCGATTACTTCACTATTTCAAGTGCTAGCCCAAAAAAACTTGGCCTCTTAAGCTTGTTGATTTCTAACACCTATGCAGTTTCCCTTTAAGGGTATGACGCGTTAGCTACTGAGTTAATGCGCATATACGCAGAATTGGGTGTTTTCTACTTATATTTTCTCCGCGCCTGCTCCGGGCCAGACAGCGAAGCTGCTTATCTTCAGATTGGGGGATTCATAGATCACTGGGAGTCCTCATAGCCCTCCTGGCGCAGTGGTGCTGCGGTTGAGCGATGCGCCACTGCCCTGCGATGGCAGGTGCTGCTGCCGGTGGGACTAGTGCGAACTAGGCTTCTCCTCCCAGCAGCCTCTCATGCTCGATTATTATTTAACTGCCACCTGTCACGGTGGGCAGTTTTCTCACAATCCGGTGGGCAGGTTGTGACGACGCCACAACGTCACGTGACTTAGCTGGACTACCTGCTTCCTAGGTTGCATCTGTGGGTATATTGTGGGGATTTTTCAATCATGGTCAGCAACCACCATGCCGACAAATTCGCATTTTCTGCGTTACGAGCTGCACAACACTATCGCTTTGATAACCACGGACCTTCGGTTACCCGTTGTGTGTGTGCCAATTCTGTGCCGCCTTTCTTCTTCAGGTATGAATAAAACTGAGCCCACTACAACTACAAAGCTAGTTAGCACGACCGCAACGCCGCAGAAGACGTCTTCGGTCAGTGTGGTACCATCTGGTAAGTTAAGGGGAGTTTCGGAGCGCCTTTTGCAGGCAATTTGCAGTGCGTTGTCCCCGTGAAAGCCTGCAGAACATTCGAATTTTTAATGCTCCATGATGGGACAGTGGTCTTGAGGAGTACGCACAACTCAGAGGAAAACTCGTCTTATATCCGATGTGTCGTGATAAATTTTTAAGGTTTGCTACACCACAAAAGCAGATTCCTTCAAACATTGACGACGTAGCTTTTTCCAGAAATTCCAGTTTTTCAGAAGCTTTTGAAAGCATTAACTAGTTGTGCTAGTTGACTTGTAACTTAAGCAACAAGATTTTATGCAGCCTGGGGTGCTAGAACAATATCCACTTATGAATTGCTTTGCAACTGCAAAAGATCATCCTGTCATGAAGGAAGAACTTGCAAGAAACTCCTCGGCGCCAAGCCATTTACGCGCTGTTAGACAAGAGCTATATGCCCCAAATTATAGCTTGCGTAATTTTTCTCTGACTTCTTTTTTTTGTGAAACGCTATAATTCACAGCATCAGCTAGATTCCTTTGTTAAGAAAATCAGCGTCGTAGTATATACTTCGTTTTTCAGGGAAGACTGAGTAATTTTCATAAATAGGCTTTTTGCGGCAAACATGTGGCTTTTGCGGTGCAGTATGGCAGTGTTGGCGGACACCGGAAAGACAATGAATTATAATCTAGCAGAACTTTTTGCTGGGCTAGTCGGTCCATTCTGACATTAGTGAAAACAGCGCGAACGAAGAAGCCCGACTTAGGGCCTCTTCTTTTGCGCTGTTTTCACTAAAGCCAATGAATTATCGGGAAAAGTGAGATGGCAAACTAATTTCTGATAATTACCTTTTTAACTATCACAGTTGGCCAATTGGTTGCAATTAGAGATTTGTTCCCAGACGTTAGTAATAGCCATACTGGTTTTTAGAATTTCGTGCACGAGATTACCCCCTCCACTGTGAACCAATAAATTTTCTTTACATCGTGCCAAAACGCATGCGCTTTCGAAAAGCATGCGAGCAACGCAACCTTTCCAGTGAACCTAACCAGTCAAAAATCCAAATTTTGTCGAGCCACAACGCCAAGGGAAATCAAGTTTTCGAAATTCAAAAAACTGATATGGCTATTCTAATTCCAACTAGGCGCCTAACTCTAATATTTAAAAAGTTAATTACCAAATTTTTTAACCACCTTACTACTTGAAACTATTCACTGGATCCCTGCTGTCCGTCAACACTTAAAGTACTATGTTGAAAAACCGTACTTTTACCTCGAAAACCCTTTTTCAGAATTACTCAAACTCCCCTGGAGACACATGGTATAATAGGCCATGTGAGCTATGCGACATTCCAGTGCCTATTCGCATTCAATAAAATCTTAGATTACATACGTGTACGCAAAGTACACATTTGACAAAATCAAAAACACAACCGGCGCCATCGGTGTCTGTTTCTGTTGCTGTGTCTTTTATAGTCTTGGACGTTTCTGCCTTCTGTGGCGGGTAATATTATCTACTGTACAACCTAAAAAATAATGATTTTGAAACCTGCTCTAAAAATTTATTGTTAAAGGACTAAAAAAAAATAAGTTTAGGCTGCTTGTGCTTTCACTGTTCTAGGTCGTTAAGAGTATCCTAGGAAGAAATATGGCGCTAAGAAATTAACCACTGCCTCCACTTCTCAATTCATCCATTAGCCGAAGCAAAGCTCTCTGCGCCTTTTATCTGTACGTTGAGCGACCGGATGAAGGCCTCGATGGCCTTCCCTGAGGACGGCCTCTGCGACTACATATTTTTCGACGCTCTGGAGAAGAAGGACGGAAATACAGTTGCCGGCCCGCCTAAGGAAAATTTCCAGTACTTCCTGGAGTTCGCTGCCAAACAGCAAAAGACACAGTACGGGGTCGGCTTCGATTACCAGTAAGTGCTCTCATTTGTGCAGTTAAAACCAAGGGATAATTGCGTTTTCTATGCGCCCTTGTCAGGTAGCACGTGTTGCGGAGTGCTGCTAATGCTCGCCCTAAAGAGAGACAGATCTTGTGCTTGATTCAATAGTCCTGTCGGAGACCCAAGTGCCATGAATACCTAGCGCCTGGCTAAAATGCATCGCTGTGAGAGCAGAGTCTTCTTCTCGTGCTAACGCAAGAAACACGCGGTATATTTCTGCGCATTCTTTCGCAATTTACTCACATCGACTGGAATTGTTTTAAGTGATGTCTTTAAATTTTAATATGAATTGAAGGTTTTGTAGCGGTAGGCAGGTCTCAGCGAAGACTTCTTTTTGTAGTGTGAAGGCCCACGAGTGGAAGCACGAAGCGAAGAGGTTTAAGAAAGGATAGCATAGAAGTAAATTAGCGTTATGGTTTTGTTTCACTGAAGCGTTCAAAATAAAGTAGCTAATTATATATACTGGCTGGCATGTATTTTCAGGTATCTTTTTTTTTTGACAAAGAAATCCACATTGAAGGCATATCAGATAAAAGTATTTCACTGGAATATCTCGTAGTTCACGTAAACAACGTGTTTTTTTCACTAATGCGCAGAATATTCAGATATTATGTTCTGTTTAAAAAACTTCCGACGAATACGCTACCTCCTAATGCGAAATTCGAGCGCAGCTCATCAGCTGTTCCAGCTTTTCGATCGACTGAGGCAAAAAATTCGAGCAAGACATGCAAGCAAGACACGCAAGACTCGCAGTGGCGAACGGCGGCGACTATGCGTTTCGGCTTGGGCGTGCGGGAGAAATGGCGCCAGGAGTGTGCGCAGCTAGAGCAGCGCGCTGCCCCGGCAGCGGAGCTTGTCACGAGGGACAACGGCGACGCCGCGATACGCAGGAACGGGCACCCAAAAGCTGCGCTCTAAAAAATAACGTTTTACCGGAAGCAGCTGGTGAAAAATGACTTCCTTTTATTCGCAGTTGAGCACTGTTGTGTCCCCTTATTGCTTTTGTGTGTGTGCGCCCCCGCATCCTCCTCCTAACGACCACTTGCCCCTCCTAACGACCACTGGCACGCTGTCGCCAGATGCCCCCCCATGGTGCGCCCCCGCGTCCTCCTCCTGTTTTGGGAAGCCACTCCCTCCCGTGGACGCTTCTCCGCTCCCTCCTTTCTTCGGGCGGCCAGTTCGGCTCCTGCCTCGGTCGACGCTGGTCGCACCCTCATCAGCTTTAAATAAACAAAGTCTTAAAGTACCGTGTGCGTCTTTCGCTGCATTGAACACAGCGACCGGACACGACAGTGGCGACGAGAAAGTGGATTCGACCCGCGCTACGCAACGCTATTGACAAGCCATGGCTACGCGAGGGTTTCCCAATCAGATACCAGAATTCAACGGCTCATCGTGGTCATCGTGGGTTGGACGCCTTCAGTTCTACTTTGAAGCTAGCAACATCACAGACCCAGCCTTGAAGAGGGCCAACCTGCTGACGCTGTGCGGGGAGCAGACCTACGATACTGTCTGCGCCCTTATTCAGCCAAGCACACCAGCGGCAGTGTCTTACGACGACATCGTAAAAGCGCTGCACAAGCACTACGAGGCCATCCGAGGTCTACAGCCGGGCTCGCTTCCAACGACGAGATCAACTGGGAGGAGAAACTGTGAGCGCCTACGTAGCCGCGCTCAAGAAGCTCGCTGCCGACTGCAATTTTGGAACGCTGTCGACAACAGCTACCGGGCAGGAGGGAGACGCAGCTTCTTCTGCTAACACCACCATGCTTCCCTTGGACGTGATGTTACGCGACAGATTTGTGTGCGGACTGAGTGACGAGTCACTGCAGCAGCGCCTGTTCGCTGAGAAGGACCTCACATTCAGCAAAGCTTACGACATCGCCGTTCGAGCGGAGAGCGCCGGTCACCAGCAGAGAGGGATTCGCCGGAACACCGAGCCGGTACACCAGACAAGCAACCAGGTGCGCAAGCCTTCTGTTGTTGTAAAATCGGTCAAAAAGGCACAACGCTGCTGGCGGTGTGACGACCAACACAACCCCCAGGGATGTCGATTCCAGTCAGCCACGTGTAATTTTTGCCACAAGCGAGGGCATATCGAAAGAGCATGCATTACGAAACGGAGACTTGCCAAGATAAAGTCACCTTCCCAGCCTAATCACAGCGTCAACGCCTCAGAGAATACGCCGCTATCTGATCTCCATGGAACAACATCAGCAACACCATCTGTGTTGTACGACCTGAACACCATGAATCTCGGCACGCGACCGAAGATTTTTACAGAAGTAAGCGTACATCACCAGCTGATTAAGTTCGAGGTGGACTCCGGCGCAGCCTGTACTCTGATCAGTGAGGACACGTTCCGAACTTCATGGCCATCTGACGCACCCGCCCTGCAACAAGACGACACGCACCTGCGAACGTGGTCAGGACAGAATCTGCCACTATTGGGCTCTGCCAACGTGCAGGTTAACTACAACGGCCAGACCCATACGCTACCTCTGCTTGTTGTGAAGGGCACAGGATCAAGCCTTCTAGGGAGAAACTGGTTTTCTCCACTAGGCGTGATGATATGCGGCATACACCAGACGCCGAGCCAGAACATGGTTGAGCAACTGCAAGAGAAATACGAAAGAGTATTCTCGGAAGAGATTCCAGGAAACGAAGGGCCCCCGGTCACACTGGAGTTGTTGGACAACGCGCAACCCAAATTTCTGAAGGCCAGGCCGGTGCCCTTTGCTCTCCGAGCTTCAGTTGAAAAAGAGTTGGACAAACTGGAGCAGCAAGGTGTCATCGAGCCGACGCAGCATTCAGAATGGGCCACACCACTTGTCGTAGTTCGCAAGAAGAACGGAACCATACGCCTCTGCGGAGACTACCGGAGCACCGTCAATCTTGCGACTAAAGCGTCCTCTTACCCGCTACCGACACCTGAAGAAGTATTCAGTGTACTACGTGGCGCAAGAGTCTTCAGCACATTGGACCTCACCCAGGCGTATCAGCAGCTGAAGGTGAGCGAGTCAACTGCTGAATTATTGGCAATTAACACACTGAAAGGCTTGTACAAAGTCAAGCGACTGCCTTTTGGCGTAGCTGCAGCCCCGGCCATATTTCAAAAATTCATGGAGACAGTGCTTCAGGGCATCCCAGGAGTTTGTGTCTACCTTGATGATGTCATCATCAGTGGCACTTCCACTGAAGAGCATGCAGTGCGCCTAGAGCTCGTTCTCGAAAGGCTATCAAACGCAAATTTGTGCATAAGCAAATCGAAGTGCTGTTTTGCGGTGCCAGAGGTGCAATTTCTGGGACACCGAATTGATGCGGAAGGCATTCACCCTACCGAGGACAAAGTGCGAGCGATCACAGAAGCACGAGCTCCAACAAACAAGCAGGAGCTACAGGCTTTTCTCGGACTCTTGACGTTCTACGACCGGTTCTTGGAACAAAGAGCTACCGTGGCCAACGACTTATACCAACTCCTTCGGAAAGATGTGACATGGACATGGTCGCCACGCCATCAGCAGTCATTCGATGCCCTGAAAGACCTGATTCGAAGATGTACAGTCCTCCGCCACTACGACGAAAGGAAGCCTCTGCTTTTGGCTTGCGACGCATCACCGTACGGAGTCGGCGCGGTTCTATCGCAAACTGACGAGCAAGGAAGGGAAGCTCCCATCGCCTTCGCCTCACGTACGTTGTCGCAAGCAGAACGCAACTACGCGCAACTTGACAAAGAAGGGCTAGCCATCGTCTACGCGGCGACACATTTTCACCAGTACATTGCCGGCCGGAAGGTGACCTTTATAACCGATCACCGACCGCTATTGGGCATTCTGGGACCACAAAGGCCTATGCCACCAACTTTGTCTCCGCGAATGACACGTTGGTGCATCAAACTCTCAGCGTACGACTACGCTCTGGTCTACCGCAATGGGAGTAAACATCAAAACGCCGATGCGCTAAGCCGTCTGCCACTAGACGCAACTGTTGACGAACCATTTCCACCAGGAGACGTTCTGATGTTCGAAGCACTGCCAGCACCTCCGCTTACAGCAGGCACAGTTGCAGCATCTACGCAGAAGTGCGCAGCTCTCCGGCTAGTTTACACAGCTGTTCAACAAGGCAACGTGCATAAACTCAAAGGGGACAACTTCGACGCTTACCGCAGGCGAGCTACAGAGTTGAGCACCCATCGCGGCTGCATCATATTTGGGTCCCGAGTTGTGATGCCGAGAGAACTACGCGCACAAGCTATGTCTCTCATCCACGCCGGACATCGGGGCATCGTCGCAATGAAAAAGTGTGCCAGAAGCTACATGTGGTGGCCTGGCATTGACAACGACATCGAAACAGTGGTGCGAGAATGCAAGCCTTGCCAGAGCAGCCGGAGCGCCCCGCCGAAAGCTCCTGTCCCAGAATGGGAAAAGCCAGACACACCATGGCACACACTGCACATTGATTTTGCAGGACCAATTGAGGGCTGCACTTTCCTTGTGGTCGTAGATGCCTACACAAAGTGGCTTGAGATAAGGCAAATGGGACAGACGACTTCGGCAGCAGTCATTGACAACCTCCGATCACTATTTGCAACGTTCGGCCTGCCGCGCAAGGTAGTGTCGGACAACGGAACACCGTTTGTGTCTGCGGAGATCCTCAAGTTTTATCGCGACAACGGGATCTCATCAGTTACATCGGCCCCCTACCACCCAGCGACAAACGGACAAGCCGAGCGCTACGTAGCCGAGCTAAAACGCGCCCTTGAAAGAGATCAGACAGGCTCGCTGCAGCGCCGCCTTGCGCGCTTTCTCTTCAAGCAGCACACGACGGTTCAGAGCACAACAGGCGAGACCCCCTCGAAAATGATGTTCGAGCGTGAAATGCGAACCCAGCTCACAGCCATCCTCCCCGAGCCAAAGGCAGAGACGTTCCGGGAAGAAAAAGCAATTCCGCGCTGCGGCACGCTTAATGAGGGGCAGCGCGTCCTCGCCCGACAGTTTCTGAAAAAGCCACGCTGGGAGGAAGCTACAATTGTCAGACGCATAGGCCTGCGCTCTTGGCTCGTCAACATACATGGCACAGTAGCACGCCGACATCTCAACCAGCTGCGTAGATTTACGACGCCGTCTGAGAGCTGTCCGCCAGCGGAGAGAACACGTGCACCATCTTCCCACATAGCCTGGCACCTCTTCCCGGAAGAAGAGACTTCGCCCAGGACAGACCTAGGAGACACAGCGAACAACAGCCAGCCTACAAGTGTTTCTCCCCCGAGCGCACAAAGCCAGCGCGCCTCCACGCGTGAGCGCCGACCCCCTGCACGATACCAGGCAACTTTCTAAGGGGGAAGGAAGTGTTGTGTCCCCTTATTGCTTTTGTGTGTGTGCTCCCCCGCATCCTCCTCCTAACGACCACTTGCCCCTCCTAACGACCACTGGCACGCTGTCGCCAGATGCCCCCCCATGGTGCGCCCCCGCGTCCTCCTCCTGTTTTGGGAAGCCACTCCCTCCCGTGGACGCTTCTCCGCTCCCTCCTTTCTTCGGGCGGCCAGTTCGGCTCCTGCCTCGGTCGACGCTGGTCGCACCCTCATCAGCTTTAAATAAACAAAGTCTTAAAGTACCGTGTGCGTCTTTCGCTGCATTCAACACAGCGACCGGACACGACAAGCACATAATTGTGAATTGCGTTAAGACGTTTTATTGCGCTAGTTGGTTACGAAGCATCACGATGTTAACAGTGCAATCTAAAACACGCACATAGAGGTCAAAGAATGAAAACTGACACAGCGCTGGGTTTGTCCTCATTCTTAGTCCTCTGTGTATGATTACGTCGTTAACTTCGTGAAAAATTGTGAAGTTACAGTGAGTCGTGGTGCAGTGCACTTCAAAATGCGGTAACTATAGCCGATCACAAATTTAGAATGCAGGAGATTACCCGCCTCCGAACGCCTCTCAAAATGGAATTGATTCGCCTACTAATCACGGCAACCGCATGAGCTGACGTCGCAACACATAGATGGGCTTCGTTCCAGATTACTGCTCACGTTCCGCAATGTCCCGCAGCCTCGACTGTGTCCAGCTCACTTCGTGTAGAATGTTTGTCACGTTTCCCGTTAACGTTTACCGTTCATCGCGTATACCTTGGAACATAACGTGCGAAGATGTTGCGGTAGTCGCATCCCCATCTGAGCATTGTGACGTAAGTGGAAAACGCCATCGAGCGTCAGCGTCGTCGTGTTACATAAGGTGGTCCCGCCAGGCACCTACGCTTCAGCGTCTAACTCCTGCGCGGTTAACTGTGCACATTTGAAAACGTTAAACACGAATCTCTCGGAACGTGTATGAAAAAGCTGAGAAATTCACCTTTGCGGCGTGTGTTCTGCAACACGGGGAAATACCTACGGGCACCTGATTTGTAGCAAGGCTGATGGAAAAATTCGCTAGTGTCTCTGTGTCGGTTTATCTGATCCCGTCGTGTTGATTGGCGCGGTGACCCGTGGCCTTTCCTGCATTCGGGATATGTAACTGCCCGTACTAGGCGGCCTACTGCTGGGAAGTCATTTTTTACTATCATGAGTTCATCACTGTAACCCCCAGTGAGGGCAGATGTGGGCTAGGTTATATGGGCCCTAGGTAATTTGTCGGTAGTGCCCCCTACACTGCAAGCATGCAAGGTAACGGACTACTTCATTAATAGGCCCAGGGGGTCCTTTAGGCGTAATGTGAATAAATAAATAAATATTTTATAAATCTGTTGATGCACGATAACAGCCTACGGTCAGTTATGTTTTCAGATCTACAGGAATCATCTTTCTATGTGCATTTCTTCACTTATCTGTACGTTAAAACGCACTTTGATTTCGCCTCAAGCTCCAGCACATGCCTTTTGAATTACCGTGCAGCTATTCTTTTCCCTCTTCGTTTTTCTTGCTCCTATATGTGTTCATAGGCGGCTACGTTGTCATTCGAAATTAGCATGTTTAACCTGCGCTTCTCTGACTAAATATAAGTAGCCCTGCTATGCCTCTTCTTTTAACCAGCTTTCTCATCCCGTTCTAGCATCCTGCCTGCTTACTGCTTAGTCTGCTTGTTTTATTCCTTTACTGTGAGCCACCAGTATCTCTGTAGAAATACATAAATTCCTTTGCTGCCCATTAACTTTCGTCCAAATTCCGCAGCCGTTTATAATGCAAGATTTCAAACTATGCTCATCGAGCTTCCTGCTATGCCCATCCCTTTTTCCTCTGGTGCTAGTGCTGGCTTGATGCTCATGCAACAACTTTCGGCGTTTAAGCGAACCTTAAAAGCCACTGATCGAAAAGAACAGTGTTATGTGTCTAACTAGAAACGATCATCTCCTCGCCCCTCACGAACTGACGCGCTGCAATGCATCCTTACCAAAGTGCGCATGATACGCTCTGCCCTTTGCTCCCGACAGTGCAAAGCATTGTTCTTCGCAGCCTTGGAGGTGTCTGCAAAAGTTTCGAAAGAAAAAATTTCAAGTTCATTTCCTGCACTGCAGGTGCGACAGCTGAGAGATGTATTCTGTATTCTTTTTATTCCGTTCCTCTAACGCCACGATCAAGCAACTTGAGTCTAGGGCACTTTTTATTGGCTATATTAAATATGAAAGAGCTGTCGTTGTGCTTTGTTTACTTCCCTAATACATATTCCGCTCATTCAGTCATTCCTATGGCACGTAATACTAGGCAACAGCGGTGATCGTCAAACGAAGGAGCCCACTAGTACTTTGCTCTGCTACCACCAACTTATTCAATTCGCGATATCAAGGGTACTGTGTCTAAAGCATAATTTTTGTATTTTCTCAATAAGGAACTACCAAGAAGTTGAGAAGAACATTGGAAAGCCCGAAACCAAGAATCACCTCAACCTTCTTTGGGAACGAAAGATATTCCATTATGGTATTCTCAATACTGACCCATATCAGTACACAACGGCAAACCTTTCCAGCCTGCTTCGCATTCTTCAGGTGAAGTAACTTCCGATTGCGTTTTCCTTTTTGATGAGATGCGAGAGGAAAAAGAAAGGGCAAAATGTTCGCGAGTGTACTACCTCCTTAAAGCACGTAGCACGGAATGCTGTAATTGTAGACATTTGAAATGCTGAGCCGTTCTGCCTAAGTACGCCTTATCACTTTCATTTCCTTATTCCCTTGCCCAACACTGGCCAATACCCAGCCCTTCACGTCGGGGCATAGATTTTCGGGCCACTCCTCAAAGACCAGCTGCCAGTGACGGAGGGCAACATTGTACCCGTCTCTGCCAAACATATGACTGTAGCCGTGTCGTTGTAAAGCAATAAATCATAAGATTTAAATATAAACTTAGTACATTATGTGATAATCTCATATACTCATCTGTGAAAAATGTTCTGTGAACTATCCACTCTACGTTAAGCGTTTATTTTTCTGGCCAATTTGTGTTGTACCAAAAAGTGACGCATTGCTTACGCTATCGCTTGCGTAAATCGTTAAACTGATCGCAAGACTTGCGCGAAGAGCACGAGACAACAGCTTACCCTGATGTAAATGACGTCTCAAAGCAGTCGTCGTACCAGTGTTTGACGCCACTCTGTCATATCCACGTCGCTTAAGTCATGCAGCGTACACTAGAGCTCGTACACGCGCCTATTGAAACTCGTTGCCGTCTTTTATTTTGCTTGAATATACCCTTCGATGCTGACGCTGCAGTCGCCTGCTTGCATGGCACCATGCTTCCATCCTCAGCACTCTTTCTTCTTAACAATGCGCAGAGGTGGCCGGACGGAAGACAGCTTGATTCTACCGTATTGCTTGGTTTTACCTTTATTTTTTACCCTAATTCGAGGACACTGCTCTTGGAGCGATTTACTCTCATATGAAACTGATTCACTTGCAGAATAGGTTGAGAGGCATGCTGCTTCTGCGCACATCCAATAGTAGCGGCCTATTTTATGCAGTGGCGTGCTCTACTGAATTCTCGCCCATGCAACTAGGCTAAAAGTACGCCATTGACAATATGAAAAAAGAATCTAGGGGCAATTCATTGTATTGATGCGGAGGAAATGTGTTAGCAATCTTGTTTTACTCCTCCGTCTACTCGAATTCTGATTCTATTCCATTTCCGACTGCGCAACTACGCAAAATGTGTCAAATTTTCAGATCGCGGTGAGTCCTCATATCGCTATCAGCGCATTGGCGCATCGGTTCAGCGACGCGCCGCTGCTCTGGGAGGTGGCTGTTTCAAACACTCACCAGCGGGGCTTATGAGACCGTGCTTGTTCGTCATGAGCAATTCCAGAGGAAATAGTGGCTGCAAGCTTCATTTTACCGCACATAATCTTTCAGGAGGCTGCATATTTTGCACATAGGCCTGCAGTTCTCCGAGTCATTTTCTTCTTAGTCATTTTTGTGTTGGCTGTCATTGTTCGTACAGCGTCCCTCTCATCTCCCCTACAAGTGAAGAGGGGGAGAGGGAAGAGCTGACAGGTGGCAGGTCAAGAGAGTCCAATCCCGCAAAACACCAACTGGCGGATATAGGCTTCACACAGACGCCGACGGACAATTTTCGTCTTCATGATCCTCTTAATCCACCACAGTGAAATATGCCCTGCTGCATAGATCCCTCCGTACTTTTATTATTTTCTTTTACAGAAAGTCTCGGAGTTCCTGAAAGAAAAAAGGAGCAGCAAGCAACCCGCGTACACTGTGCTAGCAGCAGGATTTGCGACGAGTCGGGTTACCAACCAGAGTATTAGCTACATGAAGTAAGTCCTCTTTTTCCACGCAATGTGTGCGCACAAACCTGCGTTCAATGCGAAGCTTCAAACCGATGTGACCAATCAGTCCTGCATTTATCCGTTAGAGTTATCATTCCTGGCTTGTAGACGCATTGGTGGCCAACATCTTAGATTCTGGAGGTGTCGAAGGAAATTGTTTGTCTTCTTGTCCCAGGTGCCGCAGCCGGTAGCTGCCAAAGAAAGAACATAAAACAATAAATGAGCAACAAGAAAAAGAAAGAAAAAGAATCGCCACAAAATGCGGACGCTAGAGCTAACCGCTTCAGTGTTTTGAAGCTGGCGCTCAGGACACTTTTTGGGCTCACTGAGACGCTAGTTCCGGATTTTTACTTCTCCTAGAGTCTTGCTTCCCCTGTTATCTACCCGACCTAACGAATATCATTGCTAACACTGCGACAAGTGGGGCTAGTTGGTGTTTTATCTTTAAGTCTGTGGCAGAAATGCGTTCAGCAAAAACGAGACGAGACAAGACTGGACGAAGCACAATATCATTACCAACAGGGCTCCAAAATATGTAATTGCATGTTATTTCAAAAATATGTAATTGAAAAATATATAACATGCCCATTAGACACATTGCTCATATTCCTCCCGGCGACAATAGGAGGAATGATATTCAGCAAGGATATTCATTAGGCACATGCCTAAGGTATATCCTTGATGCCAAATGAGTAGCCTTGCCTCGTATCCCTGGCAGGATTATGGACGCTTCACAGGGCAAATTTTTGATCGCGCTCTTCACCCACCGTTTTGTTTGCCTTTAAGCCGCTCTCCTACAACAAGGCAGAGGTGCAGAGTGGCAGTGCCTTTTCCCCACTCCACACCTAGAAGTTCCTACCCCTTTGCACATGTCTCGCTAGCTGCATGGCCTCTCCTGAAGTAATATTTTGCATAAACATGGAGCAAATCGGGTTCTCTCTAGGGCCATCTACACACCAGACATTGTAATAGCGCTGAGCCACCTGTACAACGACGACAAGGACTTCCCCGACTGCCGAATCGTTCCCCCGACGAGCCGGTTCGTTGCGCCTGCAGACAGCTACTTCTACAGCCTGGTAAGCCCCTCATGCCGGACGGTTATTTACTCGCGTGGCGTCTACAAGAAAGAAATAACAATGCGGTCGTAATTTGTGTTCTCAGGGCTGGGGCCCAGACAGGACTGAAAAAAAAAATGGCTGAGGCTTAGCTAAGGTTAAGCCTAGTCAGATGCGAAGCATATTGGTGGATACGGCTTGGTAATACATGGCTTTCTTTGGTTGAATACTTGGTCATTTTAATACAACCACTAGAAGCCTTCGTCGTGGGGGAAGACAACGGCATGGCTACAGCGGAACGCCGACTAACCCCGAGACGCGCGTTGGGTGAGCGCCGCCTGGATTGCCACGGAAACCGCGTCTGCCTGCCCGGTGGAGCGAGCCTTTCACCTACACCGAGTGTGAACGCGCGTTCGAAATGCGCGGGAATGCCGCTCGAGGACATTCCGGCGTCTGTGCGATGGCATCGTTCGCCGTCTCCCAGCGCGTGACGGCGATCTGTCGTGACGTCATGTGTCACGCGGTATGTCACGTGGTGTGACGTCACTGCACCACGTGGTCTGCACGGCGTGCAACCACAGCGACGGCGTGAGGTGGACCCCCGTCTTCCTCTGTCGTGACGTCATGTGTCACGTGGTATGTCACGTGGTGTGACGTCACTGTACCACGTGGTCTGCAAGGCGTGCAACCACAGCGACGGCGCGAGGTGGACCCCCGTCTTCCTCTGTCGTGACGTCATGTGTCACGTGGTATGTCACGTGGTGTGACGTCACTGTACCACGTGGTCTGCACGGCGTGCAACCACAGCGACGGCGCGAGGTGGACCCCCGTCTTCCTCTGTCGTGACGTCATGTGTCACGTGGTATGTCACGTGGTGTGACGTCACTGTACCACGTGGTGTGCAGCACACCGCGCGTAACCACGACGAAGGGCTGTAGTGTACCTCTAGTATTATGCTTCGCATAAAAATATTTTCCGAAGTTTCTTGCTTGTTGATTACTTTGTGTCGTGATTTCCGGTATACAGTCCGCGCCCTGTGTAAAACTCATAAAAAAAAAATAATAGCGCCGAGTAAGACGAAACTCAAATCGACAGGCGCGAGCACCGCAAGCGCTGTTTCGATATTGCGCCGGGCTGAGTTTTGGAATCAAGAAACTAATTTTATTTGTTTGTCAGCCCCGGGACATAGCCAGCAGGTCCAGGTGTGCAGATGTGCCGATACGCGGGTGTGTAGATACCCATAAAAATGTCCACAATGTGCACACTGTCGGTTATGCGCGCTGTGGGAGAAAAAAGTTAAGTCATTTCTACTTCGACAGAAGAGATAATACTCCCTTTTATACTTTCGCTGGTACACTTCACATCACCAGCCGGCCAGAAAGACAGTATTAGAGCAGCCGTTTACGATACTTTCTCAAGGGATCGCCTTCAGAAATTACTCAACCCACTTGCTTATTTCTACGTGGAATTGCGCTTTTGAAACTGACATATCTACAATAAGGTATACTAATTACTCATTGACATCCACCCGAGCGCAGCCATGCGGCTACAAAGGAAAGCTATACGGCTTTCTCAGAACCTTCGTAGTTAAAGAAAAATTCGTCCTGGTGCGGGGTTCGAACCCGGGACCACCGCTTCACCGGAGCAGTCGCTCTACCAACTGAGCGAACCGGGACGGCAAGCTTATGGTAGGACGAGAGCGAATTGATCAATAACTCGAAGTGGGAACAGTATTTCTTCTTTAACTACGAAGTTTCTGAGAAAGCTGTATAGCTTTCCTTTGTAGCCGTATGGTTGCGCCTGGGTGGATATCAATGAGTAATTACTCCCTTATTACAAATTTACTCCACCTTGGGGGATTCCCCTAAACATTTGACCAATGACATATCTAAACTTGCTTATTTCTATGTGGAATTGCGTTCTTTGAAGCTGACATATCTACAAGCAGCAGTAAGCACGCATGCAACTTGTCACCCGCGTGATGGCAACGGCAGCACTTTGCAAGTTGACAAAACTTCAGGATAGAATAGTGCTGGCCACTTATCCTACTTTGAGCGGTATTGAAAAAAAGACAAAAAAAAAGAATAGACTGTGTAGACAGCAAGTCCAGGTAGTCCGCAATGCACAAAATTTTACCTTTTGAATGTGTATGGACCGGGCACTCTATACCCGAAATCACGGTAAAAGTCTGAGGCACCAACACTGAAGATTTCTACGCGCCATTGGAGGACCGGGCCTGTCTGAACCGAAAGATAGCATGCTAGGGCGCATGCGCTATCGTTTTTAGAATTGAATGGTTAACATAGTAGGATACAGTAAACCCAATGAAACTACATGAATCATTTGGCCCCTACCGGAGAAACGTCTGTAGCCTAGCTCCTGAAAGAACATTCTATAACAAATAAAAAGTTCAGGAGACGTTTAAGCTTCAGCTTAAGGGCATGTGCGGTAGCTCTAATAGGTCACTTAAGCGGCCTGGCGTCCTCTTTGCGTAACACTTCGCAGACAGGGACACCCTTCTATCACCATCACATGCGGCTTACACCTACCCTTAAGAGTACAATACGATTAGACGTCCGTCCCGGTTAAGTTCTCCTTCACTGTCGTCTAGTTTCCGCATACATGCCAACATATGCAGAATTAATCACTCTGCGCTTTACATTTATAGATAGCGGGAGGTCGTCATACCACTCCTGGCGCTGTCGGGATGCGGCAATCCGATGCGCCATTGCCCGGCAGGTGGATGCCTCAAAGGAAGCCACCGGTGGAGGCTTGGTAGACCCAGGTTGCTCTCCCCGAGCACTCTCGAGACCAGTCATTAACTCAACTACCACCTGCTGCGGTGGGCAATTTGCTCACAGAAGAATGGCCTGAGGGGCGAGTTGGTGCATGATGAATTTGGCCCCTGATGAATTTGCTCACACTCCGGTGGGCAGGTTGTGATGACATCACAATGCCGCGTGACCTAGGTGGCAGGTGGGCACCTGCGTTTCTCGACACGTGAACGCCGACGACGCTGCGGTTGCCGCTGAACGGTACCCTTAACGCTATTCTGTTAAAATTTCCATGCATTTACATCGCGACTTCTTATTAACGCGATAGCTGTAAGTCACCCGTTCTTCAGAAAATTCAGCGTCAGCATTGTGAATGAATAATCCCCGGAGAAGCAACCTAGGTGAGCCACCTGGTTCACGTGACCTTGTGGCGTCATCCCAACCTGCCCACGGGATTGAGAGCAAACTGATCACCGTGGCAGAGGGGAGTTAAATTGATCAGTCGCGAGAGACAACTCAGGAAAAGCATCCTGAGTCGCAGAAGCCCCATCTGCCATCGCGATGCAGTGGCGCATCGCTTAAAGTTGCACCACTGCACCAGGAAAGGTATGAAGAGTGCCAGGGGTCTATGAATGTAGGGAATGACCAATTACGCTTATTATACCTTCGACGCTATCTCGTGAACCCTTAAGGCGCTTCTTAAGCGCTTAATTTCAGCGTTATCTTCTCGCTTAACCACAGCTGACTATCGCGATAATTATTTGGGGGATTTAGCAGCAGCTCATATCGGCAATACGTTTGAAGGTCTGCCCGAGAATTGAACACGCAAAGTGAACGGGTTGGCGCTGAACTGAAGCTTAATCACCTCAGTGATAGCCTCCTGGTTCGGCTGTCACTCGAGGCCAACGGCTATGGCTGCATGGACGCGCACTTTATGATCCTGCTGCCGCTGTCTCCTCATCCGGGCATCGCGACCTTACCCAACAGGCTCTTCCGGCCGCTGAAGTTTTTGTTGCTTTTTGCAGGCGCACATCTTGGGATCTTCACGTATTCATAGGGTGCTGAGTCGATCAAACCGTCTTCTAGGCCTCGGTAGGGAGTGGCTAAGTGACAGCTCGCTCACAGGCCACTCGCCGCGAGTAAAAATTTGGAGGGCACTGCAGTGTGCTGCGTTGGAGAAATACGGAAGCATTGGTGTTTAAACGTTAGCAACTTGTTGCTGGTCATCGTTGTCACGTGCCGCTCATCATGTGACCCTTGAATGACGTCGGCAAGATTCGCACATCATTGTTGTCACGTGACAGTTATCAGTGACCCTTGGTTGACGTGAGCAAGTATTTTTTTGCAAGTCATCGTTGTCTAACATCAGTGCGCATCCCCAGCACACGTTACCGTCGTACACACCACAACACGTTTACTCCGTGCCCCTAACACGCTTGAAATAATGACCTTTCGGGGCACATACGTTTCGTGCCTGTCTGGCACGCAGAGGGCCTTGCTCACGGGAGGGGTACCACTTCCTGTGGACACATTTTTTGGACACATTCTGCGAACGCATTCAGCGGACAACTTCCGGTGAAGGGTTTTCGTTCGCATGGGACATGTAGTGCCTTCGCAATAATAAATAAAAAAACACATGATCCACTTAGATACACCAGAGAACAAAATGACATACGACGCCTGCGCTTGCGTCTTATGTCATTTTGTCCTCGTACGCTTTCTAAATAGCGCGAACATTTGGAGAGGTTATCACCCAACAAGCCACTGTATCAGCATTGTTAGAAAAATAAGATAAACGCTCTGTACAGTAACTGCCTCACTTCTCCGTATAAGCCTTAACATTACCGTGTGGGGTAGGCGGAAGTGGGCAGTGAAGGAAAGAAGACAGAAAGAGGGGCCTTATAACAGGGCTCAGAATGACTTTCAAAGAGAGGCCTTATAACAGGGCTCAGAATGACTTTCGACATGTCGGGGCCTTTTAACGTGAAATGAGATCATCGGGAACTTTGCAATCCTGACGCACGTAATCCAAACACGTGCTGACGCGCCTCTTATCACTCACTGCTTGAGGTTGCCGAATTCTGGGCAGCACTTATGCTTATCGGACACTTCATGCACATTTTATAAATCTGCAGGATCTCAAAATAAAGCCAACCATGCGTGCGCCCTTCTGAAATCTAAAAAGGCATCAGTGAACACAAAACAATTTGTCCGTGTACTTTCACCGAGTGCATGTGAAAGAAAAACGGGCTAATCTTTCGATTTACTCTATTGTGTTACATGCGTCTGATACGTTCCTTTATTGGAGACACACTGAGGGATACATGGGTACGTTACAGGAGAGGAGGCTGTGCTCTCGGCGCATGCGCTGCCGCTGGGATCTCTGGCGGTGGGTTCTTGCGGTGCTGAAACCGAAACTCGCGCACTCCACACTTCAAACCGAAACTCACGAACACCACACATCCCTCCCCACTCAGACTGAGTCACCACCGATCTTCGTAACGGTCCGGGGGACGACGACGCCTCGGCGGCCTCTGTGGTGGTCCTTGCAGAGTATCACCGGATGGGAGTGGCCCAGTTGTGCCGTGGTCATCTGGAGCACTTCTTGTGGACCCCCTTTGCTGATCGTCGCTCTGGCTTTCCGGGAGAAATAGCGGGAGCAACGAAGACTGGAGATGACTGCTTGACGGCTCTGCTGTAGAAGTGTTGTCCTGAGTCGCCTGCTGCCTCGTAGTGTGAATGTGATTCCTGTGTCTTCGCACGACGCCTCTGTCCGTGCTGATCAGCCAAGACCGACGACCGACCTTCTTCAGGATGGTTCCTTTCATCCACGACGGGTCGCCAGTGAAGTTCTTGACGTAAACGATCTGATTTCTCCGAATGCGCTGATCGTCATCCCTTTCCTCCTTCGTTAGCTGGGAGTTTGTAGGCTTCAGGTATGTCAATGCGGTCGGAATTTCGCGACCATACATCATCATAGCGGGCGTTTGCTTTGTGCCCGCATGCACTGTTGTGTGCTGCTTTAGGAGAAATCGAGACTATCGACAGGTGACAGGGCTGTCTTTTTCTTTTGTGAGCGCTTGCTTTAGTTCGAAAACCATGCGTTCCACTTGACCGTTCGTGGCAGGATGATATGGAGCGCTTGTGACATGTTTCACTCCGTTTCGTTTGAAAAATTCTTCTGTTTCCGCTGAAACGAAAGATGGCCCGTTGTCGGTGACTACTTTCCTTGGTACACCAAAAGTTGCAAAAAGGCTTCTGCACTCCTTGATTAGGTGCTTCGACTGGATGCTCACCATTTGTAGCACTTCAAGCCATTTGCTGAATGAGTCGACGACAAGCAAGAACATGTAGCCTTCGACGGGTCCTGCAGAATCCATGTCAATTGTCTCCCAAGGCTGCGTTGCTCTAGGCCATTCTGGAAGCGGCGCCTTCGCTGGTGCCCTTCGGTTTTCTTGACATGGTCTACATTCCTGACTAGCCTGTTCTATGTCCCTGCTCAGACTTGGCCACCAAAGGTAACCTCTTGCATAGGCTTTCATCGCGACGATGCCTCTGTGCCCTGAGTGAATGATCTTTAGAGCATCGGGGCGTGCTGCGAGCGGAATTATCACTCGGGTGCCTCGCAGTAAGCATCCGTGAAGCGTAGACAACTCGGGTGCTAGCTTCACATAAGGTCGGAAACCATCGCCTTTCAATGATCGCAGTTTCCCATGCTGGGCTGCTTCAAAAACAGCTGACAGAATGTTGTCGTCGCGCGTTAGCTCTGCAATGCGTTGTGGTCAGAGTTGGGGATCAATTGCGCATTTTAGCACCAGCACGTCGCCTGGAGGGGATGGCTCGTCGTCATCTCCTTGTAGTGGCAGTCTGCTTAACGCGTCTGCGTTCTGGTTGCGCCTGCCTTGCCTGTAAACAAGGTCGTAGTCGTATGCGGACAGCTTTAGGCACCACCTCGTCATGTGAGGCGATAGGACTTGTGGAAGTGGTTTCTTCGGCCCTAGAATACTGAGTAATGGCTGGTGATCTGTGATGATCGTCACACGTCTTCCAGTTATGTATTTCTGGAAATGGTTGACAGCAAATATTACTGCAAGTCCTTCTCGATCTAGTTGCGCATAATTCCTTTCTGCTTTGCCAAGCGTTCGAGACGCGAAAGCAATGGGTGCTTCTCTTCCGCTCTCATCCGTCTGTGACAACACGGCGCCGACTCCGTAGGGTGAAGCGTCGCACGATAGAAGAGGCTTCCGTTCGTCGTAATGAACAAGCACAGTGGCGTCTCGAATTAGCTTCTTTAGTTCTTCGAATGCTTTTTGATGCTCCGTCCTCCATTTCCATTGTGCTTCTTTGTGCAGAAGCGTGTACAATGGTGAGGCCACTGTAGCTCTGTCCTTTAGGAAGCGGTCGTAAAAAGCAAGCAGCCCTAAGAATGCTTGGAGCTCAACTTTAGTTTTCGGCTCTGGTGCATCCATGATAGCCTTAACCTTAGCTCCAGTTGTATGCACGCCTTCTTTATCAATGCGGTGTCCTAGGAACTCCACATTGCAGACCCCAAACCGACATTTGTCCTTTTGAAGGCGCAGACCCATACTGTCCAGTCTTGAAAGTACTTGGTCTAGCCGTTCATTGTGCTGTTGCGACGTTTCGCCGCAGACAATTATGTCGTCCAGGTACACGCTGGTGCCCGGAATTCCGGCGAGAGTTGTCTCCATGATTCGCTGGAATATCGCCGGTGCTGCTGAGATTCCGAATGGAAGTCTTTTAACCGCGTACAGTCCATTCATTGTGTTCACAGTCAGTACTTTTGCTGTGTTTTCAGTGACTGGCAGTTGCTGATAGGCTTGAAACAGATCAAGCGTTGAGAATATCGTTCCACCCCTGAGAGTAGACAGTACCTCTTCAGTGGTCAGAAGCGGATAAGCCGTTTTCACGGACGCTGCATTTACAGTGCTTCTGTAGTCGCCACAGAGCCTTAACAATCCAGACTTTTTCCGAACAAGCACCAAGGGTGTCGCCCAGTCGGAATGCTGAACTGGTTGCAAAATGCCTTGTTGCTCTAAACGATTCAACTCTTCCTTGACAGCTGGTCTAAGAGCAAGGGGAACCGGTCGAGCTTTGCAAAAGCGTGGTGGGACGTTTGGGTCTAACTCTATGTTGACTGGTGGTCCCGCGTAGCTTACAACGTCTTCAGCAAAAACACAGTAAAGATCAGGTTCTTTCTCTTCTTTGCACCAGGGGTGCCCCGCCAGAGACGGGTTGGTTTCAACTCGAAGACTGAAGCTCTTCGCACCAGGGGTGCCCGTCAGAGACGTTCTCTAGATGAGTCGAGACGCAGGGATAAAAAAGGCAATAACTGAAGATTTATATACAGCTATTTAAATTGCATATACAAGTTTAGGTACTCGAGACATTAAGCAGCAAAAGGATACAAAACAACAAAAAGGTGGAACTGGCTAACACTAGGGGAGGCCCCTCTCGGCGTGGCCGAAGATGCGTAGCATCTCACCTTAGCGCAGAACCCCAGCTTCCGGCTCCGGGGTCCGGTTTTAAAGACCTAAAGGCCCGGCCCACATTTCGTAGCAACCAATCATGTTACACTGCTCACATGATTGGTTTACCGAGAGCATGGCCAGCCTCCAGCTTCCGTAGGGCAAAACGCCCTTTCCATTGCACAATAAAAGTGAAAAACAAAGACAAATACACTTTCGCGCCAGCACGTGCGCGAAACGGTACCGCGGGGCGGGGTGGACACCCGTACTTCTTGGCGCGTTCGCGAGCGGCCGCTTTCCAAATAGGAGACGCTTCGCTTTGAGCGCCCCCAGCCGCGTTCCGATGACCCCGCGTACACTCCGATCCCTTACACGCCCTTCCCAAGATTCTACAAAGGGCTCAAATGCCACTTTTAGAATTATAACAAAGGGATCGGTACGGGTCACAAAACCACCCTGTGGGTGACATGCCGCAGCTACACTGGCACAAACAAAACCAAAAGCAAAATAATGCACATGGGCAACAACACAACCTTAATGAAAATGCTTAAGGCACCAAGAAAACATAGACAAATTGCACACTAAAATCCACACAGTGGCATGCCTGCCGTGCGCCGTAACACAGCGTCCAAGTTGGTGCGTTGCACCCAGTTCGCCAACTCCAAGAACACACCCTCCTCCTGCTCGCGAACGAGCGCACACACACACACACACACAGACACCCGCAACTGGAGCGTTTAGTAGCACTGACATGGGGTTTGTTAGCGGCCACGTGAGCGTCCTTGGCCGCATCGAGCGTCCCTGTGTGCGTTTCGAGCCACCACGCGTCTCAATCGATACGATCAACGCCCGATGGCTACTACGCTCATTAGGCCGGTGCCACAGCGGGGCAAGAATTCAAAAATTGGTGCCCTCCAGGATCGAAAACAACGTCCTGATCCTCTATGGGTCCAAATCTCTGACCACACGACGCACCTGAGGGCCTGCTCTCTCTGGCGCGCCGGTACCAACTGCGTGCTGCGGAAGGAGCATAGCCCTTGCCCCGTTTAACCATACCAATGCGGCCAGTCCCGCTACGCTTGATTTGGCGACCTGCACCGCGGAACGCAATGTTCCACATACCGACTTTCAACATGAAAGCCGCGCACCTGCCTCCTGGCACTTCGCCTCGCTTAAAGCCATTTGCCTCGTTCCTGCTCGGGCAAACACTGATGTTGCCGTTCCCTGCTTGATAGGCATTTGCCGGCTTCGTGGCATCGTCTAACTCCGAGGCTCCATGAGCTCCCTGACAGTCACTTGACCCGAGCTTGCCTTGCGGCAAGTCGCCACTCATTTCCGGGTCCTCGACTGACCTGGCCGGGCACACACCGGGTGCGTTCGACAACTGCGCGGCGCTCTGCCCGGTCGGCCCAGCGGGCCCACCTCCGCTCTCTGCCTCGGATGTAGAGCTGTTGTCACCAGGAACGCTACGGGGCACTTCATGCCCTATGGCCGACACAGTGTGTGTTTGCAGCAACGCCAGATTTTCACCGGTTACTAGCTCCGTGTCGGAGGTCACAATCTTAGTCATAGAGCCTGCAGGAATTAGATCACTCTCCTGCTTGGTTTCGGAAAATTTGGTCTCGACTGGCCCTAGGCCATCAGAATTGGGCGGCTCTTTTTCTTTGCTAGCCGCCCGCAGTGGCGAAGCTGTGATCCCTTCAGAAATCTCGTTTTCGCTCTCTGCGGCATTTCCCAACAAAGAGGCGTCCGCGCATATCGGCTGATTACCTACAGCGACCTGGCTGCTCTTTCCTCCACCTGTGCTTGAGCAGCATAAGTCTTTGTCTTCCAGCACAGGCGGCCTCATCTCTCGGGACTCGGAGCAGTTCTCCGTGGCTGATTGACTGGCTCTTCTACTCTCCTTGATCTGAGAGATCTCGAGCTCTACCTGCTGGCGTCTTGCTTCTATAACCTTCAAGACATACTTAACATCCTGAGGTTCTTCCTCGCGAAGCAGCGCCTTTCCGCCATTTACTTTCGCAAGTTGAGCCTGAAGGTCCGCTAAGCGCGCCTTCGCTAACTCAACCTGGTACCTCACATCGAGTGAGGGCCGGCATGGATAAATCTCCATACCGCCGTCTGTATCCCTCAACTGTCCTACCAGCTCGAATACATGCACAGGGACGCTAACAATGCGACGAAGGAAACTCACAGTTTAGATGCGTCGATCCGCATTGCCAGCTCCTTGGCGTCGCAGTCCACCGCCACTTTCACCGGACGCTGCGATGAACTGCCGTACGCCGCTGGTCCTGTGCCCACTGTCGTCACTTGCTGCGACCCGCCGGTGACCGTCGAGTTGTCGACGCGTTTTTATCCTTGACCGGACGCAGTCTCGCGTCGCTGGACTACTGCCGTGGTCCTTGCGTCCTTGCCGCCGTCTGTCCGCAGGTCCTTTCTCGAACGCTGCTGTCGCCTGACCGTCGCCTTTCTCCCTGCCCTCAGTCTTCCTCCTGCACCGTCTTCCGATGGCCGCAGGATCCTGTCGACTGCGCCAGTAAAGATCAGGTTCCTCCTCCTCTTTGCACCAGGGGTGCCCCGCCAGAGACGGGTTGGTTTCAACTCGAAGACTGAAGCTCTTCGCACCAGGGGTGCCCGTCAGAGACGTTCTCTCGATGAGTCGAGACGCAGGGATAAAAAAGGCAATAACTTAAAATTTATATACAGCTATTTAAATTGCATATACAAGTTTAGGTACTCGAGACATTAAGCAGCAAAAGGATACAAAACAACAAAAAGGTGGAACTGGCTAACACTAGGGGAGGCCCCTCTCGGCGTGGCCGAAGATGCGTAGCATCTCACCTTAGCGCAGAACCCCAGCTTCCGGCTCCGGGGTCCGGTTTTAAAGACCTAAAGGCCCGGCCCACATTTCGTAGCAACCAATCATGTTACACTGCTCACATGATTGGTTTACCGAGAGCATGGCCAGCCTCCAGCTTCCGTAGGGCAAAACGCCCTTTCCATTGCACAATAAAAGTGAAAAACAGACAAATACACTTTCGCGCCAGCACGTGCGCGAAACGGTACCGCGGGGCGGGGTGGACACCCGTACTTCTTGGCGCGTTCGCGAGCGGCCGCGTTCCAAATAGGAGACGCTTCGCTTTGAGCGCCCCCAGCCGCGTTCCGATGACCCCGCGTACACTCCGATCCCTTACAAACACGTTCATGCTTTTCAAGGAGGCGACATAGCACTGCGTGTTCGGTTCGCGTGGCGTCTTGCATTTGGTTTACACCTTGTAGACGTATTTCTAGCGCGTTGAACCAGTTACGGCCCAGAAGACTCAATTGCTCTCCTGACCACGTGTGAAGGTTCAAGTCTGATTGCACGAGCAGAGGAGGTTTTGTGGGCCAGCTGCGCTCGTAGGTTTCCTTGCTGATTAGCGAATATGCTGCACCAGAGTCAACCTCGAAATCCAACATCTTGCCATTGACGCGTAGCGGTAACATGAACTTTGGGCATGCCTGCAAGCTCTTGACTGTATATAGGTCCTGTGCTGACCTCCTTGGCGAATGTGCCATGCTTGTATTCTCGCTTGCGGGCTTAAGCTCGAGATGATGAGTTGCAGTTTTGCATTTTTTCTTTGTGATGCAAGCTCTTTCGATGTGCCCAATTTTCTTGCAAAAGTTACATGCAGCATTGCGAAACTTGCACTCACCCGGGTCGTGCGGGCCCTCGCATCTGTAGCAGCGCGCCTTGCGCGGAGTGTGCTGTTCTCCCTTTGCACCTCCTTTCTTCTGGCTTGTCTTGTGCACTTCCAGATTTGCTCTTTTCAGCTTTATGCTCTGTTGCTGCAGGGCAGCGCTCTCCGCCCTCTCGGCGAGGTCGAAAGCGCTCTGGAACGTAAGCTCTCTTTCGGCGAACAGACGCTGTTGAAGAAGCTCGTTGCGGATGCCGCAGACGAAACGGTCGCGTAACATGATATCCAGGGGGAGCGCGGTGCTCTCGGCGGCGGCCGTCGCCTCCGCGGCGGGCGGCGACGCTCCTACGCCGAAGTTACAATCCGCGGCGAGTTTCCGTAAAGCGGCAACGTAACCAGCAATGGACTCGCCTGGTTGTTGGTCCCGTCTCTGGAATTTGCAGCGACAGTAGAGCTCGGATGGGCGTGGGTCATAATGCGTAGTCAAGGTTTGGACGATCTCGTCGTATGGCACTTCTCCTGGGCTCTTAGGTGCGACCAGTGCGCGGACGGTTTCGAATGTCTCCGGTCCGCAGAGAGTCAGGAGCAAGACTCGCTTTTTTTCGTCGTCTGTGATACAATTTGCCACGAAGTAAAATCCAAGGCGTTGGATCCATGATGTCCAGGACTTCCCCGAGAAAGGCTCGATGGAGGCTTGCAAGGATGCCATCGCCAGTTGACTCCATCCGATTCTTCAGTGGGTTTTCG
Source organism: Amblyomma mixtum (assembly GCF_055824585.1). Lineage (NCBI taxonomy): Eukaryota > Metazoa > Arthropoda > Arachnida > Ixodida > Ixodidae > Amblyomma > Amblyomma mixtum. The sequence goes on from NC_143018.1 coordinate 119,430,806, forward strand.
CTTCCCTCGTCGCCAGTGTTACATGCGTCTGATACGTTCCTTTATTGGAGACACACTGAGGGATACATGGGTACGTTACAGGAGAGGAGGCTGTGCTCTCGGCGCATGCGCTGCCGCTGGGATCTCTGGCGGTGGGTTCTTGCGGTGCTGAAACCGAAACTCGCGCACTCCACACTTCAAACCGAAACTTTGTTCGCCGTAAATTGTGAATGCGTTTCCTCTGCTTAGCCTCGGCTTACCCATTGGTATTGAGTTCAGCGAATGAATCCCCGAGGAACTTGAGGTAAGAGCAAACTGGGTCTTACAAGCCCCACCGGTGGTAGCACCTGACATCGCAGGGCAGTAGCGTATAGCTTCACCGCTGCGCCACTACGTCAGGAGTGGTATGAGTATCCCCACCGACGAAGGAATATTAGTCTAGAACGACAAATTCCGCATGTCTGGGCATTGACCCATTTTACGCCATCACGCTGTAACCGTAATGCGCAGCTTAAAGACTCCCTCCGTTTCAGTGCGTGAGCGCTAAGGCCCCCGCTCACCATTTCGTCCATCTTTCCTGAAGCCTGTTTTGTCCTTGAAAACTGAACCTCGAACCGAAACCGAAGGCTAGCGCAGCAAGTTTGCATTTGGCCTAACCGGCGTCATTTGGTTGTCATTTTTTTAAGCCACCACTCCGGTAGATTCTCATTTAGTGTGTAGTAAATTGGTATACGTTTGACTGTATTCTGGGCAGTCGCTCGACATCAACAAATTAAATGCGTCTTGTCTCGCAGAGTACGATCAGTCGACCCTCTTGTTTAAGCCACCGCCCTGCAACACCTCCTTTGCTTTGCCACTTCGCTTTGTGGCTGTGGCTTTAAGACCAGTCTCTTCTATCACGGCTCGTTCTTTGTTTGTTCCTTTTTTAAGCAAATGAAGTTAACCAGCAATGCTGAGGAACGTAAACACGACGTTTTCACGGTACAGCAAAGCTAAATGAAATCTCAAATGTTGTTGCATTTGTTTTCTTCAGTTGTTCTGAGATGTGCGTTGTTTTCATCTAAGAAAGCTGCGGCGAGGTATTAAAAACGTATTTCGCTGTAAGCTAGCACCATCTTCGGTTGTAAGCGATTGCAAAAATATGCACTCCTATCGCGTCTGAAGTGTCCCATACATCGTTTTTTGTTTCAACACGGCTTCTTAACTATACTTCAGACACTACAGCTCAAACGTGTAACTGACGTGTAATTTGCCGCATTGTGATAGCAATAGCACGCCGTTTCGAATGCAGGAAACGGCACACGAAGCCCTCAGCCAGATGGAGCCCGCAGGGCTGCATTTCAAAGGGGTCGTCTCGGTGGCAATGTTCGGCCGCTGGTACAAGCCCCGGCATCCCGACCCCCAGATCACCAACAGGCCAGGGAGCTACGCGCCCCTCCAGCGATGCGCCAGTATCCCGGAGTTTCAAGTGGACAGCATAATCAAGGTGCTTGGACGCTTTCCCTGCGTGAATGCCCCACAACTGCATTTGAAAGAGCCCCCTAGGGGGCAGTGGCGCATCAATTAACCGCTGCGCCACTGCTCTACGAGTGGTATGGGGACTCCTCGCGGTCTATGAATACTATGAGGTGGACGTGACGTCATTAGCACCACGACACCATAAGTGGACCAATCAAAGGGCACAGCAAAATTCATGTCTTAGAACCCCCCAAAATTTCGAAGTTTGCCCACTTCCGAATATTCTAAAGGACCCCCAAAATTTTGGACGTAGACGCACCCCCAGAAAATGGATTAATGTGCAGTAGCGGGTGGATTACAGTGCATTAGTTGATCGGATTAGTATAATCCCACATAATATTCGAATGGAAGGTACTCGTGCATTCTAGGAGGTTTATGGCTTGTGCACACCATATAAGGGCAATGGAATCAATTTCAATCGGAGTTTGGCGAGGTACATTGGAACATTAGACACTCATTGCACACATCGTAGGAGCCAACATAAACGCTGCCCATTTTTTTTAAGAATGTGGTTAGGAAGGCCTCCAAGTTAATATATTCCACAAGTTACCTTAGCACAGTAATTTTCTCTTCAGTGAAAACAGTCAAAGATAGATCGTGCACAATTTGTTCAGAGTAAACCACTTCAGGGCTCTAAACAGCCCGGACCTCTTCCATTAGGCCGAGCCGACAGTCTTGAGACTGGCGGGTTCGAGCTAAGCCAAGCGTTCTTGGAAATGGGAGTTCGGCAGAAGCAGGTGATGAGGGCAGCTGGGCTCGTAAATAGACATTCTCCAATTGAAGCTTTTGTTTCAGGGCAGTTGTGCACCATGACACACCGCTTTTATCGGTTCCCGTTGATCGATCTGTCCATTAGCCGTTCTGTTCGTAGCAGTAGTTAGTCACTGCTGTAAAGACCCTAATCATTAACCTTTATCGTGGCAACTAAATGTTCATGCGCTGAGATCGTACTTATCGTTCCGTTGCGATATACGCTGCCAGTACGGTGACTTGAAAATGCAACTTTCAACCCGCCGCGGTGGCTCAGTGGTTACGGCGCTTGTCTGCTGGCCCGAAAGACGCGGATTCGATGCCGCGGCGGCTGAATTTCGATGGAGGCAAAATTCCAGAGGCCCGTGTACTGTGCGATGTCAGTGCAGGTTAAAGAACCCCAGGTGGTTGAAATTTCCGGAATCCTTCACTACGGCGGCCCTCATAGCCTTGGTCGCTTTGGAACGTTAAACCCCAATAAAATCAAATCAAATAAAAAAAATGCAACTTTGGCAATATTTAGTCGATGTAAATTTGTGGAGGAAGGGGATAGGATGTAGTACGCATCACCTGCACAGTGGCCGAAGAACAATGGAACGTTCGTCCGGACACTGACGATGCGATCTAACTGAGGTTAAGATATACCGGCAGAGATTTTATGGACCATTTACACTTTTTTTTTTGCTCGCTGGTCACTTACGCAGAGACAAAACGGCTATTCATTCTACGCCAGCATATTGTCCCATAGTGGAGGCTGTAGTCCGGAGAGCAGGAAGACAGCGAAAATGGCTTCTAAACGAAACTTTATTTGAGCTGACTAGCGCCCGCAAAAAAGTGAATCACTCGGCGACGGCGTAGCAACAAGCGTGCTCGGCGGTAGTCGAACCGAATGCCCGCCGCTCTCGGCCGTGCTCAGTTTAAAGCTGATAGCGGATCTTCGAGATAAAGCGTGCAAAGTTACTAGAACACACTGGAACAACGTATAATCGGATCCTACTGGATGAGATCAATCGAGATAAATCTCGTCGCGTTTTGCATCACAAACAAACCGATAAAGCGGTGTGCTGCAGCTTTGAAGAACGAACGAACTCTACAAATATTCGCTGCAATCTTTTATTGCTGACGTGGCTCGTTTTTTATACGAGCGCATTTTCTTTCTAATTTAGTTTGTTTTTGTGCGAACTTAAGGCCGATCCACTTCCGGCAGCCACCTATGATCAATGAATTCTGCATAACCGGTAAAGTTTGTACTAATGGAGTTATTAATGCCCGGCATTTAAAATTGTCCACTAAAGTTAGAGGCATCGAAATGGGATTGTAAATATGCAATATATCTAGCCAAGGAATGCGTGTAATGGTGAATCGTATTACAGCTAATAAGTTTCTATCGTACCGTACGAATTCCGAAATAGGGCGGCCACACACCCAGAGCTGGAAACACCTCCTATGATATTTAATGTTCTCTTGTAATCTGATACTAGAAATGCCTTCCCCATAGCAGGCTTTTTTAACATTTGTTAATTTAATGAACAGGTGTGCAAGAACGTGAGCTACACCGTCAAGACTTATGAGAAGGGCATCCAAGCCGAGTATGTGTATAACAAGACAACAGAGCGAACTTTCATCTACGACACTCAAGAGTCGCTGGCATTTAAGGTAAGCCCGGAGTCGCTCATAATTGAGCCCACCTGATCCACCAAGGTGGCTCGGTGGCTAGCGTGTTCGGCTGCTGCGACGAAAGTAGCAAGGTAGAATTCCGGACTAGGCGTCCATATTTGAATCAAGAAAATGTAAAAAAAGGTGCGCATTTGCAGGTCTGTGAACGTTATATGATGCAGAATGAAATGGTAATAATTACATCGGCAGTCACAGCTAGCCCATACGCACCTTCAAGAAAACAAACTTCACCTGCTTTACCTTACACGTAAACATTGGAGGAACGGAAGACACAGATATCGTTTTCATGATGTGATCCTTCCCACGAAACACAAAAAGCGCTAATAGACGTCTAAAAAAAGTCTCGGAAAAATAAGCTTGACATCTTGAAGAAGTTTCATCTAAGCAGTGCTTTAGACTTAGACGTTTACTAGCCCTCTATTAGCTCTGCTAACGCTACGCTTGTATACGGCTAGAAAACTTCTGAGGTAGAAATTTTCTAGAATTCTTTTAGACGTTTCTTTTTTTCCATAATGGGTGCCTGTAATATATTACGCATTTCAAGACTGATTTTTAGTGCTGCCTTTAAACCCTCTAAAGCTTTAAAAATGTTATAGTTCATTTTTCTGGTATACACTAAAAAATGAACTCAAAGCTGATCTTGATTCATATTGCAGCGAAGCAGCACGAACACAAGTAGAAGGAACACGCAAAAAACACGGACGAACGCTGCTTGTTTTTTGTGTGTTTTTTGTGTGTTTTTTGCGTGTTCCTTCTACTTGTGTTCGTGCTTCTTCGCTGCAATATGAATCAAGAATGTTACCAACTTGCCCAAAAACGTGTTTTACTCAAAGCTGATCTGCAATAACCCGAACAATAAGCCCACATTGCGAGGGATGTATGGCTGTCGTATTGAGCCATAAATGCATGTGCTAGCACACTTTTCAGTCACTGCGTTACTCTTTATTGAATCCAGTGCATACACCCACACACAAAACAGAAAGGGACCAGGAAATTAATGTCAGAAGCCATGGAGGAGGTTGCTTCACTGGTTTGGCTGACATTACAACGGTAAGCACTTGGATGGCGGGAAAGTGTTGAGCAGCAACCAACTGTTAAGTCAAAAATTCATTCGGCCCCAGGCCTTGTTCACAACGTATGCGTTGATGATCAAGTTGCTGTGATGTGGACGGCAATGAAGAGCTCGCTACGTGTTCCAAACATCGCTTTTCTTGCAAGGAGGATGCCAACTAGATGGTAACAAGGGGAAGTCAAATCCAGCTCTGTTCAGCAGCCTGCAGAAGTGAAAAATATTAGAGTAACCAAAAGCACAGTCAGTCAGGTGCATGTAGAATGGCCAATGAGGAGTCGGAAGCAAAAAGACCAGGAAATGGCAAGGAGTGACAGCACAGCCAATAAAATAAGCTAACCAAAAACATATATGCATATGATGTCATTGCAAGCGGCATTTCAGCACAGTGCTACGGCTCTCCATAAACTCAAGAAGTCAATCACTGTGGAGGCCTTTAACAGAAGCAAAACTCAAACAGCGTGCATGGACACTGAAAGCCAAGCAGTCAATAGCAAGTGCACTGCCTTACTGTGATGCACGCTGTACTCACAGAACCTCCTAAGCTGCATCTTGAAAACAGGCTTTCTCTTACCTGCAAGATGTGGCTGAATCAAAAGTGGTTGATGGTTGACATCTTGCACCGTCGCACGAAAACATAGCAGAGATGCTGCTGTCCTGGTAATACCTGCATCACTTCAGTATACACCAGAGATGGGTTAAATCTTGGACCTTTCCTTGACAGCCACACAGGGGCACATCTGAAAGATAAGAAATAAAAGTGTGTATGTATAAGGTTCCTAACACTGCATTGCCAAACAAGCCCTTTCTAATCTGTACGATGAAGCTCAAACAGCGGGCAAGAGATTACTTACACCACTGCACAACAAGCATTTGTCCAGATTCCTACCTCAGAACTGAAACAATCGCCAGGCCAAGTTTTCTGAACAACCAAGTACAAGGTGCTGCGATTAATTTGCGTGAAACTAGACCAAGCCCTTGCTCCTCCGGCCAACAGTTGGGGTTCTAAAGGACAAAAAAATAATGGTGCTTGTGGAATGAACATTAGCAAACAGCCCAGACCTATACAAGAAATCATGAAGTGAAAGAAAAGGTGACAGTTGCAAAGCGTGCATACCAAAACTTGAGAATTTGAGCAGGCAAGGGGGTCCTCTGAAAACCTCTGTTGAACAGCCTGTACCCAAAACGAATTGCACACAGTGAAGCAGGGACAACGCCAGCTGTGCACGGCGCAATGATTTTCCACAAAATAAAAGCTGCCATGCCTGCAAAGAGCCGTAGTACTCACTGCACTGTCAAACAGCCTGCACACATACAGAGCAGCACCACTGAGTAAACTACCTTTGTGCCGGGGCTCTCAATCGTAATGAAATAAAAGCTTGACGCAGTTAAGATAACCAAAAACTGAAGGCACAGCGCACGATGGACAGGACAGGTCCTTCGTGCGCTGTGCCTTCAGTTTTAACAATGTACCGACTAGCCCAAACAAATACCTTAGTGAAGATAACCAAAGCCTTTTTAACGCGAGTTTCACTGACGGCAATCACAGCAAGAACTAGAGCACACAGGTGGCCAGATGAGAGTCCTTGGCAAGAATAAAACCCTGCCAGAATGCAATAGAGCACAGACTTTAATCAATGTCTAGGAAAAAATTCGCGCCTTATCAACGTACGCTTAAACAAAGCTGGTTGGTTTGAAGCTTTGTCACGTTCACCTTGTCACCGCCTTGGTAAAGAAAGCAACTCGCATGCGAGAGCAGCCTAGCTGTATCCACTTAACAAAAGCTGAAATAGCACTTTGGTATGTAAAGCACTGGCTGATACTGTTTTGTGATTTGTAAACCAAAGGAGTGACACCCTAGCCGACCGTTCAATCAGGCGCGTTAGTGGCTTAGCCAAAGCAAGGCCGACACTTTCACCACAGAAAAGAAATGAAAGGTTACTTACTTTTGCGGAAAACGAGGCTCACATCTCAGTGCAACACTGGTAGTATACGATACCGCAGAAAAAAGGGGAAACTGCGAACTGCAGCGGCGTGAAGTGCCAACCAGTGCGGAAAAAAGTGCGCAGCGAAACGTACAACGTACGCAGCATCCACTTCGCGCGCGTATCGCTAGCCTCTGCAACGCTAAATGGCGAAATGAAGTACTGCTTGAAACGGTTAAAAACACTTAGGCAAACTAGCCTGCATCGCCACCGTGCGAGCGACACCAAGCAGCAAGCTGCGGCGTGACTCAAGAAAGATAATTGCCTCCAAGATCTGCCGACACGATAGCGCGCGGGTGATAAGCGCGCGAGCGAGCGCGGCGAAGGCGGCGGCGAAGGCAGCGTACGCTGCGCCTGTCAATCCGCGTGCTGCCGCCAGCTAGCCGAGGCGTAACGAAGGCGTTCGCAACATGAAGCAAATTTTTTCGCTAGCGTAACTACCGTCGGCTTTCAGGGCCATTATATGTTACCTAAATCCAGCCTTACGAGTGGCGGGTTAGCTGCACCCGATGTGGAACGTGAATCGGGCTCCGTGGGAGAAAACGCGCTTTCAGTGTTCGAATGCAAAGAGCGGTCTTTGCACCGGCGCGCCTGCTCTTCGAAACGTCAAGCAGGAGAGGCATCTAATTTATGTGCCGTGATTTACAGCATGTTTAATCCACGGCGGCAACTCTCTGCTGATTGCTAGGCGCGTCTCCTCGACGTGGTCTTAAGTTTCACGTGTTAGAAACAAGTCTAGAAAACATCTGACTACAGATGTTTCACAGAAGTTTCACAGCAAACATCGGACTGCAGATGTTTAAGAGACGTCGCAGAGGAAACTTCTTCTTGTCGACATCTATGAGACGTTTGAACGCAGCGCAAGACGTTTGTAGTCATTTGGAGCTGTTCCGAGACGTTTGTAAGACGTTTTGTGTTTCGTGGGTTGTAATGTAGAGGACCTTGCCGCAATAACAGTGCCAAAAATAGAGACTTCAGGCAGGAAGTGACACGAGCGCTGATTTCAACTCATTTTTATTGAGTCGTCAGGCAGAGATAGCTCCGTTAAGAAAAGGAACAGTCAATTAGTACAGAAGAAGGAATTGTGTTGTTACTTCGGCGCGGATATTTGAAAAGGCTCATCCGCAGTAGGCGGCCACGTCACACCGATTTTGAGCGAAGGAAAGGTGATTCTTCATTTAAATGGCCATCATTAGCTCAATACGGATAGTGTGCCTATTTGTATACTCGTGCTACCGTATTTATCTGCCATTCTCGCATGACGTCTCTCTGTTGTGTCAATATTCAGAGCAGCGAAGTGTCAAGTATTACCGGGACACAAGTGCGCAGGACATTCTAGCGCGTGCAAGAAACGTTTCGCTCGCACCAGTATATTTCTTATCGCCTTGTCCATTTTGCTAGAAAGGACGACCGTCTGAGAATGTCGCCGGAACGGTGTTTCAGTACTTCGCCTTGATAAGCGAAGAAACCCTATGGGACTCTATTGCAGTGGGTTCCTCGTAAAATCCGTACAAGAAGTGCAGGTTGCGGTCGCATTATCAGAGTAGGGGCATGCGCGCTAAAGGTCCCCAACTTGTAAACCCTTCGTGTGGGCTGCTTCTGACATGGAAGGCAGCGCAGGCGCTTCCATACAAGCACATTAGTGAGTGCGAAGTGGATGAGCCACTTTCGGGACGCTAGATGACTGGTGACGCAGCAATGCATTTGAGCTGACCGGCGGCGCGCCCTCAGCACTTACGTCCACGATAGTAATGCATCCGGTCGGACACAGCGGAACTCCGCACACTCAGTTCACACGTCCAAAAATTGAATGAAACTCATCCCAGCAGCATCCACAACTTGAAACATGCATTTCTAGGCGTGGCGCATTTTTCTCTCATACTATCAACTCTCAGTGGATGAGCTTAGGCGTGAGGAATCCTTGCAATCATCGTTCAAACAACGATTACTGCGCGTAGGAAAAGGGCTAATCAACGCGGCTCCATCACTTTCAAAAATACGTCAGCACATGTCAGGAAAAAAATTATTCACGGCTTCAGCATAGCTCATTTTATTTGCTGTTCTGTGCGTTCTACTGACACCCGCACTGACTTAAGCGTATATTACTGCTTTGTCACCATGCGCTGGCCGGTAGTAGCAAGGAGATCACAGTTTAGTTTGGGGATCGTCTACTCGTACGATACTGTTTCTTGAGCGACGTATTTAATGACGTCATTACGGTATTTCGTAGCTATGCCAGAGCAAGAGGTCCTGGATTCCGTTAAAGTATGGCATCGCCGCCTACAACCTGGAGTACTCGGACGGCGCCGACTTCTGCGGACGGGGGGCATTTCCCACACTCCGCACCATGAAGAAATTTCTTGGCTTCATTGAAGGAAATTTCACCTCTCCGGAAGACTTCGAGTCTTGTACGTCTAATCTCACTGACTATTAACACTAACAACAGCAGTCGTAATGGTTACAGCTACAGCAGAATTCAGAATTGGTTTGCAGTCCTATCACTCGTGCTAATGCTTCCAGAAGTGGCATTGAAAGCGGTAGTTATCCGTCGCATTACAGTAGCCTTTGCTGGCATGATTTTGGAACCAACGATATTTGCTAGGATTATACCTCCATCTACTTTGCGAACTGGCAAACGTATTCAAAGTTATAGCATTGAACGGAAAATATACAGTCCTGCTTGTTGCAGTGCTTTAATCAGCTATACGTATTCAAGTATGGAATATAAATTTTTTAAGTAGTGTAAAGTGCTCCTTCTTAATAAGATGGGGCTTTGAGAGGCTCACGACTGTGGCAGAAGAGGAAACTTGCGCTACTTGAGGCTGCAGTGAACTTGACATCAAAAAGTCCTTTAAAGAAAATTTATACGGTTCTTCTCCGAATCCATGCGATTTTTCCAGGGAGGGATACCACCGCAAATACAGTCAGAAGGTAGAATTTACTAATTGACCGGGTCCGCTGTAAATATACATGCGTTATTTGCGTCATGATAATCCACTGTTGTTAACTGAATTAAATGCTCCTAATATTCAAAAAGCGACAATTTATATCAGTGCGGTTAAGCGGCTTAGACTTTTGAGCGAAATTAACACAAACGCTGACGTATGCAGTGGTCCCTTAGCGCTATACATATTTCGACACTTATAGAGAATGCTTGTTGCAGTCAGTGCTCATATCGCCGTGCGAGCGTCGACTGCGGAATCTGGGCGTTCAAACACTCAAGAGCTGTTATGAAACTAACAGGAAGAGTGACTGAGACTTCGCTTCACTGTTTTACTTGATCAGATCTGCTGCTTCAGCTATAAAGCTACTAACTGCCTGACCACTGAGTAACGCTGCTGCGTAAACTTGACAGATTGTCTTAAGCGCCAAAAAGGTCATTGTTCTGCCAGCAGCTTGTTCGGGTGGACTAGGCGACGTGTTTATTTTGGCATGCTAAGAACAGCCCACGTGTGTCCCTATTGTGGGGAGAAAGTGAAAACAATCTGAGATTTCCTAATTGCGCGTTCAAGGCTACCTGGGTGTAAGCAATTGAGGTTATGTGTACAGCTGAACTTGCTGGCTAAATTTCCGACATCTTGCAGTGTATACATATAAACGTACAGTATATATAGTATACACAGAGATATATAAATGTACACGAAGCGAAAAAACACAATCAGGCCTGCGCTATCCGGTCGCTTCTCGAGACAGAGAACATGGCTTAAAGCACTCTGTGATGTACAAATACGCTACGCTACGAATGCCACAAAACATCTTCCGATAACGGTCTCCAAACGTTAAGGCGTCCCTTGCTAACACCCACTGCCACCAGGCATCCCACTGCTCTTGTGATCGCCTGCTGTTGTTATACTCCCCAACAGAGGGCGCAGGGTGGTTTTCAAGCTGCATCAACGCAGCTTTGTGCCCTGCGTCCTTTCTCCTTTGTTACTTATGTAATTTTGAGAGAGCTAAATAAAGACTTCATTTAATTTGAACTACAAGAAAGGCACCCGTGACATCTAGTGCTTCAACGGCTTGGGGATAAAAATGTCTGTCCCTCCGTTGTATTGTGTTGTTAAAGGCATGCAGTTCAACCGAATAGCCAGCACCGGTACCGTTGGCTTCAAGTCACTCAGCTGTAGCATCGTGCATACTAAATGACCTCAAGACAGCTAAATGTGCCCTAGTTTTTTTTTCCTTGAAACTCAGTTCACGAATGTGGGCCGAAGGTACCCAGCCTCGGTACATTAGCGTGGTGTTTCATTTCTTAAGACGGTTTAAATCTTCTGGCACACCCTACAGCTGTGCAGTGCATCGGTGTCCTACTTGTGTTTTACATGGCCACTGAACAGAGTAGATAGAGCCTAGGGGTTTGAGCGGCAGCCGTGCTAGGCACGGGCAGGCCGAACATTTAGCTACCGGCTTTAGGAAGGAAAGAACTAGCAATCGTGCCAACGCTTCTTCGTTAGCTGCAAGCATGGCCGAGGTATACATAGTGCATGCATCAGGCTGCAAACACGAGAAGTTTGCGTTTTAGCGTACCACTTAACGCCGATGAAGGTAGCAGCTGCAGGCTGTCGACTGTGTATACAGAGTGCTTCGCCTAAAACTTCTAAAAATTTTAAAAATAGGCTTTCAGGTACATCAGAATATAGCTAAGACGGGCTTACTAGCAGGTTGGTGAACTAATACAACTTTTTAACTATTACCGTTAGGCTCGCGAATTATTGTCAGGCGAGTAACCCACCATAATTAATCTCTATATCAGCTTATTTAGAATACGTAGTTACCCTCGGTGCTGTCGCCCAAGTAACTTTGGCTAGATCGCGTGAAAATACATGCGCTTTAGAGAAGCTTGCAGGCAAAGCAACCTCTCCAGTGCATGTAACTCGTTGAAGTGACTAAAATTTGTCCGGCCACAGCGCCGAGGGTAACCGCGTTTGAAAACTCATAAAAACTGATATTTATTACACGCCTAACATAACGGCTGTTTTAATAAATGTGTTGCACCATATATGGATAATTGCAGTGGGCTATACGCCTCTTAATAATTAAGGAGTGTCACAGCAATAGCTAAACAGTTAATTATTCAATATTAGTTAACCGACCTGCCAATTGCTTAAGGCCTTTTTGTTTGCATTACAAAACCAAGGCACACATGCAAGAGGTGTATCAACACCTGACGAAGGACTACCCACCCTGTAAAGAGACTGTTTGCAAAAGAAATGCAAAAAGCTTATCATGAAGACATGCAATATACAATATGCAATACAATTTACAAGATAAAGAGTATCAAGTATGCACGTCTTAACTGTATTTTGATGTAGTAAAGCACTGACAATGCTGTGCCGAAAAAAGTGCACTTTTAACTAAAAAAGCCTATTTTCAATTTCAAACACTGTATATAGATGAACGTGCGATTGAAAGAAAAGTTTTTGCTCGTTCAATGCCCAGGTGTGAGTGAGACTCTGCCGTCATCCTATCCTACAACGATTACCAGCCATCTTACTCGGATATCAACCACGGCAGGTGCGTATCTTTCGTTGAAGGTTTTGAAATTTTGAAATTATAGACCACACCTGTAGCTCGATAGACCCGCAGGATAAAACCCTGTTCGCTGGCAACGTGAGATTTGTATCAAGTAGATTTAAAACGTCATGCAGACAGTGGAAATTCTTTATTGAACGCGAGGCAGGCAATACCAGGTTGAACTTTCGGAAGACATTCAACACCGATTAGTGACGCAGTCGAAGCGTTGCGGCAAGGCCTCTTCTTGCATCATTTTGTGCGCGGTTTCAAAACTCGTTCAAACTTTAAACATTCTAAATTGTGAGACCACTTATTCTAGTGGCGTATACTTTCTTCGATTCCTTTGTTTTTAAAGTGAAATGGTAAGAATCGCCGCGATGTCCCGAGGGTTTCTTCTTTACCTTGTTGACTGCCGTAGAGAGAAAGAAAGAGCTTTCCAGCTTTTAAAAGTAGCCTTTTGTTAAGTCCTTTAAAAGAAACATACTGCACCCTTTGTAATAAATGTTTATTTTTATCTCTTGATAGCTCTTAATGTGCCTATTCCGGCTATCTGATTAGTCTTGATAGCGGCACATTGCAAGGGAACCCTTGAATAGGAAACGTTAAAGATAATTAATCTCTTTTTTTGCTGTGGTGGCATCATTTGTATGACCTCACGCGCAAGGCAGTCATTCATTATTCTTCGTTCAAATGTGTGTTCTTTTTTATACGAAGCGCGTCACCCATCGACGAGGATGTTTTTTTTTTTCGGCACTGTCTTCCTGTCAAAAGCAAGTGTAGAAATTATGAGCTTCGAATTTATGTAATCGTCTTTTCGAGAGATGCATTCCATTTCGAACCAGTACCACATATTATATCGCAACGAAGTCCAAGTTGCGAAGGGCCTAGTCGGCTAACATGGTAGGAGTACAGCTGAGACAGAGTGAAGTCGAGGAAGAGGATCATACCTGTACGTGTCATTAGATGTTTGGTGGGAAGCTCCAGTAGTTAACTTATCAAATGGTCTCGAAAACCGAGTGCGGGGGCTAACTGGCAGTATCTCATAGATCTTGAGCGAAAAACCGACAAACCGCGAAAGCCTTTAAAAACGCTCAGCGAAAAAAAAGCAAATAATTTTTATTTCAGTTTAATGCAGCGGTATACACATGCAATTAAGATTGTAGGTGCCGCAACTAATTTTAGCCAAAAAATAAAATTGCGCCCAGGTACAAAAGGCAAACGCAACTTCGACCATGTTGAGCATTGGAACTGTAAAAGAAAAATTTGTTTTTGAGTAAAGTAAATGCCAAGCTACTGTTTCATATACATATATACAGGGTGTTTCACCTAAGACTTTCTGCAATTTTTAAAAATAAGCTATTTGAATTAGATGCGCGCTTTTTCTTTCATAGCATTGTGAATGGTGTAGTACATCATAATGCAGCTAAGACGTGCTAACTAGCAAGCTTGTTAACCATTATGTAATAGTTAACTTTTAAACTATTGCCGTTGGGTTCCTTAATTACTAAGAGACATGTAGCCCACCGTAAGTAATGTCCATATCCGTTTTTATAATTTCGAGAACGCGATTATCCTCGGCGCTCTCGCCCAATAAATTTTGGCTATCTCGACGAGTTAGGTTCACTGGAGAGGTTGCTTTGCCTGCAAGCTTCTCAAACCGCATGTATTTTGGCGCGATGTAGGCGAAATTTGTTGGGCCACAGCGCCAAGAGTAACCGCGTTTTCGAAATTCTAAAAACTGATATGGGTATAACTTAAGGTGGGCTACATGCCTCTCAATAATTAAGGAGCCCAACGGTAATAGTTTAAAAGTTAACTATTAAATATTGGTTAACAAGCCTGCTAGTTAGCACGTCTTAGCTTCATAATGATGTACTACACCACTGACAATGCTATGCCAGAAAAAGCGCGCATCTAATTCAAATAGCTTATTTTTAAAAATTGGAGAAAGTCTTAGGTGAAACACCCTGTATATCTCGGCGGACACCAGAACCACGCCGTAAGAGAACGGACAAAGAAGGAAGTGAAAGAAGAGAGCAAGAAAGAGGTGCCGAGGGCTCCGGTATAGTTTCGAGCAGCTGGAGATCGGGCCAGGGTCTGATTAAAAGGGACAGTGAGGAGAGCTCTATTAATATTTTTTTTAAAGCAAAATCCGATAGTTCGGCATTTCATGGCTTTGTTGCTACTTGGCCGGCAGCGAAAGATGCGTTTATTTCTAAGAAATTTCGATTCGAAGTTGAAAAAAGGAAAGAAAAGACGCGCGTCGCAACAACAACGGCGTCCGCCGAAGCGGACGCTAGCCGCGCTTCGTCCCCACCTCCGTTGCTTTCGCACGCATTGGTTGGTTGGTTGCGACTGAGAGAAGGATGAAAAGGAAAGTGCATGGGCCTGCCTACTGGCTCAAGCCGAGCCACCACCGCTGCCACGTGCAGATAGAAGAGAGTTGAAAGCAGAAAGAGAGAGACTAAAGACGCGCGTCGCAACAACCGCATCCATCGAAGCGGACGCTGGCTGAAAATACAGATAAACGGCCGTAGCCTCTTTCGCACGCGTTGTTGTTGGTGTTGTTGTTTTGTTGTTTGTTGTGAGAAGGACGAAAAGGAAATTGCACGGGCCTGCCTACTGGCTCCGCTGCCGCGGGCAGATAAAGCGCAATTAAAAGATGAGAGAAAAGAAAAAAGAAAAGACGCGCGTCGCAGCTACAACAGCGTCCGCCGGAGCGGACGCAGCCATAAAGTAAAAAGACCCGCAACAATCGGCGATCAGAGCGGCCCCTAAAGAAGCGGCCGAAAGGTTGTTGTGGTTTATTGTTTATTTGTACCTTGGAGCATACCTGGGCCCACCGACCTCTTCTACGAAAATCGCTAATGGAGCTGGCGAAAGCAGAAATCTCACCGAACAGCACCACCCTGGACACGAGCAAGTGCAATAGGTTTTGAGTATGTAATTATAAAAATTATTTGCATTCCTGGAAAAAACGCGCGATGCAATTTCTTTCCTGCAAGCTTTATGAAAGGCAAGCAAGAACTTCATGCTTTACTTGAAAGGTGCTTATATTTAGGCACTGAAAGAGTTCTGGGCTTGCAGGGCACAGTGGTTGCGAAATTGAATTGACCAAAAAATCGCTGCCTCTCCCGTAACCGAGAGTAGAGTAAGCATGAAATGTTTACGGGCATAACATACTGGTTGTAGATGGTACTAGTAAAAATCTTGAAATGGGTTATCACACAGGCATGAAGGAGCGCGACCTATGTCCCCTCATTCATGCCTTTGTCCTGAGCCGTGTGCTGTACACTACGCCGTACTTACAACTATCCAAACATGACATAAATGCTTTGGATGCTTTCATTCGCAAGGCATTCAAGGTAGCACTTCATCTTCCTCTCAACACACCCACAGACAGATTACTAGGCCTGGGTCTCCACAACACGACCGGGGAACTGGTGGAGGCCCACCGACAGGCCCAATACATCAGGCTCACACAGACCTCCACAGGTCGGTATATCCTGGACTTTCTCGGAATCAGAATACCGGCCAACGACCCAACCCTCCTCGCCATCCCACGACCCCTTCACCAGGAGCTCCTCATCAGGCCGCTCCCGAGGAATATGCACCCGTCCCACCATGAGCAGCACCGCAGAGCCCGTGCGAAGGCACTCCATCGAGCGTACGGCCCCGAGCCTGACGCCGTATCGGTGGACGCTGCCTGCACGGGTGATGAAGCGACAGCAGCTGTGCTGGACTCCTCTTTATCCGCCCTCCTCACACTACCTCTCCCTCCAGATACCTCCCCAGAAGCTGCAGAGGAAGCCACCATTGCACTTGCTATCGCCCGCACGGAAGCCTGGTGCATTTTAAGTGATTCTAAAACTGCGATTATAAATTTTGATCGAGGCCGAGTCCATGTCCCTGCTTTTGGCATACTGGACTCGCCCGATGCACCCTCGCCCCGCCAAGTGGAGCTGATATGGGTGCCCGCGTACTCCGGGAATCCCGGAAACGAGGCCGCCAACCTTTCAGCCCGAGGTTCTTTGAATTGGGCTCAGGTGCCCTCGGATCGGGGATTCACGAAGGAGCGCATGCACTCATTCAGCGAGCTGACCCAGGCATACAGAGCCTCTCGCCAGCTCTACCCCCCGCCCCACCCCTCCCTAGATAACAGACACGCAACACTCTGGCGCAGACTACAGATACTCTCTCTTCCATCACCCCTTAACTTAGCCCACTATCATCCCTCCTTCCCCATTCCGGCATGTGCCCTATGCCCAGAACCCTTCGCCTCTTCCCTCTACATCCTTTCCCTCTGCCCGGCGGATCCTCCCCCGCGGGACCTAGAGCAACGTTAAGTTCCATTAACGTTGACCTAGAGAACCTCAAGACCTGGGAGGACTGGGAGATCCGTAGTCCACCGGGGAATGAATGTCGATGGCCTATCTTTTCGGGCCCCAAATTCAACACGAGCGGAGGAAGTCGCAATAGCTCTCGCTGCCGCCGATCCAAAATCGAAAACGGTTATCACAGACTCTCGCCGGGCCTGTGAACATTATCTTGCAGGCGAAATATCACCTCTTGCCTCGCAAATTTTAAGACGCGCTCTCGCCGATCCAACTCGCACAAAAGTGATCTGGGCTCCTGGCCACCAGGGTCTACGAGGCAATGAGGCCGCTGATGCGGCCGCCCGAGCGATGCGAGCCGAGGAAGTAGCGATAGCGCTTGCTGCCGCCCACGCCAATTCGAGAATCATCATTACGGACTCCCGAAAAGCATGTGATCATTACTTGGCAGGGGAGATCTCCCCCTTAGCTGCTTGCATTCTAGGACGGACTGCCACTGATCCAACACCCAAAAGAATCATTTGGGCTCCTGGCCACCAGGGCTTACGAGGTAATGAGGCCGCTGACGCGGCTACCCGAGCGCTTACTCACCGGGCTCCTCATCCCAGCTCTTCTGGCTCGGAGACTAACCAGCCGCTGCTGCGATTCAAGGAAATTATAACGCATTATAGCGACATCCACCGCCTTTTCCCGGCCCCTGCAAAGGGGCTGAGTAAGACGGAGGAGCGAACTTTAAGGCGCCTGCAGACAGGTACTCTACTCTGTCCTGCAATCTTGAAGCATTACGATCCTAACACGGATGGGCGATGCCCACACTGTGGGGAGACCTGTGATATCTTCCACATGGTGTGGGCATGTACTCAAAATCCCCACCTCCCCCCTTCCCCTACCCCTTCCAGAGAGGCATGGGAGACTGCCCTTCTCAACTGCTCCTCGCTTGAGTCCCAAAGGGCTCTGGTGAAACGGGCTAGAGACGGGGCATTGTCATGCGGTGTCCCGGACTAGGGACGCCGACCATGTAGCGTGGCCACTCTGTGGCTCCCAAACTCTATTTCCGTAATTAAAAGTTTTCACCACCACCTCACACACCGGGCTCCTCATCCTAGCTCTCCTGGCTCAGAAGCTCATAAACCGCTTCTGCGGTTCCGCGAAATCCTAAATCATTATTGCGACAGCCACCGTCTCTACCCGGCACCTGCCAAGGGGCTGAGTAAGGCGGAGGAGCGAACTCTGCGGCGCCTGCAGACAGGAACACTTCTCTGTCCTGCCATAGCAAAACACTTAGATCCGAACACAGATGGGCGCTGCCCACACTGTGGAGAGATCTGCGATATCTTTCACATGGTGTGCGCATGTACTCAGAATCCTCACCTTCCCCCTTCCCCCACCCCCACCCGAGAGGCATGGGAGACTGCCCTCCTCAACTGCTCCACGCTGGAGTCCCAAAGGGCTCTGGTCAAGCGAGCGCGAGACGGGGCCTCGTCGTGCGGTGTCCCGGACTAAGGATACCGACCATGCAGCAGGGTTTTTTAGCCCTCAAGCTCTCTTTGAATAAAGGTTTTTCACCACCACCACCACCTGCTGCGCTCGGAGGACCCGGCCGTGCATACCATCGCAACCGGCCGGGCATCCAGTGTTATGGACCTTAGGAACATAAACACTTGAGTGCAGTGGGGTCGTGCGGGGACCCTGGGGCGTGCCCCGAATTCCTTGTGCTATAACGTTTTCTGTCTCTCTCTTGTGTTCAACACACCCCACCACACCATATCACACCACACATACTGTGCACTGGTCCATGTGGACGCAGTCGTTTACTGTGAGTGTCTGGGGAATCTCTTCCGCCCTGCCTCGTCAGCTGTATCCGGTTTCTGTTTGCCTTTCATCTTTGTAATCGTTGTTTTCATACCTCGGTCATTTGTACCACTTTGCCTGCATGACACTGGTGACGTCACCACTGGATTACGTCACACATAATTGATTACGAAGCAATTAAAGATTACTAATCAATGACTAATTACTTATTAATGATTAAATACTAATTAACTGCTAATTAATGACGCTTAAGCTTCGCCTTTAGGAGTGGAACGCGACAACGTGTTGTAGCGCATCCAGGCAGTCCACGGAACGCCACCACCCGTTCTGCGCGATGCCTTGCCCTTAAACGCGACGCTTTTTGAGGAAAGGAAATTGCGCAGTAATTCTCTGTCATCTCGGTGGACGCCCGAGCCGCACAGTAAAGGAAGGGAGGAACGCCACGCAAGAGGCGCCCGTGTGCTGTGCGATGTCAGTGCACGTTAAACATCCCCAGGTGGTCGATATTATTCAGGAGGCCTCCACTACTGCACCTCTTTCTCTCTTTCTTGTTTCACTCCTACCGTCCTCCCTTCCCTTACGGCGCGGCTCAGGTGTCCGCCGAGATATGTGAGGCAGATACTGCGCCATTTCCTTTCCTCAAAAACTAATTTACCAATTTACCACCACCTGTACGCCGCGATGCCTTGCCCTTTGAACGCAACGCTTTTTTAGGAAAGGAAATGGCACAGTAATTCTCTGTCATCTCGGTGGACACCCGAACCGCACCGTACAGGAAGGGAGGAACGCCACCACCCGTTCGGCGCGAAGCTACCGGCGCTTGTATGCGGGTCCTGTGGGAGGGCTTAGATAGTCTCGTTAAATCTCGCACGGTGCCCGGATGCTCTCGTTTCAGTGCCCGGATGAGTGGTACTCAGTGCCCGGATGTTGGCTCTCGGCCTCGGCGTGACGTCACCACACTGCCGACAACGGGAGCTAAAAGTATTTCATGATTAAAAGTTTTTCCCGCCGCTGATTCAAACTTGGGCCTCTGTTATGGCGACACAGGACTAAGTGACGTGAAACATGACGTGCACATGACGTAACGCAGACTCCGTGATTTATAGCGGCTAGCGGTGCGGCCTAGCAGCAGCCGAAATAAAGCTACATCCGGCCGTACGTTGAAGGCATCTATCGGCTACTGCGGCCGTCGCTACCGTCGCTTCGTTTACGTTTGCACCGGCGTTTTGCCAGCGTTACGATGGATCCAGTTCTCGAAGTCGTCAACGAAGTTCTCGCAAATAGACACCTTTAGCATACCGTGTACCTCGTTACCGCTAGCGGAGTACCGGGAGCCCGCCTACCGCCGGTGAGCAGGAGCTGATTGGTCCCGATGCTGCAGGCGCGCGCGTAGCTGCCGGGTACGTGGCGCCATCTGGCGAGGTCAAGGAGATGTGCGCATGCATAGGCTGCGGCGGGCTCCCGGAACTCAGGTACCGGTAACGGGAACACGGTACACGGTATGCTAAAAGTGTCTAATAACTTCGGCCTGCACTTCAGCGACCTCAGCCCCACAGAGCGTCAAGTAATTGGAAGTCGACTGGCACAACAGGGAATGTTTCTCTAGGCGAGCGTACGAAGACTCAAGGTGCTCTTTACACTGCAATCTTCCTTGTACGATCACCGAGAATCGTGCCATCATAGTTTTTCATCGACCGTGGCGATCATCTGACCAACCTTAACAGGCTCCTTCAAAAGTTAACTAGCATTTGGAGCGGCACTTGGAGTTCCTCTGCTGTTCCGCGCTTGTAAATCGAGGCGCGTCAAAACCACGCGGGCATGCAGAGCGCATAGACGCGAAGCGCCATGATATACCGAAACTCACCTGGCCGCCTATGGCGCCTCTAAGTATTGATTTTCTTCGCTTACAACATTCAGGCTGTCTTTTGTCGGCCTTCCTTGTATGATAAAAGAGCACTAGATTCAAAACAAAATTCACTTCAGTATTCAACCGCGCAACCTTCGTTTGTCAGCCTCAGTGATTCGTGGCCTATCATGTGGTTCAAGCAACACTATCTTGCCCTATGACGTCATCACGCTATGACGTCATCACGTTACAAGAGCTTTGTCGTCAGTATGAGTGGCGTTTTTGTCATCTGTAGCGGGTAATTTATCGATACAAGCCAACTTCAGTTTCTCCTCAGTTTCCCTTTAAGAGAGTGGAGGAGGGAGGGAATCTGCTACAGCTGGCGTCGCTGCTTCGGCGGACGCAGTTCTTGCGACGCACGTCTCATCTTTAAACTCTTTCCTGTATGCACGTGGCAGTGATTGTGGCTCAGAGTGAGCCAATGGGCAGGCCCGTGCACTTTTTTTGAACAGAACTGTTCGCGGTGTCTATCTCGCCATGAGACCTGTGAGCCAGAAATTGTCTGTTTAGTCCTGCGTAGCGGCGGCTGCTTTCGCAGTAATTAGGTCACCCACGGACGCCTGACGCGACCTGTCGGAGCGGACGACAACTAATACTGAAATAATCACTTGTACGTACTGATGACTGAGTGTTCGTTGATCCTGAGGGGGAGGCGGGGGTACTATAGACAACTGATAGAAATGACGAGTATGATCGCGGTTAACTTAGCCGAACCAACCACAAACAGCATCGCTGTGTCATCAGTCTTAGACGAGAGTATAATCTACCCAAGAATTTTTTATCAATTCACCGTGGCGCCAGAAGCAGCAGAAACCTGAACCCTTAAGATTACGAGAGCATGGCGGTAACTTGCCTCTCTTCAAACGTAACAATGAGCAGCACGGCGACACCTCCTCTCATTGTTTCTGTGTTACGCTTAACAGCAATATAACCTGAGTTATGGACTTTACACCCACACCTCTTTGACCGACTTGACCTGAAAGATATGCCTTCAAATTTACTCTAGGCTTACCAATAATTGTGGCCTGCCTAGGCGCAAAAAATATGTAAACCGCTGCTAAGCGACATAGATAAGCTCAAGACTGCCGCATTATTAAACGAGTATCGATCGTTTACACTTCCAGGCGCAACATCGTCAGTTCTGGCTTGCGGCAGCTCACCGAGTGAAGAAGAGTCAGCGACACTCATCACGCAGGCCTCACCGGAAAGGACAGAAGTGGCGACCGACGTTACGTTAAGAAGCGTGTCTGGTGAGTGAATCATTTTAATTAGACAATACCAAAACTGTTATCATCGGAAGTAGCAACAGCTATTTATAAGTAAGAATTACATCGTACTTACTTATTGACAATTCCCAACAAACCTTTGCGATTATCACTTCCAGTGGTTGGCGGTGACGAGGAAAGCAACAGTTGCAACACAGTCGCGACAAAAGCGTGCGACTGCACTTCTCTGAAAGAAACGAGGCTATCAACTTTTCGCCGGCGTTGATGTCATGCATCTGAGGTTATTTGCGCAGGATTTAGAATCGTTTTGAAAGCGAGCTGCTTTCTCTGTCGTCGAACTGTTGTAATCTTTATTAAAGCTTGCACAAGGTAATTACGCACCAGTCAGTAACCTCTGGCGTTCATGTATTGCTTCCACAGCACACGCACAAAAAATTGCCCGATATTAAGCAAGGAACGGCAACGCACTGCAAGTCGCGTTGTTTAGGCGTTTGCTGGTCACCCCAACCGGCGCCTAAGACCTCTTCTTTAATGAAGTTTAGCTTTTCCTGGCCCCCTGGGACAGTGGACGGCTGTCGCGCTTTAAACCACGTGGCGGTAGCGACAGATGTGCGCTGCATACGTTTGCATTGACAGCGTTGTGGCAGAAAGGCGGCTGTAGGCCGTCTGTGTTCATTGTGATTATTGGCTTTGGCGTTGACGTTTTAAACTCCGATGATTTTTAGCTAAGGATGGGCGCATAACTGGCTCCCTGGATCATTGGACGCCTCAATCGCACTTTGAAATAGGTGGAGGTGATGAGAGAGAGAGATGTGGGCTGCATGCGTAAGCGCTGAGAACGTTGTGACAGACACGCGGCACTGCAGCAGTAGGGAGCAGCGTTCATTGGGTGTGCAAATTCTCGCGATCAACCATTAATTTCCACCTACCAGTGTGGACAGGTGGGCACGCTGGCTATCCAGTGTCCGGAACGCACTCATTGTTACCGATACCAAGCCACGTCTGGTTGCCTAAACACCACAGCTTTCGCTCTCTAACCAGGCTCAACAGTAGTGAAACC
The DNA here is from genome assembly GCF_055824585.1 of Amblyomma mixtum. Classification (NCBI taxonomy): domain Eukaryota; kingdom Metazoa; phylum Arthropoda; class Arachnida; order Ixodida; family Ixodidae; genus Amblyomma; species Amblyomma mixtum. The sequence continues at coordinate 119,453,633 of NC_143018.1, forward strand.
GCTGTTTTTGCAGAGCGTGGCTCTTTGGCGCTTGTTTCTGAGTTTCGCGGCGTCGTCGTCGCCATTGTCCGCTGTAACCAGCTGTGGACAACTTAGCCGCGCTTTATGCTGCGCAACCACTGCAGCAGGAGCTTGGAAACCAAAGGAAATGCACATAACTGCCCTCTTAGAACAGTGGACTACTCAATCGTGCTTTACGTTATAGCGGTAGTAACAGATGTGCCCTGCATGCGTTGGCATTGACAACGTTGTGCCGTTTTAAGAAAAGGAAGTGAGCCTAACTGGTTCCCTGAGTCAGGGAACGCCGGAATCGCACCTGAGTAGTAGCATTAAAAACATTTATTGCTGCAAAAGGAAGAGTTAGGGAGTAGGGGGTGGGGGATAGAATAAATGTGGAGCTTCAGAGGTCAGTCTTCCCTATTCCAGGATCGCGTTGGCTTCCGCCGCTGCCTTGGCCCTCGTCACCAGCTTAAGATGTGTGCTCGGGTCGGAGTCAGTCAGGAGGGCCTCCCACTGCTCTAGTCTAGGGCTATTTATCTTTGGTAATAAAGGGCTTTTTTCACAGCCCCAGGTGGCGTGGTACGTTTTGGCGTAGCCCCCACACCACACGCACTCTTTCGCGTATCTGTTCGGCTACATTTTGTGATACATGGCACTGCTTGGGTAGGTGTCTCTTTGTAGTCGTCGAAGCGTGGTGGCCTGCTCTCTGTAGAGGATATCCGCCGGAGGCGAGTACTTCTTGCGCGCTCCCAACGTCTTCATTGCCTCCCCGTAAGATTTTGGCGTGCTGAAGGGTTCGACCGGCAAACCCGCCCTCCGGTTCGTGAACCCTCGGACAATGGTGTCTGCCATGAGATTTCCCTCAACCCCACTGTCAGGGACCCAAATGATGGTGTGTTGAATGTTTGTGTTGTTTTATCAATGTCTGTGTTGTTTTTGTTTGAAGAGAGAGAGAGAGACAGAAAACTTTATTTACAAAGGAATTCGGGGCACGCCCCAGGGTCCCCGCACGACCCCACTGCACTCAAGTGTTTATGTTCCTGAGGTCCATAACACTGGCAGCACGGCCGGTGGCGATGGTCTGCACGGCCGGGTCCTCCGAGTGCAGCAGGGTCTCCCAGTCCTCCCAGGTCTTGAGGTTCTCTAGGTCCCGCGGGGGAGGGTCCGCCGGGCAGAGGGAAAGGATGTGGAGGGAAGAAGCGAAGGGTTCTGGGCATAGGGCGCAAGCAGGAGTGGGGAAGGAGGGATGATAGTGGGTTAGGGTAAGGGGCGAGGGGAGAGTATGTGTTTGTAATCTGCGCCAGAGTGTTGCGTGTCTGTTATCTAGGGAGGGGTGGGGCGGGGGGTAGAGCTGGCGAGAGGCTCTGTATGCCTGGGTCAGCTCACTGAATGAGTGCATGCGATCCTTCGTGAATCCCCGATCCGAGGCCACCTGAGCCCGGTTTAAGGAACCTCGGGCTAAAAGGTTGGCGGCCTCGTTTCCGGGATTCCCGGAGTGCGCAGGCACCCATATCAGCTCCACTTGGCGGGGCGGGGGTGCATCGGGCGAGTCCAGTATGCCAAAAGCAGGGACATGAACTCGGCCTCGAGCAAAATTTAGAATCGCAGTTTTAGAGTCAGTTAAAATATACCGGGCTTCAGTGCGGGTTATAGCAAGTGCAATGGCGGCTTCCTCTGCAGCCTCTGGGGACGTATCTGGAGGGAAAGGTAGTGTGAGGAGGGTGGATGAAGAGGAGTCCACCGCAGCTGCTGTCGCTTCATCACCCGTGCAGGCAGCGTCCACCCTACGGCGTCCGGCTGGGGGCCGTACGCTCGATGGAGTGCCTTCGCACCGGCTCTGCGGCCCTGCTCATGGTGGGACGGGTGCATATTCCTCGGGAGCGGCCTGATGAGAAGCTCTCGGTGAAGGGAATCCTCGCGGCTTTTCGACCGATCTTTCCATCTCTGTATGCCCTCGTTGCAGCCTGAGAATCCGTCGCTATCCAGTAACTCAGTCCCTGCCGATTGGCTTCAGTCACGGCTAGAGCTATGGCGATTTCTTCCGCTGCTTGTTTAGTCCTTGTGCGCACTGATTCACCAGTAATTATCTTCCCTTTGGCGTTCACTACTGCTACCACCCTAGCGTTTTCCTCCGTTCTGAACCTGGACGCGTCAACATACAAAACCATCTGTTTCTTCTTTAGGAACCTGTCCAACTCCAATGATCTCGCCGCCCGTTTTCCTTCGTGGTTCTTCAGGTCCATGTTTCTGGGCACTGGTATAACCAAGAAAGTGCTCCTAATTTGGTTGTCAATGTCTGTCTTGTCTTCGCCCTCGTCTTCTGCCGGATATCACACTTGGCCAGTGGTGCACGGCCAGCGGCTGTTCTTTCAAGTCTTTCCAGTTGAAATCTGAGCATTGTTTCGCTGTGCTCCTCATAGGTGCCGCACACCCCCATGTTCATCAGCTTCTCTGTCGAGGCGCAGGTCATGACGCCTAAGGCTTGCTTATACGCCTTTCTGATGCATGTTTTCATTTTGTTCTTTTCCTCTTTGTTAGGTTGTAGGTACGGAAGCGCGTACGTCATCCTCGGTATGATGTGCGCAGAAGTGATCCGTAAAGCATTTTGCTCCTTCACCCCTTTTCTCTTGTTCGTAATCCGGCTTAGCATCCTGCATATCTGTTTCGTGGAGTGTCCCAAGAGCTGTATGGTATGGTCCCGTTTGCCTTTCTCCTCCAGCCACATTCCCAAAATGCGAAGCATATTCGTCCTTCTTACGGGTTGTCCATCTATCTCTAATTCTATATTTCCCCTGTCCTCTTTGTTTTTGTGAAGTGTAATAAATTCTGATTTTTCTGGAGAACACTGTATCCCGCTAAATAGAGCAAATTGACGGATCTCATCCGCCGCTCTTTGTAGCATTTATTGCTTTTTCCCGTCAATCCTTTTGTTGGATTAACTCGGCGACTGAGAAGCATCAAAGATGTAGAACATTCAATTTATGCGGACGCATCAACAACATTAGGTCAGAAAAGAAGACGACGCCAAACAGAGGGACACCACAAGGATCTATCATCTCACCTTTGCTCTTTAACATCGCGCCTGAATTTCGATGAATTAGCGAAAGGTGTGGGCGGCAGGCACTGACAACGTTATGCCAGAAACGCGGCGCTGAAGCCATACGCTCTCGGCGTTCATTGTGTTAATTCGAGTTGGCATTGGCTACGATTTACACTCTGATCATTTTAAGAGAACGAAGTGCATATAACTAGCTTCCTGGACCAGCGGACGCCTGAATCGCGCTTACAGATACGTGGTGTGATGATTGGTTTAGTTTATTGGGGTTTAACGTCCTAAAGCGACTCAGGTTATGAGGGATGCCATAGTGAAGGGCTCCGGAAAGTTCGACCACCTGGGGTTCATTAACGCGCAACAGTAACGTGCACATCGCACAGTACACGAGCCTCTAGAATTGGTAAATTGTTAAGTTGGTTTTTGAGGAAAGGAAATGGCGCAGTACCTGCCTCACATATCTCGGCGGAAACCTGAACCGCACTGTAAAGGAAGGGAGGAATGTGAGAGTGAAGGAAGATAGAGAGAAACAGGTGCTGTAGTGGAGGCCTCCGGAAAAATTTCGACCAACTGGGGATCTCTAACGAGCACTGCCCTCGCACAGCATACGGGCGCATGTTCCTTTTCCGCCTCCGTCGAAACGCGGCCACCGCTGTCGGGTCCGACAGTGTCGCAATTACTGCAATTCTTGTTTACGAGTATCTCGATCCTCAGTTCTTTTGCGTGCCGTTGCCAAAACACGAGATAACAACACAGGTACGCCTTTTATCAATTCGCCGTGGTGTCAAAAGCGAGAGAAATCATGAACCCTTGATATTACGACCGCATGGCGGTAACTTTCCTTCGTTCAAGCATAACTATGAGCAGCACGTGTGTTCAACTTAACAGCAATATAACCTGAGTTGTGGACTTTACACCCATACCTCTTTGACCGACTTGACCTGAAAGATATGCCTTCAAATTTACTCTAGGCTTACCAATGATTGTGGCCAGCCTAGGCGCAAAAAGATGTAAACCGCTGCTGAGGGACACGACAAGCGCAAGACTGCCGCATTATTAAACGAGTATCGATCGTTTACACTTCCAGGCGCAACATCATCAGTTCTGGCTAGCGGCAGCTCACCGAGTGAAGAAGCATCAGCGACACTCATCACGCAGGCCTCACCGGAAAGGACAGAAGTGGCGACAGACGTTACGTTAAGAAGCGTGTCTGGTGAGTGAATCATTTTAATTAGACAATACCAAAACTGTTATCATCAGAAGTAGCAACTGCTATTGATAACGAAGAATTACCTCGTACTTACTTATTGACAATTCCCAACAAACCTTCGTGATTATCGCTTCCAGAGCTTGGCGCTAATGAGGAAAGCAACAGTTGCAACACAGTCGCGACAAAAGCGTGCGACTGCACTTCTCTGCATGAAACGAGGCTATCAACTTTTCGCCGGCGTTGATGTTATGCATCTGAGGTTATTTGCGCCGGATTTAAAATTGCTTTCAAAGCGAGCTATTTTCTCTCTGTCGTCGAACTGTTTTAAGCTTTATTAAAGCTTGCACAGTGTAATGGCGTGCCAGTCAATCTGGCTTTCAGGCATTGCTTCCACAGCACCTTCACAGAAAGTTGCCCGAAATTAAGCGCGACGCGGCAGCGCACTGCAAGTCACCTGTTCTATTCGTTTGCTGTCGGGTAAGGCGCAGACTGCATGCGCGTCACGTGTCAGAAGACCAAGATCCCTGCTGGCGGTGATGTCGTCCACTGAACGGAAGAACAGAAGAGGTTGGCAGAACAAGAAAGTGTCTAGGATTTTCTCTCGCTCCAGCAACTGCTTTCACTCTTTGCACGTCAAGCAACTCCGCCATGTACTTACATATTGTGAGAAATAATGTTCAGCCAAATGAATTAAACTTCACGAAATAGAACTGCGGTGATGCTCATACCTATTGCACCAGGGCTATTTCCAAAATGTCCACAAAAGTGGCCACAAAAGTGAGCACTTGCGGAGGAATTGCTAGCACATTACAACAGCTCACTACGTTGTCAGCAAGTGGACAGATGCAGCCCCGTCCGTCAGACATTCTAAAGATATTTCTACCGTTACAACAAAAAACAGGACGACATAGAAGCCTACATAAGCGCCTATGTCTCCGTGGTTTGTGTTTCGTCCGTGCGTCCAAGCGCTTTTGACCAATATGATGGCAGACGAGCCAGCCCGATAGCTTGTCTTATTCAGCAGTTGCTACCACCGCAGATCGTTGAGGGCAGTAACAGAGGCGTCGAGAAGCATTCGCGAAGCAATATCTAGTCCTTGCGCAAGGCTTCCAGTATACAAGTGAGAAGCAAACCATGCAACCTGGTTACTTTTGGAAAGGCGGTAGCAGCAGAAAGAGAATCGACACTAAGGGCAGTTGATAAAGAAGCGAAATACATTAGTTTGCTACTCTTGAGCCCTATTGAACAATGTGACGACGGCGTAGCCTGATGGGCGCTCTAGAGGTAGTCGCGGATAAAGTAATTTCGACAAGTATTTACCTTTACCATTCAGCGAATGTTTCTATGCGAGCCAAACTGCAACCCTGTGCGCTTTCGAATAAAACGACGCCCGAAGGCAGTACGTCTTGGACAGTGCGCTTATTTACCAGAGCATTCTGATGTTACATTGTCACGTAATGGTGTCTGCAATACGGAGAGAAAGAAGATGGTGAAAACGGCTTCTAAACAAAACTCTTTATTCGGGCTGAGTTGCGCCCACAAAGAACTCGTTTACTATAGGGTGGTTACCACGACACGCACCAGCATGGCGAGTACCGTGAAAGAAGGAGTGAAAATATGGCGAGAACGGAGAAATGTACACCGTCTATCTGCGGCAGCTGCTGCGAAATACGCCACTCGAGGAGAGGGTCATCAGTTGTGCCGCGCGCCTAGAGTGGCGTACTGGAGTAGAGAGTTAGTCGATAAGCGACTGTGTGTGAACTACAAACAACGCTTTATAACTGTACTGAAATGAAGTCGCTCTCTTATTATTTGCTTCAACAGACTGAAAATATAAAAATCTTAACAGTTGTCGCTGAGTCTCACGTTACACAGTGGTGACCCTACAGTCAATTTTCTTGTAGGCTCGTAGAAGGAGCTCTTCTTTGTGTTTCTAGCAGATACTCCAAGTCCTCTGTGCCTCCAAGGAGGAAATCTTTGGGTAATGCGTGCTTTTTCCTCAACAGAGACTTCAGCAAGCAGTATTCACGAGACTGGCGCCACCACGGGATCAGTGCTGACCCCGGTAACAAAAGAGTCGAGCACAGAAACAAAGCGGCCGCAAGTATTCACAGCGAGTACAGCGTCAGGCGTATCATCCGAAGACTCCACAGGTGAGTGTCACGTCGCTTTGCAAATACTGTCAAGAGGCCTAATGCATGCCTCCATGGTAGTGACAATGTTCCATCGAAAAACACTCGCTGACAATTAGGCTTGAAGGGAGAGAACCTCCGAAAATCATACACAAGTGCGCTTTTCTTTCCCATTTTCACCGGGGAATAGATGTTTTGCTTATTATTACCGCCTGTAGGATATTTTTCCATTTATATTCGACCATAGCGAAAGCAGTTACAAAATAGTCATTGTTTTGGTGTGTAGCCGTCTCTCAGCAGATGTTCAACATATGATGATCTGGCTTGAGGTCGTAAGCTGACGTACGTAAGTACGAGGGCGAATCAGAATGTTTTGCCGCTATTTTTTATCAGACAAAATAAGGTGCATAAAGGTAATTGCAAATATACATACTATTTTACATACCTTAAATTATTTTACATTATTTTTCGACATAGTCGTACACCGCTCCAGACATTTGTCCCATCGCAGCACTAAATTTGAGATGCCCCTGTGGTAGAATTCGCTCGGCTGGCTGTGGAGCCACCGTCGGACTGCTGTCGGACTGCTCCATCGTTGCGGCGGGAATCGATGTCCTGCCAGGAACTTCTTCAGCAGCCCAAAAACGTGGAAATCACTTGGGGGCCCAGTCTGGACTGTATGGTGGCTGGTCCAGACTCTATCACTGTAATGACCGCAGCTTGTCGTCGTTTCTGATTGCCGTATGTGGCCTCGCACTATCGTACCGCGTTGTCCACATCGGGAATCCCACAGCGTTTTTGCCTGTCGGCAGCCAGCAAACATGAAAGTGTGGAACAGTAACGGTCGGCATTGATGGTTGCACCTTGCGACACACCGTTCCCCATACGAGGGCTGCATTCTCTTATGGATTTCGATGAGCGTTCGTCCCTTGCTCCACAGAAATCAAAACACACTTCGGACGCGTGAAACACAACCGCCATCTTGAACAACTGACAGCAGCACCGTGCCACGGAGCTACCAGCTGATAAGGCCGGGAAGGTTGAAGAAAAGTCTACTGCTAGGGATGGAAATGTTTATTTCGCATTTACACCATAATTAGGCTAAAAAAATAGGGGCGAAATGTTTGATTCTCTATAAAGCTTCGAGCTTGCTTTTTTACCGAGGCAGTTTACCACAGCCGATTACCCCAGTTATCCGCCTTGCCGATGTAACAATACCGTTTCCAAAAGGAACTCGTAGTTCCTTTACTAATGGGTATTTGTAATATGACATATTCGTTAACCAGTTAGACATTACTCCCTACATTGTGCTTGTGCTCTCTCTTCTAAGAAGTTATGAAGCGAACTGCAGTTGCTCAGTTGTCTTCCATTTTACGCCGTTTCCACTCCTCCTCACAGAATCGCAATTGTTTTCTCTGTCGCAGATCACACCTCAACAACAGAAATAATTACCGGCACCACCACGCCATCGCCGAAGCCACCTCCAGCTGCTCCTCTCATCTGCAGCTTTGGACACCTAATGAATACTAGCACGCCGTTTCCGGAGGATGGTATGTGTGACATTGTGTTCTACACAGCCACCGGATCGGATTCTGGCGGCGGCTTAGCGGGCCCGTTCGACGACACGCTCAAATACTTTATGGAGGCTGCCATGATGCAAGAGCGGACGGGGTATGGTCTCGGCCTGGACTTCTAGTGAGTGATGAACTGTTTCACGTAACCTTATTTGATGTGGGTCCGCGGTAGAGAGAAGGCAGGGAAGCGTCATCCTGACAACACAGAACAAAATCAGCATGCGTGGAGGGGCAGTCTCGGCCACCGATTAGATGTGCTGACTCAGAGCACTCATTGAGGAGTATCCCTGCTCTGGGCATGCGGGCTATCTCATTTCTCTCGTGGAGCAGTTCGCATTGGATCATACATTTTTCTTTTTTGGTTTATGGGTTTTAGAGTCCTAAAGCGACTCAGGATATAAGCTTTCAATGATGCAAAACTATTAGCATGACGTCTTCCGCATTCGACTTGTGTTCGCGTTATTAGCGAGTGCATGTACTCTTTGATGATGAACAAACGCAGCTAGTTGTTCCTATTATCAGCTGTAGCGAAGACATTGTTGGTTTGACAGGTTATCGCTTGAGAAACTTCTTGTCATGTAAACTGCGTTACAGTCGGTGTAGTACAGCGTTACAAAATTTTCCAGTCTTCACAAGCTGGACAATTAAAATGTGGTCAGGGTTCGTTCGAGCCATACGATTCATGTATAAATAAAAGTCTGTGCTGTCGTTAATTTACTAGCTGTGGCTGTAATATCTGAGGGCTTTTTTGTGGCGGCAGCCGGCCAAATGCCGTAGAGCTAAGCGCTACACATGTGAGGTACAAGACTGTGATACAGTCGTCGTTGCCCCTTAATTGCCCCAAGTTTGGGCGGAAGAGTAGTTTTTTCTTTTCTATCAGATATTTCGTCACGCCCTTCAATATCAAAATACCAGAAAAAACGGAGGAAAAGATGAAACGTGTGGACATTTGAATTCTCATCTAAGAAATTAGCATACTCGCAACGCAGTGAAAACAACATTGTCCGGGAGGTCAAGTTCCATGTATTTTTAAGGCATTGATAAGAATGTCTTCACAGAACTTAAGCTAAAGTTAGTAAGACTTTCTACTTGCACCTACAGTAGCCGGAAGCCCAATCATGGGGCACTAGTAATTGATGCGGGCACAGTTAACGAACAGGTTTTTAATTCTTGAACGGCTACCGTACGCGAAATATACGCATTTTCAGGCTATTGCTAAAAGAATTTTGAGCGACTATGTGGCGTTCCTATAAAAACAGTTTAGAGCTGTCGCGAAAGCGATGTACTATAGAATCTAGAATTATCTCAGTCACCAAAATTAGGTGCTTCCAACTGCGAATTTGGTATCATTAAAATGACGATCGGCTGCACACAGACTTTAGATACCACACTACCTCTTATGATTCCAAATTGGCCAGGCCGCAAACTCGCTGTCGCTTACTGGAGAGTAAATTGTATTTTTGTTGCGGCTAAGTTTGATACCAGTGCTCATTCCCAGATTTAACATTTCGAGAATCTGCAGGAAAGAGGACCCCGGAGTTCGCTTTCTAGAAAAACTGTTCTTGAGTTTGAAATGCAAAGAAAGAATGAATTTTGGTCGATTTTTATCGTTCCGGAGCCATCCACTGCAATAAAATATTCGGCCCTCCTTCTCGAGCTAATTTTGTGTTCGTGATTCTCGCAGCCGCCACGAAGCCCACGCACACTTTCTGGAAGGAGCCGACGCAGCCGATGCTTTGGAGCTTTTTTTGAAACGAGGCATTTCCAGCTTCGGCTATTTAAACACAAAAGTCTACGAGTTCGGAAAGAAAGATTTGCTGCCGCTGCTGTATAACCTCAAGGTGAGCGTACAATATGCCCAGCGCTGCTGGCACCTCCGCACGAGCGCATTCGTTGAGGATTGCTTCACGGTCAAGGAGTTTTCACAGTTAGGAAATTTAACCTTTACAGGCTGCTTGCAAAGCTGTAGGTCATACAGCGAAGATATTTCAAGAAAACTATAGGCAGTGCTCTGACCGACAAGTGCAGAGATCTGAACGAAGCTTGCAGTGCTCGAAGTCAGTTCCTTGCCTCCTACATGTAATATAAGTGTGTCTCCATGCATATGTGTATTTTCATGCGTGCATGCGTGCGTGCATTCCGGCGAACATCATCTTTTTGGGTGCGCGTATGGAAATTGTGAGCAGACAAACATGGGCATTGCGGGAAGAAACCACAGCGCCGAGCTTCTAATTTGTTTTCACTGAATGTAAATCTTGCCTCACATAGCCACGTAATTTTCGAATAACTGCTCACACAAACGAAAGGTCCTTCCGGATGTGCAACATTTTGCGCAATAAATTTTGCATTAGCGAGAAATCGACATGAAAGTCGTGTTAGAGTAGAACTATGAAATCATCTTCGCCTGTCTTACAGAAATATCTTCAGAATAGGGGCCAAAATTACACGCGTATATATATTACTTAAGTGACGTGAGGCATTTTAGTGTACCCTATTACCGTGAAATTCCCTTTGCGCTTTCTTTCTTTCGACCGTTTTCTAATGATAAGAAAACGTAGCCGGTTTGGGACGCCTATTTGTTCTCTTGAAGCACCGAAAACTGCGTAGAAATTGTTATATCCAGCTCGGCGACCACGTAAAGAAGGGCACTTGACTTTAATGTCGTGCAGTGTGGCACGGAACTGATTAAGGAAAAACCGCCACCTTGAACTGCACATGCTCAGGCAGTGTGCAAGTGGCAGCTGCAAGCGCACTTAACAATTCGCATGCGCAACTGGCGCCCTCGCTGAAGCGTATCGTGCCAGTGGCATCCACGTACGTGTGTTTTCAATCACCTGACTGTGTAGCTAATTGAAAACACACGTTGTGTACGACATGAACTGCAAAGCATGATCAGTGAGTTAGACAGGCAGAGAGGAACGGTAGGGCTAAGAATTAACACGCAGAAGACCAAGGTAATATTCAACAGTCTAGCCAGGGAACATCACTTCGCAATTGGTAGCGAGGTGCTGCAAGTAGTAAGAGAATATGTCTACTTGGGGCAGGTAGTGACCGCTGATCCGGATCATGAGAGGGAAATAAGCAGGAGAATACGAATGGAGTGGAGCGTATATCACAGGTTCTCTCAGATCATGAATGGCAGTTTGCCAATATCCCTCAAGAGAAAAGTACACAACCGCTGTATCATACAAGTATCCAGCTATGAAATGTGGAGGCAACAAAGAGGGTTAAGGTCAATGCAGGACAACGCGGCGAGCTATGGAAAGAAAAATGATACGTGTAACGTTAAGAGATCGGAAGTGGGTGGAGTGGGTGAGGGAACAAACACGGGTTAATGACATCCTAGTAGAAATCAAGAAGAAGAAATGCGCTTGGGCAGGGCGTGTAATGCGAAGGCAAGATTACCACTGGTCATGAAGGGTAACGGAGTAGATTGCAACAGAAGGCAAACGTAGCAGGGGGCGCCAGAAAGTTAGGTGGGCGGATTAGATTAAGAAGTTTATGGGGATACGGTGGGCACAACTGGCGAAAGACAGGGTTAATTTGAGAGACATGGGAGAGGCCTTTGCCCTGCAGCGGGCGTAGTCAGGCTGATGATGATGATGATGACTGAGTGTAGGCACGAATCAACCAAATAGTTTTGGGAGCTAGACCTATACAAAACGGACGTTTGAGACACACATAACAATAAAGATATGTCTTGTAACTTAGCGATTGTATTTTGTGGATCGAACGGGGAAGAGCGATAACATCTTCAACCACACAGCGAAAATGGAGATGGCTGCTTAAATTTTTGGGTTCTGTGATCCGCAACAATAAATTCTTTGAAAGCGAAATATTTATTTTTTAAATGGTTACTTTAAATCAGGGACGGCTGGCTGCATCCAAAGTTGATATCAGAGGAGGACGTGTTTAGTACAAATTTTAAGTAACCATTGTTATTAAGTGTTCCTTCAGTTCGTCTCAGTTTGCACCCCCAAAAATGGGCCCTACGTCTGTGTGCAGAAAATCTCTGGGCTGCTGTCGCCGAAGAGGTCTCCGAGCAACCCAATTTACACCGTACTCGCCATGGGAATGCCAGCAACGGGGTGGGCGAAGCTTACCGCGAAGTACCTTGCGTAAGTTTATGCAAATATGCGCAGAATTCCGAGTAGTCAAAACTGCATACGATAACAGAAAACTATTTGTTGAGCTTGTGACACAGACTTATAAGTAATTTTAATCAGCAATGACACTAAGACGAACCGAGAAGGTACTGAGAGAAAACATTGCTGTATTTTAAGCAATTTCTCCTCTTTCACGCGAGAATATGAATGGTGATAAGCTCTTAGAGCTCTGAAGCGTGCATGACAAGCGGGCAAGAGTAATTATATAGATACTGCAATCTAGTACAAGTGAATATGAGATAGCGTGAAGAAGTATTAATTAGACAATTTGAGTTGATAACTAAACACGCACAGAAATTATCTACTGGTGGTGTTGTGAGCCAAGCATCGTCTCGTCTCTCGAGAAGTGGATATGTGTTCACAATTTATTAACTGATAAAAATTTCTTTCCTATCTACTTGCGCTTGCGTACAGGGTTTCAACATATACAGTAAGTGTCCGCGATACATAGCACACATTAAGTTGAGCAAAAATCAACGCAGCCTTCAGTAGAATTCGTTTAGATATTTGCTTAGTTCTGACTTCCCTCTTTGGAGCTGGCGTTCATAATCTTTAAGAAAGCGAAGCTCAAAATCATTAAAGATTACAGACCACCCAGCTTACACTACCTTGCCTACAAGGTATTTATAAAGGTTAGGCTAATGGATCAGGACAACTTTAGACTTCAATGAACCAAATGACCAGGCAAGGTTTCGTAAAGTCCACTCGACAATAGACCACAATTCGAGTATCAATCAGGTGACAGAGAACTGCGCAGAATATAACCACCCTCTATCCAGAGCATTCATCAATTACGAAAAAAAGAAGAATTTAACTCAGTGCGGATATCAGCGCGTCATGGAAGCATTACACAATCAAGGTGTTGATGAAGCTTATTTCGAAATACAGGAAGATATGTATAACGGCTGCCGGGCCACCATAGCCCTCAATAAAGCCATCAATAAAATTTCAATACGAAAATGAATACTAAGCATGTAGGCATCAGGCCTTCATAGAAATTCAACGCCTCTTTACAAGTGTCAGAGACCTGGATTCGGAACAGTTGGTAATAAGAGTTGGTGGAGGATACCTAATTTTCCATTTGGTAATGGCATTGCCTTGCTAACTCACTCAGATACTAAATCGCAAAGCATGACCAATTAATTAGTGCGACAATGCAGAACAATGGGCCTAAAAATAAATAAGCAAGAATTTAATGGAATGTTCAACTCTCTCCGAAGGAATCTTCACTGACGCTTACTGGCGGGGGCCTGGAAGCGGTAAAGAAATACGTGTATATAGGACCGGTAAGGGCCACAGATTAATTTCACTAGGGCAAAACATCTAGAAAAATTAGTGATGTAATAGCGCGGAATTGGCAGGTTGTCAGGTCATGAATGGATCTTACCGGTTCTTACTCATGCGGCAGAAACGTGGAGGCTGACGTAAGGGTTCGAGTAAGATTGAGGATAACGCTGCCAGCTATGGAAAGTAAAGTGATCGGTGTAACCTTAAGTGACAGGGAGAGGGCAAAGTGGGTCAAAGAAGAAATGCGCCTTAAGGTTCTGGTCTAAATTAACAAGAAGAAATGGGCTTGTTCAGAGCATGTAATGTGAAGACACGATGACAAATGGTCATTAAAGGTGACGGTCTAGATGCTAAGAAAAGGAAGCGTTGGAGGGGGCGGCAGGAAGTTGTGGGCATAAGGTGGCCACCGATTGCACAGGCCATGTTTAAAGGGGCAGATATGGAAGAGGCCTTTGTTTTGCAAAGGACCTAGTCAGACTGATGATGATAATGAAGACGTCATTCCACCATCATCACGTAGTGCCTTTGAAGGAACAAAAAACGAATTGCGCTGTAAAGAGCCGGACTCTAACCGCTGCCCCTTGGGTCTGAGCTGGGTGCGCTGCCACTGACCACTGATAAACGTTCGTTCGACCTGGTAGAGAAAGGCCCTTTATGTTTTGTATTAAATGTGTCTTGTGTAATGATGTTATACGGTAAATAAGCTAAAATAAATATGAAGAGTAAAAATGGTAAAAAGAAATAAAGTAAAGAGTGATGTCCGCATCTGTGAAGAGATATGCAAAGACGACTCTAGGCCGCTGAAAGGACCTATCAATCTTGGCTCATCATACCCTCAAGGCGGAGGTTAAGCCTCAACCAGTCAACCAGAAACTTCAAGAGAGTTTTCGGGCTGCATTATATTGGTCCATAGCAGGCCTTCTCTCTCAGTATCGAATAGATACTCCGTGTTCTATTTTCACTTTGTTGCACAGCTACCAATTCTAATGCTCTCCTTGTAAAGCACCGTTTACATTTCCTCTCTTGACTTCATCAAGGAAAACCTTCAAGCCTGATATCATGGTGTTGATTTCGCACCTTTTCGATGAAGACAAGCGCCTGCAAGACTGCACTATCCTTCCTCCTACGTACCTGTTTCAACCCGCTGCGAGGAGCTACGCACACAACCTAGTAAGGAGATTTTATCTATTCTCAGTTCTCCGCCGGATTAAAAAAAAAAAACTCCCCGTGTCGATGGAATTGCATAACCAGGCCTATGGTGTGGCCTAATCTCGGTGACAGGAACCGACAACGCACTCCCTCAACAGAGAAGGATTTGGCCACCCTGGTGTAGTACTTGGCCACAAACTTCTATGAACAAACCAATTAGCCCTCGGCACTCAGTTCCCCGGCTGCTGCGGCGCAACTGACCAATGCGGCAGTCACACCTGTGACGCAGCGGAGGGTGCTAAGGGCCTTTGGCTCCGGACAGGCCGCCATTGGAGAACCTGGCAACGTTTAACGCTAGAACCTTATCCAGTGAGGATAGCCTAGCAGTGCTGCAGTTTAACAATATCCCTCAAGAAAAAAGTATACAACAGCTGTATCTAGCTGGCACTCACAGGTCAGGAACAGGCAAACAAAAACGATTCAGCTTAAGTTAAGGACAACGCAGCGAGTTAAGCCAGAAAAAATGATAGGTGCAACTTTAAGGGACTGGAAGAGGGCAGAGTGGGTGAGGGAACAAACGCGGGTTAATGACATCCTAGTCGAAATCGAGAGGAAGAAGTGGGCTTGGGCAGGGCATGTAATGCGAAGGGAAGGCAACCGTCGGTCCTTACGGGTAACGGAGTGGATTCCAAGAGAAGGCGAGCGTAGCGGGGGGCAGCAGAAAATTACGCGGGCGTTTGAGATTAAGAAGTTTGCGGGGACACGGCGGCCGCAGCTGGCAAAGGACGGGGTTAAATGGTAGACATAGAATAGACCTTTGTGCTGCAGTAGATGTAGTGAAGCTGATGCTGATGATGACAGAATGACTTCTCCAGGCTGTCGTTTTTCATGCCATTTGGCAATCTACGTAACAAGTACAATTGGTCGCCAAAAATTGCAGACGTAATGAAGGCAAGACTTAAAAAATTTGTCGTTGCTTAGCTCAGCAGGGCCAGGATATACGTATACCGAAGGCGGTTTCGACTACTGATATGTCGCTATATCGACACGCCGTCGTTGTCGTTCAGCAGCTTGGCGGCGTCTCTTTGCGAGACGTTTCTCTCGGCCGCCAGCTTAGCCTTTCTCACCTCTTTTTCACGCTGTCTGCCGGCCTTGTACCATGCGACGACCTCTGGATCGTAAGACTCAATTTCACGCAGCCTGTACTGCTGCCGTGACGAGCACGGCCACTCTCCTTCTACCATGGTGCGCGTCTGAGGGGCGAGCGCATCGCTTCCGGCTTATATCCCAGCTGCGCGACGCCACTCTGCGCATGCGAAGTGCGGCGCAGCGGCTTTGGCGCCATGGCTGCCATGGTACTGGTTGCCATTGTAACGGCGCATGCGCAGTAGTAGCCTTTGCCCGGCACCACGGAATGCGCTTCTGGTAGCCTAGTGTCGCTTTCGCTACAAAATACTCCAGATTGTGTGCTATTTTTTTTTTTGCAATCGCAGAATGGTCATTAGTTCCTTCGCCATTAATTTTGTCTTCAAGATCTTGCGGAAATTCTGCAGCATGTTGCAGACTGGCCCGCTACGGTCACCAGCATCGCGCATTACCCAGTTACCCAAATCAACTGACATTTTTTTATGATGCTTCGCATGGTGTAAATGTAAACAACTCGCCATTAACTAGCGTAAATAGCTTGAGCTGAACTTTCATTATCGATCACGCATCCCGACTGATTGCTTTCGCATAATGAAGCGTTCATTCGGAACAACCATATGAAGCCTCACCTAGCACTGAAGACAATTTTTATTCATTCACAATATTTCAAACAAGTACTCTATCAAACGCAAGAAAACGCAAAAGGAGCATTTGTTCCCAGAAATTTCTTTTTCTCCCACAATACTGTAGCGCACGCCCTAACAGACTGTGTCAGCAAGCTGAAGAGGCCTTGCTGCAAAGGATAAATGAAATATGGTCAGTTGTGCTTAAATTTTAATGTAATCTGCGTTCCAAACAAAAAAAAAAGAAATTGAGCGATCAGATGTATAGCTTGCGTGCACTGAGATCTGTCATAATTGCTTGTTACAAACAGACCTTCTGAGTGAGACCCGTCTACCCGTAAGCACTTAGCATTTGAGGCAGCCGCAGAGGAGAGCGGAAGTCTTAATCATGGGCAATAATGCGGACTTGTGCTGTGGTCGTCTTCATCTGTGCCCCTGCAAGCTTAATGGTGTCCAAAGAATCGCTGTTACGACCAATAAGAGCAAATATTTTTAATTGCTATTTGTCCTTCGTGCCGGTCAGTAACCATTATTTGTTCTACCTTCGACTATTTACGCGTACAGCTTGGTACTCTCCAGTCCGCCAAGGAGCTGCACAGTGAGATGCCCAATCTTACTGTGACCATATCAGTGGGGATGTTCGGTCGCTTCTACCGCCCACACTACCCGGACCCGCCGGGTGCAGATAACGACAGCGGCAACTACACACTCCTGCAGGCGTGCGACTATATTCCAGAATACCAGCTGGGTAGCGTTGTTGACGTAAGTTCGTTGGTGCAGCACTCAGTGGCACAACTTCCGATTCGAGGCATTCGGGGTGGCAAGTAATCACGCGGCGGTAAAGAGCCATGCGCAATTGGGGAGGAGGGGGGGGGCCGAGGGGAGCGGGGAGCAGGGGCATTGCCGCAACGGAGATGTGTAGCAATAAGTTGGCGCCTTCCTTCACCTTCTTTTCTTATTTCAGGCATACAGCGCAATCAGAGACAACATTTTGTGACTTCGACTTTCCCGAACTAGGATAACTTTGTGGGTTTCCGTTACTATACAAAACCGGCCATGATATATAGGATATAGACTCATGTTGTATGCGCATTTCACCAGAGGCACAGGTTCCCCTATCTGTGACTACAGATGGAGCGCCAAACCTAATCCTCTAGCACCACTTCCGGCAAATCCGTGGAGTGAATCGTAGACTTAGTGGCAGATTGAAATTTTTCCTAAGTTTTAGCAGACGAAGCATTTAAAAAAGACCATGCAGTCTCTTTTAGTATTTTAGCATATTTTTACTCTTGAAGCTTAAAAATAATTTTGAAGCTGCTTCCCACTTGAAAACTTTGGTGTGTAGTTTGTGAGGTGACATTACTGCTTGCAGCGCAGGAAAATGCTTCTCGCAATGATCAGTTTATTAACGCCTGAATGACCACAGTGCCTTCACACCGTGTGCAGATGTGCAACAACCGCGAGTATTCGCACGGCTTCTGGGACAACAAGGTCTACGGCATGGTGAGGTACAGTAAGAAGCTGCAGAGATTGTTTGTTCACGATGACCACATGGCGCTGTTGAAAAAGGTAAGTTGTATCGTAGTCGCTAGTGTGCAGTGTTTTCCGCTATGCTCCGGGAATATAGCAAATCCAGTTTTGTTCTTTGAGCCTTAAAAAGGCGTAACAGCCCGCAAGTTAATGGTAACTACCGATTTGTTTACTACAATTAATTAACGAATACCTGCTTGGGTATACTTCGAGGCCGCTCTTTCAAGGCAAATTTTGTTCGCGATCGGCCATCGACGCGCTGGACGGCACCTGCGACCGTGAAGCACATTTCATTCGATTTATCAATCCTGCCTGTAGCCGTTTAAATTACTCCTTTAGGCTGGCAAATCCTGTAAGTCCTGTGTGACACCCACACAAGGCAGCGATGACGCTGGCAAGCCACCGATGTTTCTCGTCCTCACCAGCACAGCTGATGCGCGTGTTCTGCACAGTGCCCACGTTAGAGTAATTAAGCTGCAACAAATTGTTAAGTTCTTAATTCATGAATTAAAAGTGGCCGAGCACCAAACTCAAAGAGCATGGGGTATTTGAAAAGCAACGAGTGAATTTAATTGCACAGCCATGCTACTTGGGGAGCAGAAGCTATAGCTTCTGCTTTGGGCTCTCTATTTCGTCCGATTTCTTGCGTTTAAGGTTTTTCTTATTGAAGACGCCTAGTGCTGCATTGGGAGGAGCTAAACTTACAGGCTTATGGAGAAAGGTGATTGCTATCCTGTCGAATATAGTCTAGCCACTGAGCTCAGAATTTATTTGTGGCATGAATGGTAACTGAACGCGATTTGTAGTACCAGATTGTACGTATGAAAGCACAAGGCAAAGCTATAGCTAGCACTCCGGAGTGCAAGGCCTTAAGTATGCAGCCAAAATGCGCCTAAGTAGCTCGCCACGTAGCCTTGTACTAATACATCAACTGCAGTGCATTGACTGTAGTGGAGTTTTTATGACTTGCGATATGCGGCCAAGCCACTCGCAGAGAGCAAGGTTATCGCTGTGACTGTTGCAGTATTCATTAGAAACTACAGGAGCCTCAAAGCCTTCAATAAGAGTTTATCGTTTCACACCCTGAATATATTCTTTGACTCGTACAAACATGCGGCTTTCACTGGAAGCCTTCTGCAGCTTCAGGAGTACGCCGCGCATTGCAAACCAGTGCTTGACTCGGTTCGGTATAGTTCGTGGCTGCTTAGCTATCTTAGTTTCGGTTGCCGACGGCAGCTGTATTTTACTTATGCCGCTGTCTTGCTTGAAGCATCATGTGAAGATTATTTTCAAGTGCTAACAGTTTCCGCTAGTTCTATTTCGTCGCAAATGGGTTAGACTTGCGCATTTGTTCGCTGTAAAATATTGATAAGCGATTTGAGACTGACTGCACTTATCTATCTGCTCAAAAATACTTTCATGTGTAGACCCGTGCCATGGAAGGAACTCCGGTAAACTGATATTTTTGCGATTATTTCTCACGCCCCTCAATTGAAGCTTGTGGCGTAGATATTCAAGCCTTAACTATGAATTTCAGGATCGCTTTTTCAATGGGATACCGATGTAGCGCAGCCTCTGATAATCACATTGCAAGAAAAATGTACTGACACCATTGCAGCTCCATAATGAGCACGGCTGGCGGGGCAGTGGCTATGTTTCATGTTTGTCTTTCTTTCTGCACATAAAAATTATATTTTCAATGAAGGTAGCCTCTTTGTTAATAGAACGCTTTACTAAATTCATAGAGGAAAACATCATTTTGTTCACAGTGCCTCTTTTGTCAGTGAATCTTTCGTGCCCGAAATGTTCAATGGAGACCAACAGGATCCGCCGCTTCATCTCCGTGGTAAACGGTGCTCTGCTGCTGACCCGAAAGACGCGGGCTCGATGCCGGACACGACGGCCGCATTTCGATGAAGACGGAATGTTTGAGACCCGTCTACTGAGCGATGTCAGCGCACGTGAACAATCCCTGGTGGTCGAAATTGTCCGGAGCCCTCCCCTACGGCACCCCTGACAGCCCGATTGCTTTGGGATGATAAACCCCATAAACCCGTCGCAGTGGCTCAGTGGTTACATTGTGTTCGGCTGCTCACCCGAAAGACGCGGGTTCGATCCCGGCCACGGCGGCCGAATTTCGATGGAGGCGATATTCTACAGGTCCGTGTAGTGTGCGATGTCAGTGCACGTTAAAGAATCCCAGGCTGCTGACCCGAAAGACGCGGGTTAGATCCCGGCCACGGCGGCCGAATTTCGATGGAGGCGATATTCTACAGGTCCGTGTACTGTGCGATGTCAGTGCACGTTAAAGAATCCCAGGCTGCTGACCCGAAAGACGCGGGTTCGATCCCGGCCACGGCGGCCGAATTTCTATGTAGGCGATATTCTACAGGTCCGTGTACTGTGCGATGTCAGTGCATGTTAAAGAATCCCAGGCTGCTGACCCGAAAGACGCGGGTTCGATCCCGGCCACGGCGGCCGAATTTCGTTGGCGGCGATATTCTACAGGCTCGGGTACTGTGCGATTTCAGTACAGGTTAAAGAACCCCAGGTGGTCGAAACCTCCGGAGCCCTCCACTACGGCTTCCCTCATAGCCTGAGTCGCTTTGGGACGTTAAATCCTAATAAACCAATTAACCAAACCATAAACAAAAACAAATTTGTCTTTCCTATGAACCTGAATCTTGCACTTTCCCATCCTTTCAGCTCTGCATTGCGAAAAAGCACTTCTTCAACATACAGTTCGGCATTACGGCCTACGGTCTTGAGTTCTGCGACGTAAAGGGTGACTGCACCGGCGTCCCTTTCGTGCGGATCAAGGTGCTGCGGGACATGATGAGGAGCCTCGCGCACATCTACGCCTCGGCGTCGAGCGTCGGGGAATGTACGTATGCGTCTAGCTGCAAAGAAACTGCGCAGCTGCCTGCCGAGTCTTGCTGCACATTCGCATGCAAGCCAGTCCGCGAATTCTGTGACCAGCGCCGGGTATGTGTGATGGTTTCCGCAAGGCGTCTTTTCAACTCTGCGAGTTTGCTGTCGCTACAGTCGCTGTGAGGCCAGTTTTTGGTGGAAGAGAGCATCCACACGCGACCAATTTCAGCTGTCTCCAGCCGCCAAGAAACGCATGGTAACGACAATGTGCGCGTTGTTTTTCAATTTTTTCTAATCTAAAGCAAAACAAAATTGGAAAGTCTACTTCAGCTCCGCCTTAAGGGTATGATGAGATATCGTAGTGGGTTAGGCTTTTCATTTTGAGCAGTTTGACACCTTTGAACGCATTCTTCATTTCTTTTAATTTTGTCAAACGATGGATTGATTAATTACACACTAATTTTTTTAATTAGCATCATAAAGCACTGGTTTTTCATTCTGAGCATTTTGGCACCTTTGAGCACTTTTGTCAATTTTTGCATTTCTTTAATAAATCAATTAATTAAGATTATTTCATTTACTCGCCATCAAGAATACCACACCAATCAATCACAAATCAATAGAACTACAAATTACCATGATAAGATTTTTATTACACAGCCCCCGATATTTCCGACACGCGGTGGCGACTGTGCCGCCGGCTTCTCGACAAAACGAGCTGTAGACGCCATCGCGTACGCCCCGCCGCGGTGGGTCAGTGGTTACAGCGCTGGGCTGCTGGTCCGAAAAACGCGGATTCTATCCCGGCCGCGGCGGTTGAATTTTGATGGAGGCGAAATTCTAGAGGCCCGTGTACTGTGCGATCTCAGTGCACGTTAAAGAACCCCAGGTGGTCGAAATTTCCGGAGCCCTGCACTACGGCGTCCCTCATAGTCTGAGTTGCTTTGGGACGTTAAACCCCAATAAACCAACCAAACCAACCGCTATCGCGTACAAAATAGCATCGGCGCAGCGCAGATCAGAACTTCATTGACTGCCCCTAACATATGTTGCCTTGCTTGCTTGCTCGTGGAGAACGTAACCTTTTTGTGAGGAGCAGGCGCTCTCGCACAATAGTCCCCTTGTCATATGGGTCTCTGATGCCGCACCGTGATTGGTCAGAAGCGGATCTATCACGCAGTCGCCACGTTGAAATCTCAGCCTGTCGGAACTTCATTGCTTTGCCCACTTGAGCCCCGAGGGTCACTCAGATAGGTTTTTCCCCCGTGGTAAAAAATAACAAGCGTTTTCCCTTCCATGTGTAAAAACTTTCAGACCCAAACTTCTCGCGGACAGTGAAAAGGGATAAGTTCGGATTAACAAGAAAAAAAAAAGACGCTCGAGAATCAGTGCAGGCGCAGTCCCTTTTCCCATTGAGAAAATATCTAGTTTTGCGGAAACATTCCCGATGGTTATAGTAAATTTCCACAGGTTCTTTCGTCTTCCTTATTGCACCAGCGGTGCCCCGCCAGAGACGGGTTGGTTTCAACTCGAAGACTGAAGCTCTTCGCACCAGCGGTGCCCCGTCAGAGACGGTCTCTCGATGAATAGAGCCGCAGGGATGAAAAAGGCAATGACTGGAGATTTATATACAAATATGTACAATAGATACAAGTTAAGACACTTGAGACAAATTAACGGCACAAGGACAAACAACAAAAAGGGCGGAACTGGCTAATACTAGGGGAGGCCCCTACTCGGCGTTGCCGAAGATGCGTTGCATCTGACCTTAGCGCAGAACCCCGCTTACGGCTCCGGGGCCCAGTTTTAAAGCCCTAAAGGCCCGGCCCACATTCCGTAGCTTCCAATCATGTTGCGCTCTTAACATGAATGGTCCATCCAGGGCATGGCCAGCCCTCCAGCTTCCGTAAGGTAGAGCACTCTCTCTACCACAAAATAAAAACAAACACAAATACACATCCGTGCCAGCACGTGTGCGAATCGGTACCACGGGTGGGGGGACACCCGTATACTTGCCGGCGCGTTCGCGAGCGGCCGCGTTCCAAGAAAGGAGACGCTTCGCTTGGAGCACCCCCAGCCGCGTTCCGATGACCCCCGCGAACGCTACCGATACCTTACACGCCCTTCCCAAGATTGTACAAAGGGCTCAAATGCCACTTTTAGAATTCTAACAAAGGGATCGGTACGGGTCACAAAACCACCCTGTGGGTGACATACCGCAGCTACACAAACACTGGCACGAACAAAACCAAAAACAACAAAATGCACACGGGCACCAACACAACATCACGCAAAATGCACACTTAAATACACACAGTGGCATGCCTGCCGTGCGCCGTAACACAGCGTCCAAGTTGGTGCGTTGCACCCAGTTCGCCTGCATGCACGCCGTCGTCCTGCTCGCGAATGAGCACACAGACACAGACACTCGCGACTGGAGCGTTCACAGCACTCGCCCAATGCCCACGTGAGCCTCCTTAGTCGCACCGAGCGTCCCTGTGTACATTCGAGCCACCACGTGTTGTCAGTAACACAATTAACGCCTAAACGGTAACTCACTCATTAGGCTGGCGCCACAACGGGGCGCAAACTGAAAAGATGGTGCCCTCCAGGATCAAAAACGTCCCGGGTTTTGATGGGTCCAAACCCCTCACTACACGACGCACCTGAGGGCACGCTCTCTCCGGCGCGCCAGCACGGGCCGCGCCCTGCGCAAGGGGCATATCCTCTCCTCAATCTAACCGTACCAGTGAGGCCGGTTTTACTACACTTGATCTGGCGTACTGCAGTACGGAACGAACTATTCCACGCGCCGACTTTCAAGGTGAAAGCCACGCACCTGCCTCCTGCCACTCCACCTCGCCCGGGGCCATCTGCACCTTTACTGCACGAGCAAACTTTGCAACCGCCGCTCCGTGCCTGATCGGCGTTTGCCGGCTTCGTGGCATAGTCTGAGGCTGCATGAGCTCTCTCGCAGTCGCTTGATCCGAATTTGTTTTGTGGCAACTCGCCACGCATCTCCTTGTCCTCCAAGGACCTGGTGGGACACACGTCGAGTGCGTTCAACAAATGCGTGGCGCTCGGTCCCGTCGGCCCATCAGGCCAACCTTCGTTCTTTGCCTCGGATGGAACGCTCCTGCCACTATCAACGCTATGGGACACTTCATACCCTATGCCCGACACAGTGTGCGGTTGCGGCGACGCCAGACTTCCTCCTTTCATTCGCTCGCCGATCTGACGTCTGTCCTCACCGACCGTTTCCTGCTGCACGAAATGCTCTTTTTCACAGCTTGCTTGGGACTGCGTTTTCGGAATTGTCAGAGTGACTTCCAACAATCCTGAACTCGCGTCCGCGTCCCTGGTCTCATTAGGGGTTGAGCTAACTTGTGCAGCTGGATCGTCGGAGTGCGCGTTCACCGCCTCGACTACCACGACGCTGCGTTCCGTTACGATACTTTCTTCACGAGAGATTGCACTTTCGTGGAAAGCTGGCTCCCTCTTTTCTTCTGCCTGGCTGTTTTCTTGACCTGTGCTTGACAGGTATATTCCTTTGTCTTCCAGCACAGGCGGCCTCGCCTCTCGGGACTCAGAGCAGTTCTCCCTGGCTAGTTCACTAGCTTTCCTAGCCTCCTTGAGCTCAGCGAGCTCCAGCGCTAGCTGCTGGCGCTTTGCTTCTAATTCCTCCAAGACGCACTTAACATCCTGAGGTTTCTCCTCGCACAGCGGCGCCTTTCCTCCATTCACTTTCGCAAGTTCAGCCTGAAAGTACGCTAACCGCGCCTTCGCTAATTGCACTTGGTACCTCACATTGAGTGAGGGCCGGCATGGATAACCCTCCATACCGCTAGCTGTACTCCTCAACTGTCCTACCGGCTCGAACACATGCACAGAGACGCTAACAATGCGACGAAGGAAACTCACAGTTTCGATGCGTCGATCCGCATTGCCAGCTCCTTGGCGTCGGAGTACACCGCCACTTTCCCCAGACGCTGCGATGAGCTGTCGCACGCCGCTGCTCCGCCGCCGGTGACCGTCAAGTTCCCGACGCGCTGCTTCCTTGACCGGACGCAGTCCCGCGTCGCTGGACTACTGCCGTGGTCCTTGCGTCCTTGCCGCCGTGTCTCCGTAGGTCCGTTCACGAACGCTGACCTGTCGCCTTGTCGTCACCTTTCTCCCTGCCTTGTCTTCTTCCTGCGCCGTCTTCCGATGGCCGCAGGATCCTGTCGACTGCGCCAGTAAATTTCCACAGGTTCTTTCGTCTTCCTTATTGCACCAGCGGTGCCCCGCCAGAGACGGGTTGGTTTCAACTCGAAGACTGAAGCTCTTCGCACCAGCGGTGCCCCGTCAGAGACGGTCTCTCGATGAATAGAGCCGCAGGGATGAAAAAGGCAATGACTGGAGATTTATATACAAATATGTACAATAGATACAAGTTAAGACACTTGAGACAAATTAACGGCACAAGGACAAACAACAAAAAGGGCGGAACTGGCTAATACTAGGGGAGGCCCCTACTCGGCGTTGCCGAAGATGCGTTGCATCTGACCTTAGCGCAGAACCCCGCTTACGGCTCCGGGGCCCAGTTTTAAAGCCCTAAAGGCCCGGCCCACATTCCGTAGCTTCCAATCATGTTGCGCTCTTAACATGATTGGTCCATCCAGGGCATGGCCAGCCCTCCAGCTTCCGTAAGGTAGAGCACTCTCTCTACCACAAAATAAAAACAAACACAAATACACATCCGTGCCAGCACGTGTGCGAATCGGTACCACGGGTGGGGGGACACCCGTATACTTGCCGGCGCGTTCGCGAGCGGCCGCGTTCCAAGAAAGGAGACGCTTCGCTTGGAGCACCCCCAGCCGCGTTCCGATGACCCCCGCGAACGCTACCGATACCTTACAGTTATCATATAGTAAAGATATGTTCTGCAGAGCACAACTGTGGTGGGGACCACTTCCAGCACTGCTGGCAGATAAGAAGTAATAGCATTTTAAAACAAATTTGAGAATTAACAACATGCACCAGCCAAAAATCACAACAAATAATATTCTATACTTATAACAGATTTTCTCAACTGTTTCTAGCCATTAAGTTGTATTAACAAGAACTTTTTATAGTAGCAACAAAAAATTTTGCAAGTTTAGTTAGTAGTGGAAAGTATGCATAACTAATTACTTATGAGAAATACTACAAAATAGAAAAACCTGTGATGACAACACCGGAAAACATTCCGTGTTAATTCTTCAAGAGTTCTCTAACTTTTGCCAGCGGGGTACAACGTCCTCATTTTTATGCGAACGAAATTATCTGTTTTACGCTGGGCGTCCCAGTTTTATTCATGTTAAAATATATTTTCAGTTGTCTGAGGGCATATTCAATAAAAGGCAATTTTCAAAAATTTCCAACTTTGTTTCAGCGGCTGTTGCAACTGCCTGAAGTAAATGGGACACTTTAGCGTCATTTCATGTTTAATACCGTAACCCTTGTTCCATTCATCATGAAAATGTCTTAACAGAAACGGCTGCATTTAGTTAAGCGTGCCTTGTGATTAGCCGGCGTCACGTTTAGTGCGGCTGCTTTTTTGAAACGTCAGCTAACAGTGTCGTACCCCTTAATATTTCCGAAGCTCTTGATTATCATGATACACTGTTTTAACTCTTTTTTCCCTGCTTGCTTTCCCTACAGGTGATTTGGAAACACCACGTAAGCTTGGACACCTTCTCTATATGTCGAATAGAAGCACGGCCATTATCAGTCATCAATCGCTAGGACAGAGGGAGGTGATGACACAGGGGGGTCCTGTGTCGTCCTGTGCCCTACCGCCCTCTGTCCTGTGCGTGCAGCGGTGTATAGCCTCCTAATAACTCACCAACTGCCGTACATATCAACCCTCCTACGAAAAACAGGATTGCACTTAGGTCTGCTTCAGAGTGGAAATGCGAAAACCTTTCCTTTTTCTCTCTTTCTCTGTCTATTTTAATTTTTTTCTTCATTTTGCATTTTTAACCGTTGCGTTCTTTTTATTTTTGTTTGTGTTATAGTTCATCATTTGATTTTATTATTATTCATCGCAATCATTGTCATTACTATCATCATCACCACTCTCAGCAACTACCACTATCGCTAATTGATATCACCACTATCATTATCACTATCAACAACTATCACTATCACTGTCGCTATTAATATCACTGTCATCTTCACTATCTGTACACCTATCACTATCAATAGCTAGCATTATCACTATCACTACCATTACTATCACTATCTCTAGCACTATAACCAAGGGCTGTTATCATTACCACTACCATCACTACTACTACCACTATCTACCTGTAGCACTAACTGTCACTCTCTGTAGCTGTCATTATCACTATCTATCGTAATTTTTAAGATCTGTTAATAATTACTACAATCACTGCGTATGTGTTGCTTTTCAACTCTTGCTTAATCAATTGTTACAATTTATTTTGAAAACTTATGAGTAGCAGTTCGTGCGCACCCTTTTGCGGACCACTTCCGTCTACAAATTCCGTCCACGCCACTCATAAGCCAAGAAAGGCATACGCCTTAAAAGGCAGGAAGTAATCTACGTTAGGCTACGATCACAGTGCATTTATGCGAAAGCTGTTTCAGGTTTTGGAAGTTGCGTGAGGCTAGCAATAACTTTCATCAAGCTCTCAAAAAATTGTCGTATTCCCATATGGCACTTTAAAACAGACCACACGCATGGTCTCATTCAATATTTTTTTCTTTTTTCAGAGCCTGCCTCAGAGACAGAACGTAAGTGTGTATATTTTTTGCGTGCGTGGACGTTAAAAAAACGGTACAAAGATTCCACTGTTTCGACCTGAGAGAATTGAGAAATTAATGCATTAGAGATTTCCACCTTGCAAGCAGCAGAAATAATCCAGGGCTCATGTTCTTACACATTTGCAAAATGCTGGTTAGGTCAAGAACCGTACCGGAAACCATCGGTTGCTTACGCACGCCCGTTTTCTTACAAGGCATTGCCGTGAGCAAAAAAAAAAGATGCCTTGCGGACACGCGTTCGTTTATTATGAGAAGAGAAGGTTTGCTGCTGTCGTTGTGTCAGCTCTGAGTGGCTAGTGCAATTAGTCGCAGAATATTCGACAATGCGTGTGCTTGCAGACTTAGTTCGAGGCAATGTCTACGTGACGCAGGTTTTCGATATAGCATTGGCTGCGAACGAGTGAAAGTAATCTCAACTCATCAGGCGACTGATGCTCATTCTGATGTCTGAGCAGTTCCCTTCACCCAACGATTCCAGATAACGCTTCCGTCTCGTACTGGATGCGCTCTATAAATTTTCTGAGACCAGTAAATTCAATCATTTGAGACGTATTACTGCAAGCACTTCCTTTGACCGTGAACATGACAATCTACTCCATTGTACTGTATACATTGACTGTATACTGTATACATTGTACTGTATGCATAAATTTGTTGCATCCAGCTCATTCGTTCTCTTGGAAAGATCTGCGACTGCAGTCGCAAGAATATTCATTGTGCACCTCAAATATGTGTGTCGTTCAGAGATAGTAACCATATAGAATTTTTTTTCTGTTGTCAGTGCATTGCAATAATTTTTTTGAAACACTGAAATGCGCCACGTAGTAAAATATGAAATCTCCTAAAGATTGGATTACTTTGCTTGTTTTAGTAGGACGACTAAAGCTTTTCCTAAAATCGTGGCTACTATTGCTTCGCCGAAATTATTTCGTGTTTTTTAGCTCACACCCTTCTTGGATCTCGCGTCCACGCGCTTGCGATGTCATCGGCACCCCGTACAGATCGCCAGTTGACAATGAAGGCTGCGGTCGGGGGCTTGCATTACCACTATAGTTTGGCGTTGGACTTTTCTCTTCAAGCAAGAAAAGAAATGCCAATAAACGAACGCATAAATTTAGTTCTGAAAATTCGGTTTTGCCAAAAAAAAGGTACGCATCCTTCACATGAACGCCGCAACTAGCTGGCTATCGAGTAGGAGTTATACTCAGTAAAAGGAGAAAATAGGCAATGAGCTGAAGCCAGGAAGTGATGAGACGGTGCTGAATGGAATTAAGTTGCATACTTGTCCGTTTGTACGTATTGCTCTGCTACCTTATACGAATCTGCAGAGAGCGATGCTCCTCGACGTCGTCAAACGTCGCTTGCTATCGTTGAGCTGTTCACTGTCAGCACCCTCTTGGGGCAGTTAAAAGTTGAAGCAGGTTTTTTTTACTGCACATAAGAAGGCTCTAAGCCTTGCCGAAGCGTCACGAGAAAGTTTACGTAATGATTAGGCATCCCGTGCGGCAATTCTGCGAACGCAGTTGCAATTACCGTCAATGATAAGTTTGACAGTATTATTCCAATAAATGCCTTTATTCTAAGCCGAGGCAGACAGCGACAGCAAAGATGAAGGTGGGATACGTCGAGGGCAGTGATGGGCAGGTGAGTGGAGCACCCTAGCTACGATGGTCGGGAGTGGAGATGTTATGTTATGCAGGATTAAGATGGCTGTGTGGCTGCCGTGTGGTGCTTTTCTAGACTGCCGAGGCCTCATTCTCAGAGGCCACACAGCGACAGGCGGAGAGATGCCGCCCTTTGCGCATTGTAACGCTGGTACTGCTCTATCAGTAAAAGTGCCACGTTCTTGTTACCGCGACGTTTAAGCGGCAGTTCGATTGCTGCTGTCAACCCGTGGACCACGTTAACCCCTCCCTGTCAAACTAACGCCACTGAATGATAATATGACAGTCGGCATTTTATAAACCACCTTCGCTTTGAGTTCTTGCCTGACAGTGCCTTCATTTACTTTGTTAATCTTTTATTGCTGATAGTATTATCTCCTCCTGCAAAGGCTTTACCAGTAATTAATTATAATTCGTGTTTTAATCTCTGATAAACTCAGTCCTTAGGCTGACAAAAGGGGCCAAGATATTATTAATGAGGCTTTTGATCGCACAGGAATACCTCGTTATATCACCAAAAAAATGGCAACTTGTTCTTCTGAAATATTGTTCGCCAGATAAATTACAAAACCTTTATTGTTTTCTAACATAAACTGCGAAAATTCCACCAAATTTACAAAAATAAAACCCGTAAAGCTCAACCCATTTATGTAATGTAACAGTAAATATTAACGCTATGCTAAAACCTATAATGCGGCCTTGCCTGATTAGAGATGGATCGAAAAAAAAGTGAATCTAACAGTTAGTGCCAAAGCATCGCTGTTGCCAAGAAAGTGTAAACGAGAAACTGCTGCGCAATATCATTCATCGCCATGCAATAATGATTGCGCTGAAAATACTGCAACTCCGTCCCTGAGGTTTGAGTTTCCTCCTCAAACCATTGTTGCCGGTACTCACCGGTTATATCGACGCCAGCGGTCGTGGAGACGGAAGCGCCTTTCAAGGAGAAGAGAAAGTGTGTGTGTGTGAAAGTGCTCCTGGAAGCGCACGTCTGGGCTACGCCGCTGTTGACCCTCAGCCGCTGATTACCACCGTGACATCTGGTGGAGGTGCTGGGTACGTCGTTAATGCACCGTACGCCCCCTTCAAGCCGCAATTCAAGCCCCGGACAAATACCGAAGGTAGACACGCCCGTCCACCAGGGCAGTCGCCGATTACAGGGCTTACCTCCCGAATTTGGACTGCTCCCTGCTACTCATTGATCACGGAGGGCAGGTGCTACAACAATGAATCCTTCCGCTACAGTGTCGCCGGTTCTGCTCCACCACCAACGAGAGCCACCCCATTTCCACGGCCAACCACACGAAGACGCCGAAGACTGGCTGGACCAGTATGACCGGGTGGCCATCTACAATGGTTGGGGCGCTGAGTGCAAGATGCGGCACGTTTATTTCGCCCTTGAAGACTACGCGCGGACCTGGTTTCTGAACAATGAATCTGGCCTTGGAACCTGGGACACGTTCAAAACGGAGTTCCTCCAAGCCTTCAAAGACAGCACGTTGAGCAAAGAGAAGGCTGACCTGCTTTTAAAGGCCAGACATCAACTCCCCAGAGAGAATGTGACGGTGTATGTGGAGGAAATGAAGAGGCTCTTCCGGCGTGCGGACCCAAGCATGTCGGAGGAGAGGAAGGTGAGCTTCCTTATGAAAGGTGTCAAGAAGCAGCTGTTCGCCGGCCTGGTTCGAAGTCCTCCAGTCACTTTAGCTGACTTCGTAAAGGAGGCGAGCAGCATCGAAAAGTCCCTTGACATGAGGGCCCGGCAGTACGACCGTACGACCGCATCGATGCTCACCGCCACTGTGGAGGGCGCCATGGTGAATTCTGCAGACTGCTTACGTGAGATGGCTCGATGTATCCTGAGGGAGGAACTAGCGAAGCTCTTTCCAGACAAGGAAAAGCCTCAGCCTAGCACACTTGCTGACGTTGTCCGTGAGGAGGTGCAGCAAGCGCTAGGTACTTGTACAGCACTACCTGTTCCCGGCCGTGTGCTGCCTCAGCCCCCGATTCTCAGCTACCCCGCCGTCATACGCCGTTTTATTCCATCCCAGCCGAACCGACGCTACGACACACGTACCTCCGCCGCTACACGAGCTCCACCTCCCCAGCCGAATTCTCCACAGCGGCTAGGACGCCGCAGAACGGAAGTGTGGAGAGCGCCAGACAATCAGCCGCTGTGCTACCATTGCGGTGAGGCTGGACATGTTTATCGCCGCTGCCCATACAAGGAGATGGGCCTTCGAGGATTCCCCGTCGGTTTTCCTCGTCCGATGTATGGAGAACGACCGCAGGAGATCGCGGACTACATCTCGCAAGCGGACTCCGTACAACGCCGTTTCTCTCGATCTCCATTACCGCGTCGCTACAGTTCCCCAGGACGAGGCGAGTGTCAGAGTCCCCGTAGGGGAAACTAGATGCAGCAGCTTCTGGATGTGCGGCTGCTCAACGACGAATTATACTAGACCCTCCATCGCCACAAGATAGTTCTCAACTAACGCCGAATTCCATAGCCGTACCGACGATTCTTGAGCCCAAGTACCTCAAAACTAGCCGATGTCCTGACGCACCCCTCCATGGCCACGACGCCTTTCCTCGATGCCGAACTCCTTCGACGCACCGCAACCGAGACCGAATGCCTCGACATCCCCAAAGGAAGGCAGCACCAACTGCCGACTTGGAGATTTCGGCTGACGGCGCCGATGTAACCGCGCTGGTGGATACTGGTACCGATTATTCAGTACTTAGTGGACAATTCGCCGCGGCACTAAAAAAGGTCACAACCGCTTGGGACGGCCCACAGATGCGTACTGCAGGGGGACATTTAATTACACCTACGGGAACATGCACGTCGAGGGTAACCGTGCAAGGCCAAACATTCTTGGCAACGTTCGTAGTGTTAGCCGAGTGCTCCCGGGACGTCATACTCGGTATGGACTTTCTGACCGAAAACGGTGCAGTTATTGATCTGCAATCGTAGTCCGTCAAGTTCTCGACCGAGAAGATCATATCCGTGGATAGTGTTCTCCCAGTGGCGCTGAACATTCTGGACGAACACGTAACCGTGCCTCCACGTTCCAGTGTGATCGTAACCGTCGGCACAAAGCACATACGGCAAATTGAGGGTGTCGTCGAAAGCAAGCACCTGTTGCTACTGGACAGAGCAATTTCCGTCGCCAGGACGATTGTCTTCCTCGAAGACAGCAAGGTCAACGTTCTTCTCGCCAACGTCATCAACGAACACCAACACCTTAAAAAGGGGACGACTTTGGCGTATATTGACGCTCTTAGTGACAATAGGTGTGTGCACAGTTTGACACCTGCTTCAACAACTGAGCCCGACGGACTTGCTGGTGTTAGGTACGGCATTAACCCAACCCTCCCGCTCGACCAGCGAGAAAAAGTGCGGGAACTGCTCAATCGCTACCGTGGTGCCTTCGCGTCCTCGCCACGCGTTGGGCGGACGCATCTTGCGAAACATCGCATTATTACAGATGAACATGTTCCGCCACTCCGACAGTCACCTTATCGCGTGTCTACCAAAGAACGTGAAGCTATTAGCACACAGGTGAAAGACATGTTCGCAAACGACGTTATTCGCCTTTCTAGGAGCCCGTGGGCGGCACCTGTAGTGCTTGTCAAGAAGAAGGACGGCTCCTTACGATTCAGCGTTGACTACCGTCGGTTAAACAACACCACTAAAAAGGATGTGTACCCGCTGCCCAGAATTGACGACGCCTTGGTTCGCTTATGCAACACCAGATATTTTTCTTCCATGGATTTGAAGTCTGGATATTGGCAAACTGAGGTAGTGTATCCGCTGCCCAGAATTGACGACGCCTTGGTTCGCTTATGCAACACCAGATATTTTTATTCCATGGATTTGAAGTCTGGATATTGGCAAACTGAGGTAGTGTACCCGCTGCCCAGAATTGACGACGCCTTGGTTCGCTTATGCAACACCAGATATTTTTCTTCCATGGATTTGAAGTCTGGATATTGGCAAACTGAGGTAGTGTATCCGCTGCCCAGAATTGACGACGCCTTGGTTCGCTTATGCAACACCAGATATTTTTCTTCCATGGATTTGAAGTCTGGATATTGGCAAACTGAGGTAGACGAAAGAGACCGCGAAAAGACAGCATTCATCACTCCAGACGGGTTGTATGAGTTTCAGGTGATGCCATTTGGTCATTGCTCGGCACCCGCGACTTTCCGAAGGCTAATGGACACAGTTCTTGCGGATTTGAAGTGGCAAACTTGTCTGGTCTACCTGGACGACGTCATCGTTTTTGCGCCGTCTTTCGAGGAGCACCTTCGTCGCCTCGAGGAGGTCTTGAAGGCCATAACGTAATCAGGCCTTACTCTAAAAGCCGAAAAATGCCATTTTGCTTATGAAGAGTTAAAGTTTTTAGGCTATGTCGTCAACCAAGAAGGGGTTCTTCCGGATCCTGAAAAAACATTCGCCATTGCCAATTTTCCACCGCCGCGTGACCAAAAGGAAGTTCGTCGCTTCCTCGGGTTATGCGCATATTATCGCCGCTTCGTGGAGAACTCTAAAATTGCTTCACCTCTTACTGACCTGACAAAAGCGCATGTACCGTTCAAGTGGGAACCTCCGCAGCGGAAGGCGTTTCAAGAGCTTCAACGCCTCCTACAGTCACCCCCCGTGCTGGCGCACTTTGATGAGCTTGCTGACACACGGGTACACACCGATGCAAGCAACTTTGGTTTGGGTGCTGTCCTTGTTCAAGTTCACCGAGACCAAGAACGTGTCATCGCCTATGCCAGCCCTGCACTCTCCAAGACAGAAGCCAACTACTCTGCCTCTGAAAAAGAGTGCCTCGCCATCGTGTGGGCAGTTTCCAAGTTCAGACCATACCTTTATGGCCGATCCTTCAAAGTAGTGACCGATCATCACGCCCTGTGCTGGCTGACCAATCTCAAGGATCCTTCCGGCCGCCTAGCTAGATGCAGCCTTCGACTTCAAGAGTTCGATATCACCGTCATTTACAAATCCGGTCACACACATGCAGACGCAGATTGTTTGTCTCGTGCTCCAGTGCAACCAGCTCCGGATGACGCTGCTGAAGACGAACAATTATTCATGAGTGCAATACATACCAACGATTTCGCCGAGCATCAACGCGCCGACCCCGATCTTCGCAACGTCATTCGTTATCTTGAAGGAGTCAGCAGCCGAGTTCCTAAAGCCTTCAGGCGCGCTTTGTCGTCTCTCTGCATACGTAACGGTGTTCTCTTTAAGAAGAACTTCGCTGCCAACACTAGGCCGTACTTGCTGGTCGTCCCCGTGTCCCTACGCAATGAAATTCTTCACGCCTGCCATGACGAACCAGCTTCCGGCCACCTTGGGGTTACTAGAACACAAGCCAGAATTCAAGAGAAGTACTACTGGCCGCGCCTGGGTCATGACGTTGCACACTACGTCCGCACTTGCCGGAATTGCCAGCGCCGTACGGTCCGCCCGTGAAGCCAGCCGGATTCCTCAAGCCCATTGAGCCGCCTTCGCAAGCATTTCAAAAAGTCGGCATGGACTTGCTGGGACCCTTCACTACGTCAGGCTCCGGAAAAAGGTGCATATTAGTAGCCACTGATTATCTCACGCGTTATGCAGAGACAGCATCCGTTCCGAGTAGCACCGCCCTCGACGTAGCCCAGTTCTTTGTGCATCAAATCGTCTTACGTCATGGTGCTCCACAAGTTTTGATTACATACAGAGGGGCTGCCTTCTCTGAGCTCTTGCAGCCTATTCTAGTTTTTAGTCACACCAGTCACCGTAGGACTTCTTATCATCCCCAAACCAACGGACTGACGGAACATCTAAACAAGACGCTTGCAGACTAGCTTTCCATGTACGTGGACGTGGCACACAAGACCTGGGACGACGTCCTGCCCTATGTCATGTTCGCGTATAATACAGCCGTACAAGAAACCACCAACGAGGCCATTTAGCCTCGTTTATGGCCGTCAGGTGACGACAACACTAGATGCCATGCCGCCCCATGACGACGACCACCCAAATGACGACGTTGCTACCTTCTTACAACGCGCAGAAGCTGCCCGCCAACTCGCACGGCTTCGCATTCAAGACCAACAGTGCCAGGAAGCGCAACGCTACAACCTACGGAGGCGGCTTGTTGAATACCTCCCGGGTGATCTTGTCTGGGTTTGGTCCCCAATCCGACGACGCGGCCTAAGTGAAAAGCTCTTGCACCGCTATTTCGGTCCTTACCGAATTGTGCGACGCCTTGAAGCCCTGAACTATGAAGTCGTCCCCCACGAGCCTCAACAATCTCGCCGCCACCCCCGCCCCGAGGTGGTCCACGTCGTTCGCCTGAAGCCCTACTACGAAAGGGCGCACTAACTTTTCTCGAGACTACTCCTATGTTAGTGGCGGCATCGGGTCGATGCCTTCGGAGGAGGGGGCTAATGACGCCAGCGCTCGTGCAGACGGAAGCGCCTTTCAAGAAGAAGAGAAAGTGTGTGTGTGTGTGTGTGTGTGTGTGAAAGTGCTCCTGGAAGCGCACGTCTGGGCTACGCCGCTGTTGACCCTCAGCCGCTGATTACCACCGTGACAATATAATAGGTAGAATCTTTATTCCAACCTGGTGCTCTGTTTATCTGGGGTGAAATGTTTGGAAAAATAAGTATTTTGTCGCACTAAGTGTAGAGATCTGGGCTTCTGCAAACAAAAAATGCCTTGTAACAAGGCGCTCTGTCGCAAATGCTGCCCTTGCGTCATAAAAATTCATCATAATCGTAATCGCTCGGAAAATTCCCACCACTAGTCTGTCACCCAGACTTCGCGCACTTTTACGTGGGAAGCTCCCAGACACCCTTAGAGCGTGTGGGGGTAGCGGTCTCGGCCTCTAAGGAGATTCCATCGACTGAACGTGGCAAACTCAGCAGAGACCAGCCACCAAGTGACAAGAGGTTTTTGGGCGTTCGGTGCCCAGCTTTCGCTGGTCGCAAGCCAGAGAATGGGTCGGAGCCAAAGGTTCACAAACAAAACAAAGTTTATGCAGCAAAGAGACGATACAGAGGATTTCACAATCACTAGTACAAGCACATACAAAGTGATTAACCAAACAATGCACTACGTGCAAAGTTAAACTCGAGAGAGAATACAGTACAGAGGCAATATTGCACCTAAAGTGCACTAACACAACAGAGAGAGGTAAACAAACAAAACACAATTTCTTCACCGGGCACTGCGGCAGTCCGACGACCAGAGTTCCACGACGATGCCGTCCCGCAGACTGGCGACCGTTGCCTCGTTGGTCCGATGCTGGCCGAGTGGTGTTTTCCCCGGGAGTCGAACGGGCGCGCTTCGATGAGGCTTAAACGGCGGTCCGGACTGACTGATAGCGGCCAACGCCTTCTTTTATAGGCTTGCTTCCACGTCTGTTTCTTCTACGCGCCAGAGTAGGCGAGCACATACACGCAGCATTGGCAGTGCTGTCTCCCTTCCGTCTTCTCACTGGCCGCGCGTCCCCATTGGTCAGAGTACGGCGGTCGCATCTCGAAGTTTCGAGCGTATTCTGGCGTGGCGCCATCGTGGCGGCGTCGCCGACGTCCGCGTGCAGAGGAGGGGGACATGTCTTAGAGCACGCAAGGCTTCCCCCTCTTACCACCGTCAGTTATAGAAGCGACTCGGATGTTCCAGAGAAATCTTCGTGCATGACTCATTCCCTCGGCGCAAACCGTGGCGGTGAGCGGTGGTGGAGGAGAGAGAGAGCACACGCACACAGGCTAGGCGCTCCGCGGGGGTTTCCTCCTCCCCTGTTCGAGACGCGTCCGCGCGGCGCTGTTTTTCTTTGTTTGCTTCAAAAATGCGCCGAATTTTGTGACACTGCCCCTTCCTTTAAGAATATTGTGTAACAATATTCACAAATAACAAAATTCGCGCGCACATGCATGCGCTCACAAAGTCAACGGCAAATGCCAAAGTACACACATCAATACCTTGATGCTTTCACATACATAACACAGTGCAATGGCAAGAATGCACTTCAAAACGCGCCGCATTTCGGCGGTACAATTCGCGCGCACATGCATGCGCTCACAATGTCAATGGCGAAGGTCAAAATACATACATCAATACAATGATGTTTCCAAATACATAACTCAATGCAATGTTGACAATGCACATAAAAACACGCCGGGATTGGGCAGTACATTAACGCAAGGCTACAAACATGGAGCACGCAAATACAAGGTACACTTTCGCCTATACTTCCAAGTTTGGACTACAGAGCGGGCTCGGAACAGGATTGTTTCGTTCAAGTTTCCGGCCGCACTTTTCTCTTACGCGCGCCACTCTGACCTTTCTTTCTGTCGCGAGCTCTGTTCTTTTTTTTCGCCTTGTGCTGAGGCTTCACTTCCGAACGCTGTTGTGGCCCAGTTTCCTATTCATGCTGCTGTCGGGTTTTGCGCCACGACTTTGAGTCCTTCCCCTTTTCCTGCGGCTAGCGCGTCTGTTGCGAACAAATGTTACGCCAGTTCGCTCATGACGGTTCCGCTCGTCCTGTTCTCCTCGGCGCGCGCTCTTCTGTTTTCTTTTGCGCCTCCACAAGGAGTCCTTACTGAACGTTGGGCTCGTTCCTCTGAATTTCTTTCTGACCTTGCTGCGGTGCTCGTGCAGCTCGCTTGCATTCGGCTCGGCTGTCTTCAGCTTGGTTCTGTCTCTGTTCTTTTTCTTCCTGAATTTTCTCCAGGGCAGCTGCTTTTCGGCTTCACCTCCTTTGGTGGTGTCCGACTCATTTCTCTTTCTTTTTACTTCCTTCCGAACTCTTCTTTGGGCTGAGCCTGGTTCACTGACGATTGCGTCATCCGAGTTGTTCTCTCGTGATGCAGCCACTGGTTCAGCTCTCTTTTGTTCTGCGAGGACTGCACTTTCTTCTTCCAAGTCCTTTTTCCTTTTCTTCTTTTTCCTCTGTCTGACTTTTGCTCGAGCACAGTGCTCGGAGCACGGCTCAGGACTGATTGCAGTATCATTCTTCTCGCTTATCAATTCTCCTTTGCCAATTCCTTGCTTCAGTTCGTTACTTTCAGTGCAGTCGTAAGGAGACTTTTCTCCAGCCTGTTCCTTTACTTCTACTGCACATTCTCCTTCATCAGAGGCAAAAATTTCTTCGCCTTCTTCATAGGCACAAATTTCCTCGCCTTCCTCTTCGGGAAAGCCCTCCTCGCTGCGCGAGGGTTCACTCGGAACGGTTTCCGTGCTTTCTCTGAGTGCGCTCTCCTCAGCTATTACAACGTCTGAGCTTTCGTCCTCAGTGCCGCTTAACCACTCTTTCTCGTGGTCTGCACTGCAAGACACAGACGCCTTGCACTCGGAATCCTCCATAGAGATCCGAACTGCTTCTTCGTCCTCAGGCGGCTGTCCTAGGGTTCCGTTTGACTGAAGCGTCAGGTTCGCCTTTGCTTCAGTGCCTACTACCTCAGCAGTAGCTACACTTTCAACTTCCTGAGGAAGCGACACTCCGGTCTGTTCTTCACTCTCTGTGGTTGCAGCTGCAGGCACAGACTGTTCCACAACCAAACTCTGACTTGTGGAGCTAGCTACAACCTCTTCCGTGGTAGCCGAGGAATTAATTTCCTGCCTCTTCAACCCGGCCTCTCCGGGGGTAAGCTCCGCTGGCTCCCTGACCTTCCTCAAACGCCGCATTTCAGCAAGCTTCCTCTGAAGGATTGCCATTTCTATTTCAAAAGCTCTTTCGGCCGCTTCTTCGCGCCTTTTCCGTTCTCTCTGTTCTTCTTCTCGTTTCTTTTGTCTCTCTTTCTCAGCGGCTTCTCTAGCGCGCTGTCTTTCTCTCTCAGCGGCTTCTTATTTTCTCTCCCATTCTCTTTCTCTCTGTTCTCGAGCTCTCTCTCTTTCCTGG
Organism: Amblyomma mixtum; assembly: GCF_055824585.1. NCBI lineage: Eukaryota > Metazoa > Arthropoda > Arachnida > Ixodida > Ixodidae > Amblyomma > Amblyomma mixtum. The sequence goes on from NC_143018.1 coordinate 119,492,746, forward strand.
TCCACCCATTCTCGCAGTTCGGCTCCGATCATCCCCATCTGGAGACCGACCTTTATTAGCTCCTTTAGCTCCTTAAAGCTCATATCTGGAGACCGAACTCTACATTCAAGGCAATGGATACCTCTAAACGGTGAACATTACTAACCGCTTCGGCGCGGCACCTCAAATTATCGCTCTGCTGCTAACCCTCGTTTACGATCTCTTCGTAAACTCCTTCCGACTCTTTCTCCGTTCCCTGTGCTTGCAAACACCCTTGCGGACGCCAGAATATATTGTCACCCAGACTTCGCGCACCTTTACGTGGGAAGCTCCCAGACACCCTTAGAGCGTGTGGGGGTAGCGGTCTCGGACTCTAAGGAGATGCCCTCGACTCATCGTGGCAAGCTCAGCGGTGACCAGCTACCAAGTGACAAGAGGTTTTTGGGCGTTCGGTGCCCAGCTTTCGCTGGTCGCAAGCCAGAGAATGGGTCGGAGCCAAAGGTTCACAAACAAAACAAAGTTTATGCAGCAAAGAGACGATACAGAGGATTTCACAATCACTAGTACAAGCACATACAAAGTGATTAACCAAACAATGCACTTCGTGCAAAGTTAAACTCGAGAGAGAATACAATACAGAGCCAATATTGCACCTAAAGTGCACTAACACAAGAGAGAGAGGTAAACAAACAAAACACAATTTGTTCACCGGGCACTGCGGCAGTCCGACGACCAGAGTTCCACGACGATGCCGACCCGCAGACTGGCGACCGTTGCCTCGTTGGTCCGATGCTGGCCGAGTGGTGTTTTCCCATGAGTCGAACGGGTGCGCTTCGATGAGGCTTAAACGGCGGTCCGGACTGACTGATAGCGGCCAACGCCTTCTTTTATAGGCTCGCTTCCACGTCTGTTTGTTCTACGCGCCAGAGTAGGCGCGCACATACACGCAGCATTGGCAGTGCTGTCTCCCTTCTCTCTTCTCACTGGCCGCGCGTCCCCATTGGTCAGAGTACGGCGGTCGCATCTCAAAGTTTCGAGCGTATTCTGGCGTGGCGCCATCGTGGCGGCGTCGCCGACGTCCGAGTGCAGAGGAGGGGGACATGTCTTAGAGCACGCAAGGCTTCCCCCTCTTACCCCCGTCAGTTATAGAAGCGACTCGGATGTTCCAGAAAAATCTTCGTGCATGACTCATTCCCTCGGCGCACGCCGTGGCGGTGAGCGGTGGTGGAGGAGAGAGAGCACACGCACACAGGCTAGGCGCTCCGCGGGGGTT